>NC_090273.1:56191623-56791623 GCF_040414725.1 Anabrus simplex | reverse complement strand
TATTTCTGCTTACCCTCCATGGTTGGTTTTCCCCTCAGACTCAGCGAGGGATCCCACCTCCACCGCCTCAACGCCGCTGTCCTGGAGCGTGAGATTTTTGGTTGGGGATAACACTTGGGAGGAGGACCAGTACGTGCCCGGGACGCCTCACTTGCTATGGTGAACGGGAGCCTTCTGGGGGATGGGAAGATCGGAAGGAATAGACAAGTAAGAGGGAAGGAAGCGGCCGTGGCCATAAGTTAGGTACTATCCTGGCATTTGATTGGAGGAGAAGTGGGAAACCACGGAAAACCACTTCCAGGATGGCTAAGGTGAGAATCGAATCCCCCTCCTTTACTCATTTCCCCTCCAGAGGCTGAGAGGACCCTGTTCCAGCCCTCGTACCACATTTCAAATTTCGTGGCAGAGCCAGGAATTGAACCCGAGCATCCAGAGGTTGCAGCTACTCATGCTAACCACTACACCACAGAGGCGGACTTGATCTTATTTAATTCAAAATATTGATGAAGTTTCTGCTTTGTAACGTGAATGAAAGTGCCCTATATTGAAGAGGCGTTATTTTCTGATGTAGACTACTCAAAACCGAAGCGTGTAAGTCACATTTGTGTACTGCTAGCTAGTAAGATTTAATTTCTATTTAATAAAGACAGCCATGTGATAACGTATATGTCCACAATTACAACAGGACATATACTAAACATAAGACAAACTGACTTATCTGGTTAAATCCACTTTCATTAACAATATTAACAAGACCTCTCTGGTTCTTACCGGTGTTTGTTTTGTATTCTTGAATAATCTCGAAGAAGAATTTGACTATTTCTTCAATATTATGACGAAATGGCTTATCTTGTTAACGTCAAAGGATACAGAGCATTGACCTCAGTAGGTTACTGCGCACATTTAAAAACATTTCTAAAAACTTAAAAGTGTCGGTGCGACGTGAAGCAAATACCAAAAAAGACATCGGTGAGATGAGTAAATTAGCCCCGAATAAACACTTCAACACTTACAAAGCGAACATACGCGCAGAATCGTAGTCAAGATCTCCTTCAATAATAAACATTAAGCTGTAGTAGGCAGAGAACTACCAAGAATTACAACAAAGTGGAGACACGGAGGCATGGCATTCTTCCTCAAGAGCGGAAGATAGGAATGAGGGTAGTAAGTGATCTGAACACTAGCTTCTTCAGGGCAATTACGTGCTTTCTACCCCACGTCCAGTGATTCACGTCAGCAAATCACGAGGGCATGTTTTCCTTAATGTGCCTACATCCCTCTGGCAGTAAAAGACATTCACATAGATGAGTCCAGTGTGAACCCCAACAGAAGAGAGGTTAGGCAGTAACATAACAGAGCAGACGCACTGTAGTTAAATGTTGACCCGAGCAGGTATCATCGACTCTATTGTCCGGTTCAGTGCCTGGGTGGTCACCACCTTAGCCTTCGGTCTTCGGGGTCCCAGGTCCGATTCCCGTCTGAGCGAGTGATTTATATAACAACCAGGTAATTTCCACGTTTATGCTGTCCTCAACCTCAGATTAAATTATCCACCCAACTGTCAGGCAGCTTCCCATTCATGGGTGATGCCACCCCACCGTCATCGTAGCATCCGTCATACAAGAACCGCAAAAGTCTAACAGTAACCACAAGAAATTATTATTATTATTATTATCGCCTCCATTGCGAAGTGGAGTAACGACACTCAACCCGACTCAAAGGCCTCGACTTCCAGCCCTAGAGACATGCGAGGTCAAGTCAATAAGTATCCGCATTTTGCTCTAATTGTATTTAGGTTGGCTCTATGGCGTTCTGTAAAAAATGGCCATGCCACTCTCTGTTTGCACTAAGGTAGAACAGCTTTCCGTAATCCATTTATTCCTTTTTTATTCTGAGGGTGTACCAGAGCGGAAATTCATAGAAGACTCTCAGCCTAATACGGGGATAATGTTTTGCCACAGCGGATGTTTCCATTCCATGCTCTGACGTTTGCTTTCTGGTTGGAAGTGGTGAACCCATGTTCCGTCATGATCCGTTTCAGAAACTTTTCACGTTCGTTAGCATTGCGGTCCGCTAGGTGCTGACAGATTCTCAAAAAGCGATTGCGCTTCTGCTCTTCATCGTTTTGGAAACCATCTCGAACAGACTTTGTGAAAATTAAGCCTGTTATGCATGATTTCATACGCAGAACTACGGCTAATGTACATTTGCTTTGCCATATCATCGACATGATATAGATGTTGACTCCCATAGGGAATCTGAAATATTTGTTCCGAATGAGTAAATTTATAATACCAGTATAAATGGTCCGTTATTGGACATTATAAATTTTCCAGCTAACTCATTCCTGGTTGCCAGGTGGTAGGTGTGCTAGGTACCAACTGATGAGCCCAGCCTAGCACACGAGGGCGAAACGCTGGCAACCAGGAATGAGTTAGCTGGAAAATTTATGATGTCCAATAACGGACCATTTATATTGGTATTACATCATCAACAGTTACTCGTCTGTTACACAGGATCATATCACGCACTTGTTCAATATTGGCCTCCGTTACGGCTGCAGATGGACGCCCGAATCTTTCCTCAACCTTCACGCTCGTGCGACACCTTTTGAACTGTTCAGTCCACTGGAAAACACTGGTAAACTGAGGGTGCTGTACTGACCTGATAACGCTGAAATTTACCACACATGTAGACAACGGTGCCATCTAGCGGCTGATGAGTACGCAACACCATATAGCCAATCTAAAGATAATTAGAGCAAAATCGCTGATACTTATTGATACTTGCTGACTTGCCTACGTAAGTTGGTCGGGTATTCAGCAGGAAGATCGCGTGGTGTCAGTACGAACATCCGGGCTCAAAAAGTCTCTAACGGAACGAAAGCAAGTCGTTCAAGTGAACATACAAACGCTGGAAAACCAAAAAGGCGTAATAAAATAGTATTATACAACGTTATACTTAGATTGATGCAATCGTGTCCGCTAATAACAGACATGATCTCTTCTGGGTTAATAGACAAGAGAAAAAAGAGAAGGGAAATTTTACATATCCACTTTCTCAGAAATGAACCCACGCTTTCAGAAGTGAACCTACGTTTTATAAAGCACAGACGGAAGAGCGCTGGCCTTCTGAGCCCAACTTGGCAGGTCCGGTCCTGACTCAGTCCGGTGGTAACTGAAGGTGCTTAAACAAGTCAGCTTTCAGGCACGTAAAAGAACTCCTGCGAGACAAAATACCGGCACCTCGGCGCCTCTGAAAACCATAAAAGTAGATAGTGAGAAGTAAAACCAATATTATTGTACCGGTTGGTACACCCCGACACCGCAATTTAAATATTGCGCCAGTTAAAAACTCCTCTACAGGAGAAAGCCTGAACTTTAACAAACTGTATTAACTCAACGGTTTCTCGGAAGATGTCACAATTGTAAATTTGGTAATTTTGAAGAGTTCTGAACTGTGTCTATTTCGATTTGTGTTTGTTTATTCCGTATCAAGAAGTGTGGACATTCTCTTCTAGATGTCTCTACAGAGAAAAGACTACGATTGTGCACTCTGGTGCGAAGTGATGGAACTGTTTTTTGAAGAAACCTTGTATCCATAAGTTTGTTCTTTGTTAAATTTCTTTCTTTCAGGTTTTGGGTTGGCAATCTTTATCCCTGTTTCCGCCAGTTTTGAATTCAGCCAATACCGAATTTTCTAAATTAATTTCCCTCCAATCCTAGGTTTCTTGTTCATGTTGTGTGTAACTTTTGATGTTAGCCAATAAAACGAAAGGGTGTGTCTACTCATTCCTGAAAGGTCTCGAATGTTCCACGAGGGTATATATACTGTTGATTTTCTTGTATCGGGGCCACTTCACTAACATCTCTCTTAGTGTGTGAATATGTAGCAGGGGGTGGGAAGCGCCTCTTTCTTCAAGCAGAAGTTCTTCAACAAGGTAATGGCCTGTTAACATCTTTATTTTTCGCTAGCTCAGCAGTTTAACTCTCGGGGAGGGTTCGAAGCCTTTAATATGTAACCTATTCCTTTAAAATGTAAATTTCCTTTCTGTGAATGTAAAAACTTCTGATCTCTTCTACTATAAAGCAGGAATAGAGAGTGCTTCACCCTCTCGAACTCCCCTTCATTTTGAATTTGAGGTGACTATGTTTTAGTAACTGTTTTTCTCTTCCTTCTTAAAGTCTTAAACTTATTTTGCCGACTAGCCACCTCCATAGATTGGGATTAGCCCCTGTATCATCGGCCTAGCGCCACATAGGTTTTTAGACAAAAACGTTGCGTAGGAGTGCAAGTTATCGCCTCCATTCTATTTTGCATTATAGGCCAGTAACTTAACCTGATGTTTGTTTTTCCTCATGTAAAGGCCCTGTAGGTTGGGTATCTAATACCCCTGTTTCTTGGTGTGCCTTGAGGGCAGTCTGAAGTGAAAGTTGTTGTGGCCTTTGAGAGGCTTGTCAAATTGAGAGCGGGTCTGCTCTTTTCCTTAACATTGTAATTAGGAGCAAGTGCTCCTTGTACTTAGGGGTTTTCTGCCCTTTAGCAATTGTGATCGTGAGCTGAGAGCTCAGAAAGTAAACTTGGGGCTCGAAGCCCAAATTTTGTAATGAGCTGTAATTTGTTAATTGTTGATCTGCTACTTGGTACCTGTTATACTCTGTTATTTGTTGATTTTGAAAAGAAAATATAACCTTTGTTAAAGTTTTAAATTAACTTTAATTTTGTAGTTGAGACCTATTCCAGCCCGCACCTTCTTTCACCTCTAACTACCACGGAGACCTCCGTAACAATTATTATTATTCTTAAGAATGAGTGCAGCTTTTAAAGGTAGGAAAGACTATAACATGGAGACCAAGTTGGAATTTAATAGGAAAAATAGGGATAAGTATTAATTTATATGAAGAGGTATTAGGGATTGGGATAATTTATGAATGGAAATGTTCGATAAATGTTCTTTGAAATCATTTAAGTAGATGTTGGTTGAAAAAAATGCATTTTTGAGAATTTACCATCAATCCATGGCTTATACTTCGACCTCTACAACCTCCAAAAGTGTTCTGGAAAAAATATATTTTATTAGTGCCAGGAAGCATTTTTAGTCCGCCTCGGTCCTGTAGTGGTGAGTGTGATTATCTGCCAACCCCGGAGGCCCGGGTTTAATTCCCGGCTCTGCCACGAAATTTGAAAAGTGGTACCAGGGCCGGAACGGGTTCCACTCAGCTTCGGGAGGCCGAGTGAGTAGAATGCGAAGGGGGGTTCGATAATCTAATCAGCCATCCTCGAAGTGATTTTCCGTGGTTTCCCACTTCTTCTCCAGACAAATGCTGGGATGATACCTAACTTAAGGCCACGGCCGCTTCTTTGCCTACACCTTCCAATTTTTCCATCCCCCCATAAGGCCCCTGTTCAGCATAGCAGATGAGGCCACCTGCGCGAGTTACTGATCCTCCTCCCCAGTCGTATCCGCCGGCCTAAAAATGTATAACTCCCCAGGACACCGCCCTCGAGGTGGTAGAGGTAGGATCCGTCGCTGAGTTTGAGGGATAAACAACCTGGGACGCTAAAAGAATTAAGAGGAAGGAATCTGGCTCAGTCCGATGGTATTTGAAGGTGCCTAGATACGTCAGCCTCGAGTCGGCAAATTTACCGGCAAGAAAAAGAACTCCTGCGGGACTAAATTTCGGCACCTCGGCCTCTCCTAAAACCGTAAAAACAGTAGGGACGTGAAACAATTATTATTATTATTATTATTATTATTATTATTATTATTATTATTATTATTTCCTTATGCCCATTCATAAAGCGCGTTGGAACTTGTTCATTGGCTTGATGACTTTCGCCTTCCAATTCTTCCAAAATCTCTTCATGAACTCACTGTGTTGCCTTTTTCGTTCTTCTCACCACTTTGCATCAGTCCTACTGCTAGTTTTGATCACAAATGTGTGTTTATTTACTGAAGTCCTAAAGACTTTTGCGATTTTCCATGATGCCTTCCCTGGTGATCAATTCATTCAGGTCCTCTCATTTTTCCTTCAGCTAATTTATTCTCCCGCTTTGGGAGTTTATTCCATTAAATAACCTGGCTCAGTCAGGTGGTTTTTGAACGTGCCTAGATACGTCAGCCTCGTATGGGCTGATCTACTGGTAAGAAAAAGAACTCCTGCGGGACCAAATTATGCATCCCAAAAATGTGTCCAAAAATGTCATGTCTTCTCCGTATTGTACTGATGAAACTATCTGTGTACTGCCATTTGATTCAAATTACATTTTCTTGTATGGGGCCGAAAATTTTCCTGAATATTTAACATTCTTTTTTCCACTATCTGCAATTTTAAAACAACCACATAAAATTACGGCATCTGATGCATATAGAGCTTGCGGTAGAAGAACATTATTATTATTATTATTATTATTATTATTATTATTATTATTATTATTATTATTATTATTATTATTATTATTCCGAATTTGGCCAACTGTGGACCGCATAGAACTTAAGGCTTGTTGGCCTTTCTTCTCTTCTCTTCCCAGAACCTTTTCATTCTCACGCTTCGTATTTTTCTCTCCTCCTCAGAGATTATCCGGTTGGGCTTCTTTTTAGGTGGTTTGTCCTCAAAAAATTTTATTTTGTTGATTATGTTTCTAAACTCTTTCCTTTTACTGATCACCTGTAGTGTAATTCCAACTTCTTCTGCATCTCTTTTGACCTCTTCTACCCACTTAGTGGTGGCCTTCAATCCTACAATGTACTTAATGATATTTTTGGTCAGTCTGCTTTCATCCATTCTTGCTAGATGTCCGTAGAAGTTCAACCTTCGCTTCCTCATTGTGTCTGAGATCTTTTCCGTATGTTTATAAAGATCCTTGTTTTTCCTTTTTCTCCAGGTTCCATCAGTAGTTTTCTGGGGTCCCAGAATCTTCCTTAGGATCTTCCTTTCTTTCTTTTCCAGTTCTTGTAGCTCCCCTTTTTTATTCAAAATAAGACACTCTGAGGCATACAATCCTTCTGGTTTGATTACTGAATGATAGTGTCGGATTTTGGCCATGTAGGATATTGCCCGCTTGTTGTACATACTCTGGGTTAGTTTGTAGGCCAATTCTAATGTTGTGATTCTTCCTTTGATAGCCGCTTTGTCTAGCTATTATTATTATTATTATTATTATTATTATTATTATTATTATTATTATTATTATTATTATTATTAATGATTGAATATATGAACTCGAAATAAACTTTCGATTTACTACGCCGTGTTATACAGGTGATTCTAAAATACATTTACAAACTTTTGGGACGGGTTCCTTACACCAGAAGAAGAATACTTCATATAAACATATGGCTCCAAATCATTCGTTTTCGATTTATTACATTTCAAAATGTTATGTATGAAAGAACACATTAAAGGGACACAATAATCTTCTTTTAACATTGACAATGTCAACTTGTTAGGAAGTGTTCAACACATGAGCTCGAAATGCCCTCCTCTTGCGTCTAGACACGCATGCACTCGTTGAATCACCGACTGTAGCACCCTTTCAAATACTCCTTGATGGTGTAGAATGCTTTTGCAGGCTTCCATCACACGTCGAAGAAGAATTTATTCATCCTGTTTGTCTGCTGAATAAACAAATTATTAAAGGTGCCCCCGGTTAAGAAAATTCAAAATATTGAGGTCAGAGGAACGTGGAGGCCATTGAACTGGTGCTCCTCTACTTATCTATTTGTCATGGTAGATATCAGCTAATGCATCTCGAGCAATGAGACTAAAATGTGCTGGAGAACCACCATGTATAAACCACATGTTTCTTCATATTTGCAGGGCACATCTTCTAGTAAGTCGGAAAGGGTGTTCTGAATAAAATCCCTGTAGACTTCACCTGTAAGACGTGCTGGGAAAGCCGGCGAAGGTAAACGTAAACTTTAATAAATAAATAAATAAATAAATAAATAAATAAATAAATAAATAAATAAATAAATAAATAAATAAATAAACAAACAAACAAATAAAAATAAATAAATAAATAAAATTAATACATTCATAATAACGCGAAAGCAAGACGAAGGATTAAGGATATATGTTTATAGGACTTTTTTCTTGTTTTGGTGTGAGAAACCCGACCCTAAAATATGTAAAAGTCTTTTAGAATCCCCCTGTATATCGACGAGATGGCCAACTGGACATTAGTGGAAGCCGAGACCACTGTATTTTCGTCTGATGCTCCTGCTATGAATATGTTTCAAATGAGCTTATTATGAAATGAAATTAAACATTTTATACCTAGCAGGGAAAATATTTTCGTGATACAATATTGCATCTCTAATGTGAAAATACTGTAAGTTTAATTTAATGAGGAGATATACGGAGATGGAAGAATAAGAAGGAGAACAAGAAGGAGAGAGCTTGTGAAGTTAACAATAACTTTAACCATAAAGTAATTAAAACGCAAAATGAACGACGACAGAAGACTAAAATGCGCCGCGAGTGTTGCTAGTTAACGAAGTTATATCCAGAACTTTCTCACTCAGTATTACGAATATAAGTAGACATGTAGGCTGAGATGTGAATATAATGATTATTTGATAAGATCTACACATCTCAAGGGAAAATAATCTATTAATGTGGATAATCCAACCTTGTAGTTCGGATTCGAAGTAAGACTGCAGCTTGGCAACGCGGTTTCGGATACATCGCTGTGAGTTTGCATTCGGGAGATAGTGGGTTCACGCCCCACTGTCGGCAACTTTGCAGATGGTTTTCCGTGGTTTTCAATGTTCATACCAAGAAAATGATGGACTGTACCTTACTTAAGACTACGGCCACTTCCTTCCTACTCTAAGGCCTTGCCTATCCCATCGTCGTCAGAAGACCTGTGTCGGTGTGACGGAAACCAGATTGTAAAAAAAGAAGTTACGAATAATTTTTCAGTCACTTTATCTAAATTCGAGTAGCACAGGTTAACGTTTAAATATTTCAAATACAAATTATTTTGTGTTTACGTTTCAAGTTTTGACCTAATTTCCTCTGTGGATGAAATAAGTAAAATACACCCACGGTGTACCCTGTCTGTCGTAAGAGATGACCAAATGGGGCCCTATAGGCTGTGAAATTGTAATTGTACGATGTCGACCATAGAGCTCGTAGCTGAGTCTGGCAAAATATCCCCTTACTTGCACAGTCTCTTCACTTTCATATTTCCTATCCGACTTTATCGTCCAACTCTTTTTCCTTGCTGATCCCAACGGTATTAGGTTCGAGAAGCCTAGGAAGTCTTACATCTTCATGACCTTCGAGACCCCTGGCTTTCTTTTGCCGATACCTTCATTCTAAGCGTCGGACCTCTTACATTCCTCTTCTGAATACCGTTGAGGGAGGATGGTTGCTTAGTTGTACTTACTTTTAAGGGGATTATAAATGGCTTTGTTGAACAATTTTAATGTTTTTTTCGTTTTATGCAGAAATATTATTTGGAATTTGCTGATTATTTCGGTATATGATTAATTAAATTCGGCTGACTGGAAGTATATTTAATTTAATTAGTTGCATAGGACGTTTTTAGGACTTCATTGACCATTGGTCAGTTGAAAATTGATATCTCAAGAACCATAAGACATAGAAGGCTGCGCTTTATTTTAAATTCTAGTGGAAACCTTGCTTCGTACGTTGGTAGCACTGGTACGATAGTTGTGATTCTTGTTTAAGTTGTTCATGCGATAATCTGGGTGTAGTGGTGGAGTACTGGGTGAACTTTCATTCCTAACCTCACACGCAACTTCTGATAAACACGGACAAGTTCTGAAGTAACGATCTCTTTGTTTTCTACTTTTTAGTACACTCTTTTTTGTTCTTGTCATGATCAAATGTAATAATTAAGACACAAGTTCAACAGTACATTAGCACAACAGCACAAAAATGAAAAAATACACACGTACAATTTGTACTTCTGTTCCTTTCTAGCCACTTTCTGGATTTCTTTCTTTGCTGTTTCTGCTGCCAAAACTCTTTACGAAGTAAGAGTATGCACTCGAGCAATGTAGAAGTTGATGAAGAGTACAGTGTTGGCGCGTTTTGCCTGCTGTTTCAATTACAAAGGGAGTTTTAAGTTAAAATTATTTTTTATTGAAATTTCTCTAAAAATGAATTTAGATAAATAATCCGTTTTGTCAGGAACTCTAGAAGATAGACTCTTGAATTTTCACAGTTAATTTATAATACCCTTATAATACCTTTTCTCTAGAATGGAAGAGATATCTTGGATATTTGCAGTAAAATTCCCCTGAACGTAGGAAAACATTCTAATAAAAAAAGGAAATGATCTATCCTAACTTCTAGAACATGTAATCTACTGCGATAAAACTAGAGCAGTAAGTACATGAAGCACGTATAAGTAACGTGCAAAAGTTTCATTAAGTTGCATGAAGTACTTCTTGAGAAAATGGGTCATGAATTTAGAAAGTTTAACATTAGTGGGATAGGCCATTCATACTCTCCTTAGTACAATAA
Organism: Anabrus simplex; assembly: GCF_040414725.1. Classification (NCBI taxonomy): domain Eukaryota; kingdom Metazoa; phylum Arthropoda; class Insecta; order Orthoptera; family Tettigoniidae; genus Anabrus; species Anabrus simplex. Next base: position 56,781,121 of record NC_090273.1, on the reverse strand, counting down.
TACCGACACCAACACCTTAGACCTACCGACGAATTTCAAACTAATGCCTACTGCTCACGGTAAAATGTTTCATAATTTTTTTTACAACTAATTTTATAAAAAAAATATGACGAAAACAAGTTGTGTTGTTCAAAGTACAATTATTTTATAAAATCCGTGGAAGGATAAGGATGACCACGCATGGACTAAATTCTAAATTAATATATGTATGTGCTTCCAAGGATTGACTTCGAAGCCCGATTATCTTTGCATTCACATCAGCCTGGGTTGAGTTCGCCCGAACTTGTGACACAAATTCGGCGATTGAGTTTTCTACCTCCCTTCTTGCATTTCTGTTTTGATACATTGGCGTTTTAACCTCAAACAAACACTAACAGCCTTCTTAGTTCACCCGCATCCTGCCATTTTAGAAGTGTTTGCTTATGTTCCCAGACGAGCTTCGCAATCTTTTCACGCCGTAGCGCCAGCATCATTGTCATGTCAGCTTCGCTGCTTGGTTCCTTTCGCAAAATTAGATTTACGGAGTAGAACATGTCCTATTTTTAGAAAAGTTTTATCAAAGCTTTTTATAAAACTTGAATTTGACCACGAGCAACAGAAATTTTATAAAATGAAATAACTGTACAATAAATCTGAATGAAAATTTTAACAAACTTACTTACTACTACCTATTTTCACTTGATCGGTCGAAACTGGCTAAGAAAATCGCCAGGAGCTGAATCCGGCCCCCTTAGACTTACAGAGTGAAAGAGGCATGTCCCAAAAATAATAAAAAATAATGCATATCTAGGGTTAATTTAAATGAAACACATTTATTATTATTATTATTATTATTATTATTATTATTATTATTATTATTATTATTATTATTATTATTATTATTATTATCACAAACAGGGAATAAATCAGATCAAGACTAGCATAAAAGACCAAATAAATAGGGATAAGGGAAGTCACAATTATGAAAGGAGTTCGCCAATGCTGTATTCTTTCCCCCATGCTTTTTAACATCTATTCAGAAAATATTTTTCGAGATTCTCTTTACGGAAAGACTCAAGGAATTGTGGTTAATGGTTTCATCATAAATAACATCAGGTACGCCGATGACACTGTGCTATTTGCAACCAATCTCCAGGATCTACAGGAACTACTTAATGCTGTCACTGAAGCCAGCAGCGCAATGGGCTTGAAGCTTAATGTAAAGAAGACCAAGTGGATGGTTCTAAGTAGGAAAGAAGATGGAATTCGAGGTAATCTCACAACAGCGACGAACCAGATCGCGAGATTGGCAACAATTAAATACCTGGGATGTCACATTAATGATGACTGGGACCTTACTCACGAGATCCGCAGGCCAGAACTTCTTTTCAGAGACTTAGAAAACTTATGACAAGCCGTGACCTTTCCATTTCACTACGAACACGACTACTCCGGTGCTACGTTTTCAGCATTCTGTTATACGTCGTTAAGGCATGGACACTAACTGAGACCATGTGCAAGAAATTGCAGGCATTTGAAATGTGGACGTACCGAAGGATGCTGAAGATACCTTGGACAGCTAAAATGACCAATATAGACGTTTTGCACCGTATGAACAAAGAGGAAGAAATTCTCACTACCATCAAGAGAAGGAAGCTAGAATACTTTGGTCATATGATGCGGAACTCTAAATACCACCTTCTGCAAGTAATACTCCAAGGGAAAATTAATAGAAAACGTGGTCCGGGGAGAAGTAGGACATCAAGGCTCGGCAACTTGAGCCAGTGGTTTGGGGTGACAAAGCTTACTCTGTTCAGAACAACTATGAACAAACAACAGATCATGCTACTGATCGCCAACGTTCTGCGAGGACATGGCAGATGAAGAAGAATAAGAAGAAGTCAGTTACTCACATACATCATGTTCAACAACGGTCCATACAAAGGGAGAGTTACACAATCTCCTAAGTCTTTAATATACTTCTAGAAAGCACGGTAGAGGAATCTGTATTATAATATATTTCTCTCACCACACTGTGAGCACAGCGCTTAAGATCCGATTCCAAAGTACGGTATGTCTTTCCCGAAACAGGGTAAATAATCATCTCGAGGTACATTATTAGAATTTATACTCACACCTTTTTTATATAACAATCCCCACGGAGATTAAATCCCCAATAAAGTAAAAGATGTCAGCGAAATAAAGCCCGGCTGAAAAGAACAAATATGGAACACAAACGAGTAAAGAAAAGGGTTGCCATATTAACAAGAAATAAATAAATACGCGCCAGAAAGGCGTAAAAGTGAGGTTAATATCCAAAATAAACAGATAAATCGGCTAGGAAGGCCAGAAATGAAAGTAAGACAATATAGGAATAATGATAATTATAAATAATACCTAGATACTGAAAAGTAGCATAGGCCCGGTAATCATACCACATTCACGCACAAACATACCGACTAGCATACGAAATATAAAGTACTAGTCAAATACAATGGCACGAAACACAACGATTATATTCGTACAGTATAAAATGCTGCTGTCAACGGCACATGAGTTCGATCTGAAAGAAACCTGGATTGCCGCAAAATGGTCATGGCACAAAAGTCCAAACACACAACTTAACAACTTACTCGCTGCATAACACGTATTCATATCGTGCAGTAACACGAACATGAAACAAACAGTATCAGTGAGAAAACACAATGTAGAGCACAAACTCGAGCCAAGACATCGAGGTTAAAGAAAAATTAAAGGTATTCAACCAAACACAGCAAACAAACCCATAACGCACATGAACAATCGGGCCGATGTCACCTTTCGCTCTTAGTCAAAATAAGCACACATAAGCAGACATGTAAAGGAAGGGAGGTAACATAAAATAAGTCTGCAACAAGATAATAAAAGAAATAATACACAAAAGGAGAGACCTCCTTATAAACAGGCGTACTACCTATGGCAAACCGGGAATGACAATAACAAGCATTGTTCCAACACCAGACTATGAGAGTCGTACAGGGTAACGTATTTAAAACGTTTATAATACCTTCTGTAAGAGACCAAAGCCACATCACAAAACACCGTCTCTGTCCTATAATTCTTTCTCAACGCCAGACTGTAAAAGATATCATAACATGGAGAAAAGATAGAAATAAATGCTTTGGCGATTCTCATAGCATGAGGTGCCATCTGTCTAAATAGTGATAAATTACACATCTGGCACGGCACTCATGATGTCAAGCAGCCATGACAGACTGACACAATGCATCGTATAAAATGCGGTATCTGAAGTATATGAAAACAAGGCAAGCAGGTTACGAGGTGTTGCTCAAGGAATATAGAAAATTTTGCGTTATTAATATTATTGCACTCGAAATTCAAAACAGATTACGATTTTCTCTACTTGCATTGTCTTAATATTTTCTTTGCTACAATCGACAAGAGAAAGAAACAATCACATGTTTGGAAATCACTTGCACAAGATTTGGTCAAACCAAGAAAAGAGACCGGTGACACATAGACATTAAGGAAGACAAAGTGGTAAGTCGCCCCCTCTGTGCTGATGAGAGAATCTTCCCCAAGGCTGCTAGAAACCAGTTGATAAAATGACGGGACTATTAGCACGGCCCACACACACATGCACCCTGACCGTGCTTTCAGATGAGATTGCTCACTTGGAACGGACGGAGAAAATTTGTGCGATATTGTGGTCTTCCGTTTGTATGTGCAAGGGGCGTCTGCACTCCCCATTCTGTTTCGGATACTGCTATCTCTGACAGGAGAGCAAAAGGGACAAATTCGTCACGAGCTACTTTCCGCGTAGTTAGAGTTTTTAAAAAATCCTATAAAGTTGTAAGTAAAGAAAACTGGGAAGCTGTGTTGGAGAGACAGCAGCAATTATTATGTGTGAATATGCTTCTCCGAAAGGGATGTTAATGGATTCATATCAAAACTAATCTTAAAATGTTTTACTATGCTTTCCAAAGACACAATGATGACAAAAATTGTCCTGAGAAGACAAGCTCCCTCAGTAAATCAGAAAATGAACTTATATCATTTGAGAAAATCACACGATTCAATTTTATAAATAGCCTAGGCTCTACATATATACATACCTCGTTATGGACTGTAGCCTTCAGTGTGCAAGCCTCTGTGAATTTATTAAACGCCGCGAAGTTCCCTATTTGTAATTAGATCGGTGACCTCGTTTACTTCTGAGTTAAACCATCGTCGTCTTGATCTCCCTCTACTTCTCTTACCCTCCGTGACAGATTCCATGAAATGAAATGGCGTATGGCTTTCAGTGCCGGGAATGTCCGAGGACAAGTTCGGCTCGCCACATGCAGGTATTTTTATTTGACGCCGTAGGCGACCTGTGTGTTGTGATGAGGATGGAATGATGATGAAGACGTCACATACACCCAGCCACCGTGCCTACGAAATTAACCAATTATGGTTAAAATTCCCGACCCTGCCGGCAATCGAACCCGAGACACCTGTGGCCAAAGGCCAGTACGCTAACCGTCCATCATTATTCTAGTAACCTATTTTCATACATTCGCCTTACATGACCCAACACCGAAACCGGTTCATGCACACAGCTTCATCAATCGACTTGATTCCTAACTTAGCCTCTATCACCTCGTTCCAAGTATCATCCTGCAAGTGTTCCCACCTGTTTTTATCAGCGATCATTCTTGTTACATTATATCTGTTACTTCTAAATTATGAATAAGATATTTTGAGTCCACCCAGCTTGCACTCCCGTGAAGCAACCGGCGTAGAGATAGTTTCGTCTTGGAGCTGACTTCCTTCTTACACAATACTGCAAATCGCAACTGCGAGCTCACTGCATTAGCTCTTCTGCACCTTGATTCACTAGTAATTACTATACAACCATCCTGGAAGAAAACCCATCCTAAGTACTTGACATCATCTACCTGTTCTAGCTTTGTATTCGCAACCTGACCTTCTATTATTTTAGGTTTCTTACCTACTGACATCAATTTAGTCTTAGATAGGCTAATTTTGATACCATACTCGTAGCACCTATTTTCAAGTTACAAGGCGTTAGACTGAAGGTTTTCAGCACAATCTGTCATTAAGATCAAGTTGTCGGAATACGCCAAACTGCTTATTATATTTACACCTAAATGAATCCCTCCCTGCCACTTAATACCTTTCAGAAGATGATCCGCGTAAACAATGTACAACAAAGGTGAAAGATTATATCCTGGTCTAATCCCTGTAAGTACAGTACTTTGAACTAAAAACTCATTCTACCATTAATTCTCACCGCAACCCAAATGTCAACACAAATGCCCTGAATTGCTTATAATAATTTATCTTTAATCACATGGTACGGCCAACATCTTTTCCCTCAGTACTCTTGTCATATGCCTTAACTAGATCTACGATTCTAACATAACTGTCTATGCCTTTCGTATCATTTTTAATTAACTGGCGCATACTGAATATATGATCCTGGCAGCCCCTCTGTGGTCTGACACCACACTGGTTTTCATCCAATTTTCTTTTCTTTTTTATATTTGTTTAACATCGAAGGTTTTCGTCGACGGAATTCATCAACCACTGATCAGCCCCCTCCATCCAAAATGCCACTGGACATCTTGCCTGGTATACCTTTCATTGGAATACCTCGATAGTTGTTGAAATCCGTTCTGTTTCCATTTTTATTGACATGTGCAATTACTGATTTCGTCTGATTAGAAGGTACCTTGCTAATCTTCATACTACATGAAGCCAATTCATCCCTGCCTTCCAACTACATTTCACTATTTCAAATTTAACATCATCTATTCCTACTGCTGTATTACAATAAAGTTTATTTATCATCATTTCCAGTAGCGCAACAAGGATCGACAGATGGGGGGGAGGCTGTGCCGGGGGGGGGGTATTATATTTGCAAAATGAAGATGGAACATAATGAAGGTTTTTGTGCGTGTGTATCAGTATCAGTAAATTGGATGATACAGTTTGCAGTACCGGTACAAAAAATAATACATTAATATACAGAAAAAGAACAATCTGATCAAGATGAAAAGTTTCATTATGCTCAGATTAAAATCTAAAATCCAGCTTTCGAGGCTTCTTAGAAAATATATTGAAGAGATCTGTTGGTTTTACAAAGATAACTCTGTAAATGTTCAAAACAGCCAACCCACTGTGTCGACATTCACAGTGTCTGTCTATTTTATTTCGTAAACATTCTATTGATGGTGGGGGGGGGTTTCTAACCACAGTAACCCTCCCCCCCCCCTTTGGCTAAGCGCCTGCTTTCCACTTCCTCAAATAAATTTCACCAGCATCAACGCTCCGGCTCTCCATGCACGGTTGTTCGCGATGTCACGTTCAGAAGATTTACAAAATATTCCTTCCTCCTGTCTACTGATTCCCTGTGGTCTATTATGAGTTCACGTGATTTACGCAAAATTACTTATTTCATTCTTTCTAGCAGAACGTCTTCCCCGCCGCTTGACCGAGCCTTTCCAGGATTTTGCTGATTTCTTCCCACGATTTCTTCTTGAATGTCCTGTCTTTACCCTATCTTTAACATAAAACTTTGTGTCTTATATCTCGAACTTCCTATTATGTTTTAACCTACTTGTATCACAACCTTCGTCTTGGTTCTCGAAACTTCTGGACTGCTGTTACTGTACTTTTATCTCAAAAGCTTGCGACTTGCTTGTTGAACCTCATATCCTGACTTACCATACATCCATAAAAATACCTTGCTTCTTGCTTCTTTTAATTTACATTTACCTCACAAGTTTGTGTCTTTATTCTCAATGCCCCTGGCCTGTCTTTTACTTACTTTTATCACAGAAACTTTGTTTTCCTCCAGTCATATTTTCTACTTCTTGGATCTGGTAATCCCAACAGTGGAGGTCCTTAAAATCAATGGCAAATGAAAAAAAAATGAGATTGCTATTTTTTGGACATGTGTGTAGATAGACCCCTTGCACGGATGCGATTGTCCACGAGGTTAGTGTTTTGGCGGATGCAAATTGCATGTCATTGCGGATAATTTGCAGCTAATTTCTAAATAATGATGTTTATTGATTTTCATTCATGTATACTGTAGACATCTCAACAAGTGATATATAAAGAGCGCTGAAAAGGCGCAAATTTGACCTAAGACTAACTGGCTAGTGTCCGCAAATATGGGAAGGAAGGAACAAAAGATCCGAAAGGGAACCGCGCAATATAGTGCAATCAATCATAAACATCTCACTACGGGGTGGCTGGTGCCGGGTATAAGGCCTATTGCTTTATGTTGACAGATCTAACAATTTTAATACCTTGGATGTAATATGTTAAATAGTTACAATATACTTGGATAACTATTCGCGGATGCGGGTGGGGATGAGGGAAGTGCGGATCTGGAACGTTTGCGGATGATATTTTGTATATCCGAGCAGGGCTCTATGTATAGAATGGATGATAACAGAGTAAGAAAACAGTTAGTTCTTCCTACTTATGTAAACAGGAGCCAGTAACTGCATCACTATCTAATCCTGATCTGTACATACCCTAGTGTTTTTTGTCATTTTTTTCTAAATTTGTTTTATTATAATTGTTCAAAATCTGTTGTTAATTTTTCGTGATCTTTTTATGTTTTCCAATATATATTAGTGTCCTACATTTTGTAATGTCTGTTGTAATTGGAGTGCAACTCCGTTACAGACGTGTGATTAATAAATAAATAAATAAATAAATATTCAAGTACTTTTGTGAGAAATATTCAACAACGAGCTGAATACAAAAGGCCAATAAAGAATTAGAAAGCAGTAAAGTAATAGGAGAGAAAACTAGAGAAATAGAGATGTTCATTTTCTTTTTTTTTTTTTTTTTTTTTTTTACAATTTGCTTTACGTCGCACCGACACAAATAGGTCTTATGGCGACGTTGGGATAGGAAAGACCTAGGAGTGGGAAGGAGACGGCCGTGACCTTAATTAAGGTACAGTCCCAACATTTGCCTGGTGTGAAAATAGGAAACCACGGAAAAATATCTTCAGGGCTGCCGACAGTTGGGTTCGAACCCACTATCACCCGGATGCAAGCTCACAGCTGCGCGGCTCTAACCGCATGACCAACTCGCCCTGTTTTTCAAGTTTTAAGAATGAAAGGATTTCAAGGAAGAGTGGAAAGGAAACGTGGTCCATAGTGGTCCCAGGAGAGAAGAATAAAGCATAGTGAAATTATGAAGGAATATTGGACAGAGCAAAAGAGGAAATAACAAAGAAGAATGAATTGAAATTGACGCCTGGTCCCTACCAGGCCTAATCGTAAAGAAGAAGAACAAACGTTAAACGAGCAGCATAATTTTATGCACACAAGGTTTTTCAGTTTTGTTAGCAATGTATTATTTGACTCATATTTCGAAGCACAGGAAGTAGGTACATCCGCGCTGAGGCTGATAACATCTACCCACACCTGTAACAAAACGTGGCTTAGAGGAACGTGCAATTGTACAGTTCATTTTACCGTTCAGCTATTTCTCCACTGAGTCATGTTATTTTCTACCTTCAGATTACATCACAAAATAAACTGAAATTTTAATCAGTAGCCCACTAATTCATCTCAAATTACGCGTGCTATTAAAGTGTGTGACACCTATTCATAACTCACCCCAACACGTAGTAGAGAGCAATCACAACAGTCATTAACATATGAACTCACAGCTCTATAAATCTTCCGGTCTTATATCGTACGATCTAAATGGGAATTCCCTTCCGCTTGGGGGATCATAACACTTCATAATTTTCGTTCTAATGACCGTGTACATCAAAATCAGGAACAGGATATCGAGTGTCCACATGAAAGTATTGTCATTAGATAAGTACCTCACAAATGCTCATGAAATCACAACTGTTATTTATTTATTTATTTATTTATTTATTTATTTATTTATTTATTTATTTATTTATTTATTTATTTCAACGGATTAAACCGGTGCAGTTTTTGGATTTATTCGACAGCAGTGTGGAAGTCGCTAATCGTCAACAAATATTTTGCAGATAAATACACAGGTACATTACTCAAACATCAACAACATTGGATTTCAAAATCGTGTTAATGGAATATGACAACACGTTCTTGAACGTAAAATGGTAGGTGATCAAAAACTAATTCATTCAGTATAATAATTTGCGAAGTTAATGAAGTCCCTTGGGTGAGAATAGGGTAATTGATATTATTATTGGTAATCTCGTAACCTCGAAACTAAGTGATAAATTGGCGTATTGTGGTTAGCTGTGGGTCTGGCCGCTTTTGCCCCCCTCCTCCCTCCGACGCGACCATGTTTCTGAATATTTCGAATTTATAACAGGGAATTGAACCGAGCCCGCCTTTATTAACTCGACTAGGCAACACCTATATCATATGCGTACTACGGTAAACGCGTCAATAACAGGACTGATGACAATATTTTGAATCGTGATTACATATGTAATTGCCTGTAATCGTCAGTACTTACCCCTACGAGCACTCTCCTACGGACACGACCGAGGAGCGTATCATTCTTTGCTACCTGCATTAGGTGTAAATAAGCGTGTGCAATATCAACAAGTAATGTAATAAAACAACTACTATGGTATTGATAAAGGTTTCATCATCTGAGACGACTATCCAAAGCGAATGGGAAGAACTGTTCTGCTGCTAACGATATAGAATAATTCGCTCTCCAGTTCCGGATCGCCAAAAACGGAGGAGAGATTATTAATTTAGTGCCAATTAGGCTATTCCTATTACAACCAAAAAAGAAAAAGAAACGCAATTTGAAAGAAGTACACTATGGAGTACATATCAATGAAAATTGCTGGTGGCTTTACGTCGCACCAACACAGATAGGTCTTATGGCGACGATGGGATAGGAAAAGCCTAGGAGTCGGAAGGAAGTGGCCGTGGCCTTAATTAAGGTACAGCCGGGCTGAGTGGCTCAGACGGTTAAGGCGCTGGCCTTCTAACCCCAACTTGGCAGGTTCGATCCTGGCTCAGTCCGGTGGTATTTGGAGGTGCTCAAATACGACAGCCCCGTGTCGGTAGATTTACTGGCACGTTAAAGAACTCCTGCGGGACTAAATTCCGGCACCTCGGCGTCTCCGAAGACCTTAAAAGTAGTTAGTGGGACGTAAAACACATAACATTAATTAATTATTAATTAATTAATTAAGGTGCAGCCCCAGCATTTGTGCGATGTGAAAATGGGAAACCACGGAAAACCATCTTCAGGCTGCCGTCAGTGGGATTCGAATCTGCTATCTTCCGGATGCAAGTTCACAACTGCGCGCCCCTAACCAAAGGCCAACTCGCCCGGTATATCAATGAAAAGAAACACCACCAGCTAGGAAAATATAAAATTTCTGTATATATAAAAGAAGACAATCAAAGGTGAGTAAATATTAAAACAGATCAAAATACGCCCTTAAGCGTTTTTGTCTTACCGAGCAAATTGGCCGTGCGGTAAGGGGCGCGCAGCTGTGAGCTTGCATTCGGGAGACAGTGGGTTCGAACCTCACTGTCAGCATCCCTGATGATGGATTTCCATGGTTTCCCATTTTCACGCCAGGCAAATGCTGGGTTTTCACCTTAATTACGGCCACAGTCGCATCCTTCCCACTCTTATCCCTTTCCTATCCCATCGTCGCCATAAGACCTATCTGTGTCGGTGCGACGTAAAGCCAATTATTTTAAAAATAAAAGTTAATTTGGCGGTTTTAAGAGAAGCCGAGATGTCGGAATTTTGCCCACAGGAACTTTGTACGTGTCAGTAAATCAACCGACGCGAGACTGGTGTGTTTGAGCACCTTTAAATACCACCGGACTGAGCAGGATAGAACCTGCCAAGCTGGGCTCTGAAAGCCAACACCTTAACGGTATGAGCCACTCAGCCCGGCCGGCTGAACTGAAAAGGAGGCAGATAGTGCATGTAGTGATGTGCCAGTATGTGCAAAAGCATCGAAGATACACTGTCAGTGCTGGTAAAAGGAAGTTTCTTTATTATATCCACCATAACAATTCGAGAAACCGCCTCTGTGGTATAGTGGTTAGTGTGATTAGCTGCCACACCCGGAGGTCCGGGTTCGATTCCCGGCTCAGACACGAAATTTGTAAAGTACTACGAGTATGAACGAGGTTCACTCATCCCCGGTAGATCAACTGAATAGAGGTGGTTCGATACTCACCTCAGCCATCATCGAAGTAGTTTTCCGTGGATTCCCAATTCTCCAGGCAAATGTTGGGATGGTACCTAATTTAAGTCCACGTTCGCTTCCTTCTCATTCCTGTCCTGTCCTTTCCAATATTCCCATCCCCCCAAGGCCCTATTTAGCACAGCAGGTGGGACCACCTAGGATATGGACCGGTTCTCCTCCCCAGTTGTATCACCGACCAAGGTCTCACGCTCCAGGACACTGCCCTTGAGGTGGTAGAGGTGGGATCTCTCGCTGAGTCCCAGCGAAAGCCAATCCTGGAGGGTAAACTGATTACCATAAGAAAGAAAGAAAGAAAGAAAGAAAGAAAGAAAGAAAGAAAAATACGGAAGAAACTTTTTGCTCTGGAAAAATCAAATGATTATAAATAAGTTTTTCTCGACTCTGTATGGAATCTGGTGTCGACAAGTGTCGGATTCAGTGCATTGAAAGGGAAAAACTGACTCATAGCCATCCATCAATACTTCACATCACAACTGCACGGTTGCTAGGTTACATCACGTCACACATTTTGTATCGCTAAATTCAGGTGACTCCCAGCCATAAGGGATATTTATGTCAAAAATTGCAATTACAGCAGGGAAATAATAATATTCAATACAGGTTCAGGCTAATAAGAATATTTTACGCGATGTGATTAAAGAAACATCCAATGTTTGAACGCAACGATGATAATTCAACTATATGTTGTTAATGATTAACATTACGAGCATTATTCCTCTTCTGTGTACGATTTCCTACCTCCATTACCTTCTTTCGCCGGATCGTAACACAACAAACTGTTAAAGGGAGCAGAAATGTTAGCATTCTGGTGAAGAGTGGTGTGGGGAGGGGGTGATAATTGTAAGTGGCAGGAACAATGTTGTTGGTAGGGAATTGGAATGAGTGTACGGAGCGAGGGACCGATATCCATCTGGCAATTACCAGCTACCTGCATCATGGAGAAGATTGGTTATTCGCCTACAAACATCAAAGTCCCTGCAATGCTGGTAGTGGGGCGGTGTATTTTACCAACTTGGATTGAACAGTGTGTGTGTTTGTGTGTGGGTGTGCATTTATATCAATAGTAGCAAACAGAAGGGGAAATGAACTGATGTACAGATCAATGTAGCTCATAATCATATATTGGTATATTAACGGATCAAAAGTACCTTCCAAAACAATACCATTCTCCTAAACGTGTTAAAATTCCACACGCAATAAATAATAAAAATATTAGAATAAATGGACAACAAATCCATTGTATTCGATTTGCAGATGATATAGCAGTGGTTACGGACTTAGAAAAGAAATTATCCAAGATGCTGAATATATTGTCATCAAATTTAGTACATCTATACTTAAACATTAACGTAAAGAAGACAAAAATAGTAGTTGTAAGTAAACATCCTCAGTGAAATCACACCAACATCGGACTTGCTAATAAAGTAGTGGAACAAGTCACCAGTTTCCCTTACCTCGAAAGTCTAATCACAAATGATAACCGTTGCAGCAAAGAGATAAGAAGAAGAATAGCGGTTGCCAAAGAAGCAATAAGCAACAAAATTAATCTTCTGACCAAAATACATCTAGATAATGAGAGTAGGAAAAGTTTTGTGATGTCATTTGTGTGGAGCGTACTCTTGTATGGATATGAATCTTGGACAATTCAAGGACAAAATAGGAAACGGCTTGAAGCGTTCGAGATGTGGGTCTAGAGGAGAATGCTAAAAGTCAGTTTTTCAATAGGGTGAGTTCCATATTAAACTAAAGAAGTCTAACACGAGTATTTCTTTACATACATGAATAATTAATGAAAAGGAGAAAAACGTTTTGAAAATATCATCAATAAAAAATAATTCAAGATTTGCTTATTAGGAGAGCAACAGGTATTAGCCGAACGACTGATTACAATTAACAAATCCTATTTCAATGGGATCCCCCGTCGCTCGGCTGTGTTTGGACACATACGGCTGAATAGGTTATGTGGGGTGGACAGGTGATTAATTAATTGATTGATTGATTGATTGATTGATTGATTGATTGATTGATTGATTGATTGATTGATTGATTGATTGATTGATTGATTGATTGATTGATTGATTGATTGATTGATTGATTGATTGATTGTATGGTCTCCGAAAGGGACTGATGCAGGTCATTCTCCAGTAGACGTCCTACTGGCGACCTCCATGCCTGTGAGGATGGGGCTCTACCTAAGATGATTCATAATGAAATAGGGCTCGGAAGTTGAGGGAAAATATTTTTTTTTCTCGAAAGTCCGAAGACGGGGCTCAACATATCAGCGCGACAGTGCAAAACCACGACAAGTGCAAATTTTTCAAATTTTGATTTCTTGCCACAGCTTGTGTATTTTAGTGTGGTCTTCAATGTAAAAGTGCGAAAATTGCTAAATTAATACATCCAACCCTTGATGTAAAATAAATTTGTCTTACATGGTAGTATTTTTAAAGATGTTCAGAGCAAAACGGCAAATGCATCGGTTTTACACTGGAAATTGAAAGAGAAGAATACATTCACATTCAGTGAATTGCATTTGTCTGCGTCTTGCGTGAGCAATGTGTAAAATCTTCGTCAGCTTCAAACCCTTATTTCTCAATAAGATTATTTTTGCAGATATCGTAGTCGTGTATTAGAACCGCGATATGTTAACTCTGGATCTTTGTAGGCTGGGAAATGGTGGCTTTTATTCGTCCTTTTTTTTTTTTCCTTTTTGGGTGATTTTTGGCTTCTTGGTCCTTCTTAGCCCTTTTGAAGGTCTTAGCGGCTTTTTCTGCAACGTCACCTTTTTTCGACTTCAGTTTTACTTCCTCTTCTCAATTCGAATCATCATTAGTTCATCCAACATCTCTCTTTTTGCTAGTTGCTTTACGTCGCACCGACACAGATAGGTCTTATGAGGACGAAGGGATAGGAAAAGCCTAGGAGTTGGAAGGAAGCGGCCGTGGCCGTCATTAAATTACAGCCCCAGCATTTGCCTGGTGTGAAAATTGGAAACCACGGAAAACCACCTTCAGGGTTGTCGACAATGGGATTCGAACCCACTATCTCCCGGATGCAAGTTAAACGTTCTTCCTCTCGTAACTACATATATTTGAACCATATCTGAAAATATAAAATGAAACGAAAAGTAAAAGAAAAGTAAAAGTGAAACTAGTCCCTGAAAAAAGCAGGGGTATCAAATTATGTGCACGATAAACGAAATATTGAAAGGATAAAATTTTTATGAGAGTTTTTTTCGAGAGGAACATCTCACTTGTTTCGTGTACGAACCCTTTAACATCCGTTGATGAGGAAAGAAGTTTCTCAATTTTTCACAACGTGCTGTCTGAAAACCGACGACCCTGGAGACACCGGGCGAGTTGGCCGTGCGGTTAGGGGCGCGCGCCTCTGAGCTTGCATCCGGGAGATGGTGGGTTTGAACCCCACAATCGGCAGCCTTCAAGATCATTTTCCATCGCTTCTCATTTTCACTCCAGGCAAATGCTGGGGCTGTACCTAATTATTATTTCTAGCCCTTTCCTACCCCATTGTCGCCATAAGACCTATCTGTGTCTGTGCGACGCAAAGCTGACTGTAAAAAGAAAAAAAAGATCCTGGAATCGACTATTGTTATATCCTGCAAAGCCAAGGTTTCCGAATTCCAATGTTGTTGTTTTTTGTTTTTTGTTTTTTTTTCTATTTATTTTACGTCGTACCGATACAGGTAGGTCTTATGGCGACGATGGGGTAGGAAAGGCCTAGGAGTGGGAAGGAAGCGTCCGTGGCCTTAATTAAAGTACAAACCCAGCATTTCTCTGGTGCGAAAATGGAAATCCACGGAAGACCATCTTCAGGGCTACCGACAGTGGCGTTAGAACCCACTATCTCTCGGATGCAAGCTCACAGCTGTGCGCCCCTAACCACACGGCCAACTCGCCCGCTAATCCCAATGTTTGTAACCCTAGTATGGTTAAGCCAAATATGATTCCAGTTATACTAATTTCACTTTATTTCTCCAGGATTTCCATTGCGGGATCGCTGAATTAATTCTAGGTGGAAAATTATTTCATTATGAATTCTGCAAGTATATTTTTAAATTATGTTAATCAGAAAATGTAACTTATAATGTCTGAACGAAGAAGAAATGTTTCACTCATATTTTTGCACTGCATGTTGCATACCACCAGAATTGTGCATTTTCAAGCATTACACAATGTTCCTTCATTAGATATGTCATTAAACTAAAATTATTAATGAATTTGGATCGTATTTATTCCATTTTGCCAGGTTTTAGGTCCTTTCATTGATATTTTTATTTCTTTCCATTAGCTTTTTGGACAATTTATAGGTTTTCATCTTCCGACTCCTAATAATGATGAACACACACACACACCTGAGCCGGACGAATTAACTAATTAAGGTTCAAATCCGCGACCGGACTGAGAATCGAACCCGAGATCTCCTGGATCAAAGGCCAGAACGCTAGCCATTCAGCTATAGAGCCGGTCATTCCTGGCGCTGAGAAAAAGTGATAGGAAAAATAGCTCCAGCTTTCCATATTTTGCATGAGATAACGTATGGAAAAGAATTTCGCTCAGTGAGTATATTTTATATTGTGCATGTCGTAAGAAGCTAGCTGATTTAGGCATCAGTTTCATTTACTTGTACCAGTCTCCCTTCTTCCTTCATATCCGAACATTGTGAGTCAGCTCTTTTTTTCTTCTGACACCGAGTGTATTAAGTTTTCGAAACCTGGAGAATCATTTTCAATCCATACATGACCTATCCTCTGCTGATATCTCGAAGTGTCAAATCTCTTCGAATTGTTTCCCCTGTTATGGGAGTATGGTTTTTTGGAGTTGTATTTCACCTTAAAAGAGTAATCTCCACCACCGCCAAAGTTCACAACTGTTTTTCTCAATTACTTGGTCACGTATCAATGCCAAAAAAAAAAAAACCACAGTTCATATTAATCTCATCAACCTTTCGTTGCTTTCCTAACCTTTTTGCAAACATCTCAGGTCGTCCCTATGGTGAATTAAGCCCCGATTTAGAACTGGATGCGCTTGCTGACGCAACCCCATGTGGAGGGATGAATTCACTGAGGCGTATTTCAATGGTGATTTGTAGTGTGTATTGAGACAATCACAAACACACAGTACCCCAACCAGAGGTTTTAACAACACGCAATTAAAATCCTTCACCCGATCGGAAATCGAACTTACGGCCTCCTCAAACGAAGGTCGGCACACTGACTGTTCAGCCATGGAGCCGGAAAAATTAATATCACCAAATACTTAGAAAATATTGAAATGTAGCAAAAATAAAAGGAAATGTGTGGGTAATTAAGTAAACAATAACATAGAACCTGCAATAGAAAGATATGTGAGGAGTGTCTGCACAAAAGATGCTATTTGCACTTCAAAATAAAAGTTAGTATATCTTCCACAAGCATTGCAGCAGTTGACTACTATCGAATGTCATGAGAAATCCAGAGCAGAAATATGTAATTCCTTAAAAGTGGGACCGGACCCGATCTTGGTACGTTCCATGTACTTATTCTTAAACGTTTTATGCATTTTCCCCGCAAGTTTTCTGTAAAGGAAACAGCGCCCTTTGAACAGACACTCTCCATATGAACTCTGTGCTCACAGAGGAGAGAAACAATAGAGGGTTTCAATTTGGAGTTTCGAGATACAGCAGGTAACAGGATAAACCTGTTTAATACTCAACCAGAAAATAAACAAGATAAATCCATATTTGAAAGTATTTACCATTCTTAATATCAATTCATTTATACTCAGTAGCTTGAATTCATATTCACAGTTAAGAGTAACTAATTTAAAATTTGCACATCAGTAACTTCATTTCTAGGCGTGATCTAAATAGTTGTAAGTAATAACTTGAAGAGTTCATAACAAATATTTTGTCGAACATGTCTCCTGTCCAGTGGAATAGAGCGTATGAACTGCACTTTTACTGAACCAATATCATTTTGATAGAGCTTGTATTAAAGAAGGAGACAGACCATTACCATGATTGTTAGCTTACATATGAGCAAAAATATCAGAATCATATTTTCTAGTAATCATCGCCATCAACGAGTATGCAATCCAGAAGGGCAGGCATGACAATGAATAAGCTTCCTCCAAAATATTCTTTCAATATTTCTCCCATTCCAGGCTCCTCTACACATACATGCCTTTTTGCACCCTGCTTCATTCATTCATTCACTTAATTTTTGTATGTGGTCTTTTCGTAACACAACGGTTATGTCCCTTAAGTTTCAAAGTAAGATTCAGCATGAAGGATGTGACACTTCTCTTGTCTGCCAGAAGCCCATGGTCACGAATCCAACTTCAGAGACCCCATGGGTTACCCCTTTTAGTCATGTCGTACGACAGACAGAGGATACCGTGGATGTATTCTATCAGCCCCCAGATCATGAACTTAGAGGAAAACTTCTCGATTGCCGTCGGCGAATACAGAGTGGGTGTCGGCCCACAAATGGTCGCGGCTGGTCCACAGTCCTAAGCATCTACGCCTCTGAATTCGGAGGACGGAAATGGGAATGTCCCCACCGCCGGCGGTCCTAAGTATTGTTTTCTGTGAGTTTCCATTCTTCTTCACTAATGCGAATGCCAGGATAATTTCTAGTATAGGTCAAGGTTACCAACCTCCTCACCTTCTCCGCACAACTCCCTCCCCGATATAAATCTCCTGGCCTGAGAAACGGCCAGTAGACATTTAGTAGTATTAGTCTCGATTGCCGTGAGTACTGCTCATTTGTCTGCGGGTTGTCGTTTCCCGAAAACGCCCTAATTCTCATCTATCCGATTGAAATTCGAACCTCTAGCAATTCGAACTTGCAGCTTTACAGTCATCTATTAGGGATGGTCGACATTTAACGTTACTAACCAGTGTAAGTTTCTATACAATTACATGAACAGAAAAGCCATCCAAATAGATCATGGTGGAGAATGTACAGCAGAATGACTAGAGAGTGCGGACTTTTAAGCAGTAATAGATGAGAATGCAAACTTATTATAGCAGTACAGTCTAAGCGTCCGTGGCTATGGTGGCAGCGCGCCGGCCTCACACCGCAGGGTTCCGTGGTTGAAATGGTTACGTCTGAAGCCTCACGAGTCTCAAAACTCACGGGCTAAAATTGGTAACAAGTATTATCAAAACGCACGACTACTAACTGGTAGCTAAAGTAAGCATTCTAATAAGTCTCAAAATTCACGACTCCGGACAGCAGGTGCTTGCGATGATCGCAGGAGGGATGAGGAGCGCGGTGACTCATGCTTCTCTTTTCAGTCGCATCTTATGACAAGCAGGGGATTCTGTTGTCCTGCACGTCTGTGAGGATGAGGCCGTACCTAAGGTGAAGTCTAATGCTGAAGACGGCATGAACCCCCGTCGCCTAACTAATGAAATTTAAAATCTTCAACCCGACGGGAAATCGAACCCGAGAGCCCCTGGACCACTTGGACCAAAGGCCAGCATGCTAACAATGTATGCATGCAGCCGGATGACATAAAATTAAAGTATATATATTGCCCGCTGCTAGTCAAAAGAAACTGTCAGTTGGTAGTACTGGGGTTTAGTTCCATTATGCGGCCAGAATTTACCATTTACTTGAATAAGGAGTTTTATTTAGATATATTAAAAATCAAGACAGTTAATTCACTCATTTAGTTTCAACACTTGGAAAAAAACATTTTTAAAAATATGGCGTATTTTTCTTTTTCTTAAGAGTTCATCTATTCGCGTATCTCAATCGATTATCTACCCGACACACTTAAACCGAAAAAAATATTCATGACGCATCCGATTCTTCTGTGCGATATAACTGAATGATATTTGAAACTCATTCGATTATTTCAATTGATTATTCATTGGATTATTTAAAGAATCGGATGGAAATTGTTCGTTTATTAAAAGCATTCCATCATCCCTTCACTAATAGGGAGGAAGAAGAACTGGCCCTGCTCGTGAGTTTTGAGACTGGCCGAGCTAAAGAAACTTACTCTTACTAATCCCCTTCCTGGAATTCGTGAGTTTTGAGACTCGTGAGTTTTGAGACGTCACGGTTGAAATCCCGGTCACTCCATGTGAGATTAGTGCTAGACGAAGTGGATGCGGGACAGGTTTTTCTCCGGGTATTCCGGTTTTCCATGTCATTTTTTCTCCAGCGACACTCTCCTACACCATTTCATTCTATCACTCATTAATCATTGCCCCATAGGAGTGAGACAGGCTCTTGCAGCCGGCACAATTCCTATCCTCTTCGCTAGTTGGGGGCCTAATTCATTCCATTCCTGACCCGGTCGAATGATTGGAAACAGGCTGACGACTTTTTCAACAAGTATAGTCTACTCTACACAACGGTTATGTTATGAGTCTTGCATAAACATTAGGGGTACTGCCCATCAGAACCCCTAGAATTTATGTAACTCCTGCTACACACCTGAAAAATGAACTAGACTACACTTACCTAATAACCAAATTATTTTGTGTGTAACCTAAAATTTGGAGTCTAATCATTGGCTTACAACATTTATTTATCCTTCCATTGGCTACCATCGGTGATAATCTCTCCCTGGTGATGTTTTATTTTTCAATGGAACGGTAATTGAATGAACAGCCTGCACTCTTCCCGATTCCATTATCTGCTTTCACTGAGTATAGCGCAGAGCCGGCATCTGACAGGCCTAATGCCACTCAAGCCAGCACGACAACTTGGCTCTTTCTGACTTAAAATCCTCGTTCGTTTTGCCGTGTTATTTACCAGGATACGTAGCGTGCACGCTCTCTCTTTTGTCCAGCGCTTTCAACGGTGAAAGCTTTGTGAAAAAAATGCGACAGGCTACAGTTACTAAATCGTACAGGTTTTACTCAATAAAACATACATCAGATGATATCTATGAAAAGTAGAGAATTATTTTTAGTCTGTGACCGGCAGAGACAACAAAATATTGTGCTACTCGAGAATTATTTTAAAGCACTTTACCCTTGCTGAATAAGCTGAGGTAGCATTGCAGTCATCTTGTTTACTTAACTTTCCGAACGTGGAATATCTTTGGTTATCAATTCCGTGTTATTTTCTTTGTAGAACTAACCATACCCGTCCGCTTCGTTGCACGTAGAAAACGCGACCTATTTTTTTTAATGTTTAACGATAAATGCATCTTACCTAAGAAATAGCCAAGTTCATGATATTTTACAGACTAAAGGGCCGAAGATATACAGAGTGTACCCGATTTCCGGTCGGGTCGGGGATTCTAACCTTCATTGGTTAATTCCAATGGTTCTTTTTTTTTTTTGCTATTTGTTTTACGTCGCACCGACACAGATATGTCTTATGGCGACGATGGGATAGGAAAGGCCTAGGAAGTGGAAGGAAGCAGCCGTGGCCTTAATTAAGGTACAGCCCCGGCATTTGTCTGGTGTGAAAACGGGAAACGACGGAAAACCATCTTCAGGGCTGCCGACAGTGGGGCTCGAACCCACTATCTCCCGATTACTGGATACTGGCCGCACTTAAGCGTCTGCAGCTATCGAGCTCGGTCCAATGGCCCCGAGGCTGGGTGTTTGTGCTGTCTCCAACATCCCTGTAACTCACACACCACACATAACACTATCCTCCACCACAATAACACGCAGTTACCTACACATGGCAGATGCCGCCCACCATCATCGGAGGGTCTGCCTTACAAGGGCTGCACTCAGCTAGAAATAGCCACACGAAATTAATAAATTAGTGAAGGTACATGCTTTTGTTTCAATTCTGACACTGCTAATTACTGTTCCCATTGCTTTTTGGAAAGTTGTTTTTGAAAATTAGCACAAAAAAGCGACAGATAAACCTCCTTTTTCCATTTTCAGTAGTAAATCAGAAGATGATTAAGGAAAGGAGGAGATCTAATGCAGAATCAGTAAACCTTGTAACACTGGTCTCTACATCAAACCACGCATCTAGCACAGGATAGGAGAGCATGGAGAAAACTATGCGGCCACATATGACGTGCATCTACACACTCACAAGGCTGCATGGATAGGAGAGAGAGTACACATTCACTCTAATGTAATCAGTTCCTAACCTGTTAGACACTAATATTTGCAGCGCTGTATGACAATATTCCTCCACGCCAGAGACACGGGCTCAAAGAGAGGAGAAATTGGTATTTCGAGTTGAAAGATTATTCAGCAAACAGTGAGTAAGAATATTACTACAATTTAACCACTGTTTGTTCTTTACAAATACAGCAGACCTTTGGTGCATGGTATGGACACAAAGCAAACCAAGAGGCTTATTGATACAGCAAAGTGTAAATATTATCCGACTCTACATAATAATGAAATAGTTCAGGGAAACGAGGTGGCTATTGCTCCATTTTGAAAGTCATGTGCATATGAATGTGTGATAGGCTTATGTACTAATATGGAATTATCAAAAAATAACGGAATAATCAGACACAAATTATTTCGTAATTTTGCTCTAGGCTTCCGAATATGCGTGTTTTTTTCATAAAATTTGAACTACTTTCTCTGATTAGTGCAGAGAAAGAATAGGTTACAGATCTATTGACATGGTTATGAGATCATCTAGCGATTGTAGTACGCATATAAAAGAGAGCGCATACAAACCTCTAGTAAGACCACAATTAGAGTATGTTTCCAATATGTATGGCCCCTCACCAGGATTACTTGATTCGAGACCTGAAAAAAAAAACACATGGAGAAGCTCGATTTATTCTGGGTGATTTTTCACAAAAGAGTGGTTATATTCCGTAATATAAAATAAGAAATTACATTATCTTCTTCCGCCAAGCCTCCGTGGCTCAGGCGGCAGCGCGCCGTCTTCTCATCGCTAGGTTCCTAGGTTCAAATCCTGGTCGCACCATGTGTGATTGTTACTGGACAAAGCGGAGACGGGACAGTTTTTCTCCGGGTACTCCGGTTTTCCCTGCCATATTTCATTCCAGCAACACTCTCCAGTATCATAATCATTTGTAGTCACTAATCATTGTCTCAAAAGAGTGCGACAGGCTTCAGCAGCCGGCGCAGTTCCTATCCTCGCCGCTAGATGGGGCTTCATTCACTCCATTCCTGACCCGGTCGAATGAATGGAAACAGGCTGCATTGAGACCAATCTGAGTCGGTGAGACGTACATGCAATAAATGGAAAAAGCATTTGGTTCTGGCATTGACTTTCTATTTTCATTAACATATATTGTGTAAGCAAGGGAAAATACTATGTTCCCTGGAGTACTTGTAACAGTACTGCGATATATTTACCCTGATGAGGATGTCGGTTGAATAATACACGACCCAATATACCTATACCATTAACATGGATTGCAATATTCGTGGATATTTACTACGTAATAATAATAATAATAATAATAATAATAATAATAATAATAATAATAATAATAATAATAAGTATTATTATATGTTGGCATTAATGCTTTCACGGCCCGTACTTATAGACATGGTATTGTATAGGCTTTTGGGCTTATGCCGTGTCAAGAAAATAAGGTGTTTAAGAAGCCTTTCTCGTGGACAGTCGAGAATTCTTCTGAGGACACAGAGCACAGTTTTCTGCGAAACGTTAAGAATTTCACCTTATTTCCTTGACACGGCACAAGCTCAAAAGCCTATACAGCATCATGTCTATAAGTATTATTATAATCTACTACTTCTACTTCGTAGCATTGTTCCGCTGGAACAGAGTCCGCTTTCTGGGACAAAGAATGCCATTTTGCGCGTTCTTGTGCGTCGTTGGGCTTCAGACTGAAAACTTTTTAATTATGAATTTATTGTATCTTACCAGTTCTGCTTTGGCTGTTCTTTGGGGTATTGGCCTTCGACGTCGAAATGAAGGACATAACTGTACCAGACGCTGAGCAATGGGTGTTTCCGTATCATCCCATACTCCTCTCATTTGTTCCCCGCACAATTTGGGAAATACCTATCGGTTGCCGAAATGTATCCTTCTTGGCTTACTTGATGCCCATCGTCCACTGGAGCTTTTCTGTATCCATGGCGTGCAGCTGGCATCGTTTATTTTGTGAAGGTCGCGAGATCACATAAGAATGCAGTCACTTGGAATGTAAGGGAGTCCATAATTGCTACTAATTTAACAAAGGAACCCTCACTTTATGGCAACATTCTGTCACTCTTTTATCTCTTAAATTTTAAATCAAATTTGTAGTCACTGAAGAGATCTTCATTATTAAAAACATTTTTTTATAGATCGAGTTGAGCCTCTATGGGCTGCGTGGTAACAACCAACTTCATATCAGTGTTTAGGTCTTTTTTTTATTCCGGCTTTGACTTCCTGCCAGTATCTTCTGAGCCCAGCAACAAGTGACTGTTTATGCTCTTCAGACAACTGTCCTTTCCGTCTTCTGGAAGTTGATGCCATTTGGAAACCTTGGTAGTTGTTCACCAATATTCTGAATGCGTTCCTGTCATTAATTTCTTGGTCTGAAACACCAATCTGCCTCTGATCTTTTTCGCATTCCTGGAACCATCTCGGCCTTGTTGTCTTAGATTGAATAAAATGCCATATTCTATTCGTTAGTCGATCATCAGTCATCCTCAAGAGATGACCGTAAAATAGTAGCCGTCTCTTCTTAAATGACGCTGTGAGAGGTTCTGTCTTGCTGTACAAATCCTCATTTGGTCTTATTATTATTATTATTATTATTATTATTATTATTATTATTATTATTATTATTATTATTATTGACAACGGAGGGAGTTGGTCATGCAGTTATGGTCGCGTAAATTTGAGCTCGAATTCGGGAGATTGTGTGTTCGAATTCCACCATCGCCTGTCCTGAAGATAGTTTTACGTGGTTTTTACATCAAGCAAATGTTTGGGCTCTACCTTAATTAAGTCTACGGTCGCTACCTTCCCAATTCCAGCCCTTTCCGATCCTTTCGTCGCCCAAAAACCTTCAATTAGTTTGTGCGACATTAATCTAATAGCAAAGGTATTATTATTATTATTATTATTATTATTATTATTATTATTATTATTATTATTATTATTATTATTATTATTATTATATTCATGTCGGGGGTACAAAACTGGAACAGGTGGATCATTTCATGTATTTAGAATATGTTTACCTTCAAGATAGTAGTACAGTTAAGTGAATCTGAGCAATGCTGATGCAGTGAGTTCGCAGTTGTGATCTACAGTGTTCTGTAAGGAATAAGTCAGCTCCCGTACGAAACTGTCTATACACTGGTCTGTTTTCAGGCCAACTTCGCTTTACAGGAGTGAAAGTTGGGTGAGCTCAGGATATATTATTCATAAGTTAGAAGTAATAGGCATAAAAGTAGCGAGAATGATTTGTGGTACAAACGGATTGGAACAATGACAGTAAGGAACCCCCGAATGAGGACATAAAGGCTAAATAAGGAATAAACTCAATTAATGAAACTGTAAGCATAAACCAGCTAATGGCGAATGGATGATGAGAATAATGGACTCGTCTAAAGGGTGTAAGGGAAGTAAAACGAGACCAACATATGGATGAGTAGGCTCAGGTGTTAATGTTCTATGTATAAAAGGTTTGAAATTTAATATGACCACAGAGCTACTTGCAAATACAGGATTGTGGAAGCGCGTAATTAACTGAGAAAAGCAGGTAGACTGAACGCTGAATGGTAGAATATTCCATAATTAAAATGTATGTAGTATTAATAATTCATGTCTTAATGAACGATATTTTTTAATTTAAAGATATTTACGTAGAGGTCAGATGAAAACAAAAATAGTAAGGGCAGAATTACTGATCCTCGCAGATTGTACGGGAAAAGCCTTGTATTGTAACTTGAGGGGCTGTTCCCTGGACAAGGGATGCTACAAACCCTCGCTCCATATCAAGTCCCTTCATCCCTTGCGATGTAAATCCGAGGGGAGACAAGTGATAAGACGGCTACCGGCGAGCAAGGGTCAAAGCAAGGGGAACTTCCTATTTTAAATTCACATTTCTCGGTCATCTCAAGACAAAAGGAAGATAAGGGGATGCATTATGGTAATGCTGAAGTTGAAGAAAAAGATAAATTTTTCATCGAAATCTGAAATGTTATGGATATGGTGTTAGACAGTAAGAGACAATAATGTAATTAGCCTTCCTGATCTTGTATCAATGGAGAGACTGCCTAGCTGAGACAGTAGAGGTATTTTCGGCTGAACATCGGCATTTGCCAAGATTGGTTCAGAAGGCCAATGCCTCAACCATCTGAGCCACTCAAACCGGGAAAGAGAGAAAAGAAAACCATCGTGATGCCTGTCTGAGTTGCTCAGACGGTTAAGGCGCTGGCCTTCTGACCCCAACTTGGCAGGTTCGATCCTGACTCAGTCCGGTGGTATTTAAAGGTGCTCAAATACGACAGCCTCGTGTAGGTAGATTTACTGGCACGCAAAAGAACTCCTTCGGGACAAAATTCTCGGACCTCGGCGTCTCCGAAAACCGTAAAAGTAGTTAGTGTGACGTAAAGCAAAATAACATTATTATTGTTTATAGATGTCTTAGTATTGATACAATTTATTAAAAATTTGATTATAAATTTTTTTAATTCATATTTAAATGCGTTAAGAATGATGCCACTCATGTTCGGAGCCAACTCAGTTAAAAGAACGTTTTCTTTCAGTCTGTGAGCACGAATGCAATACTTCGTGATTTAAGCGGGATTCCGTTGTATCTATATGATGTTCTTCTTCAATGGAGTAGAAAATAAAAGTTATTTTTCTAGAGACTTTACATGCTCAACTCTCCCATGAACAATTGAAAAAAAACCTACAACCTATTATCCAGTCATTGACCGGGTCAGGGATGGAATGAATGAAACATATATAGGTTGTTATTAAAATGGGGTCACCACTCCCAAGGTGATTTATTAATGAGTGATAAATGCTATGAAATGATAATGGAGAGTGTTGCTGGAATGAAAGATGACAGGGAAAACCGGAGTACCCGGAGAAAAACCTGTCCCGCCTCCGCTTTGTCCAGCACAAATCTCACATGGAGTCACCGGGATTTGAACCACGATATCCAGCGGTGAGAGGCCGACGCGCTGTCGTCTGAGCCACGGAGGCTCCCATGAACAATTACGAAGCAGAATTTTGCCGAATACTATGCCGATACTACAATACCGCTTCTGCAGCAAAATGCCATGTTTGTGTAAACTTTGACAAAATATAGCAGCATCTCTTCTACCAGCCGTGTTGATACAAAAGTACACAAACACACACTAACAAATTATTGTGTTACAGCCCATCTAGCTGTATGTTTGAACGATTCATTGTAGACCAAAACAGGCAACTGCAGCCTGTCATCGGTAGGTGTGTGCAGCCCTGAGTCAGTAATGTAGGGAGGTACAAACCGACTGAAAGGAAGAGAGTTGCACCCGCCTGCACTGGTACTTCTATCACGGGTACTGCACTTACAGCGGACAAGCTTTGACACCCGTGCTGTAAGTGAATATTTGCTTCAATTTTTCTCTCGAATTTCAAATTTATCTTCACGGTATGTGAGTTCTAGTATTTGCAGTGCGCGATATCTTCTGGTGTGGATGAAGTGGTACGCATAAACCGGCTGGGTGGTGATGAGGCCATGTGTGGCGAATGGAGGAGATTAGGTTACTTAGGAGGAGTAGAGACGATTATGGCTAGACTCAGTTTCTAATGATTTAAAGATAACATGTATGGGACTAAACAAGGCTACAGAACTAGTTACAGAGGACTGCAGAGGTGTTTTGTAAATTCACAGAGAATTGCAAAATGAACGCTGAAATGGCATGACTCTCTATAACGAAGATGTATGTATGTTCAAATCATGATCTTTTCTACTTTTGAAAACTCCACGCAAGTTTATTCGTCTACTCATGTCATTCCACGACATCTCTCCAATGATGGCTTGGAACATACCACTTAATCTAGCATCTCGTCTCTAAGGGCCTGCCTCAAAACCAAAAATATTTAATATCATAATAAACATTATTTGAACGCGTAGCATGAAGAGAAATTGTCTCGTAGTTATAAATCACAGAAATTAAACAGCGTGTAGAAACAAAAATTACATTTCCGACTCCGTGGCTGAATAGTCAGCGTTGAGGCTTTTGGTTCACAGGGTCCAAAGTTCGATTCCCAGCCGGGTCGGAGATTTTATTTACTTACGACTAGTTAATATTTCTGACTCGGGGACTGGTTGTTTTGTGTTTGTCCCAACACTATCCTCTACATATTCAGACAATACACCACACTACCAACCAGCAGAAAAACTTGCAATAGTGATATATCCCTCCATATAGGGTTGGCGTCAGGAAGGGCATCTGACCGTAAAACAGGGCCAAATCCACATATGCTGCACAGTTGGCACCCGTGACTCTGCAGGTGTGGTTAAAGCGGTAGAAGTAGAAGAGGAAGAAAAAGAATAAAAATTACACAAATACATAAAATTCGTTGGTGCTTTTGAGGATCAAACCAGCCTCCATGGTAATGAGTTAAAACATGAACAGAGGAAAGTACATTTTCCCAGTTATCTCTGGGTGTCAGACGGTAGAGCGCTGGCCTTCGAAGCTCACGTTGGCGGGTTCGATCCCGGCTCAGAGAGGTGGTATTTGAAGATGCTCTAAACGTCAGCTTCATCTCGGTGAACAACAGACAATGGCTTGCTGGTGAACAGGATGAAGTTTCACCAAGAGGAAATGTCCCCCGTTGATGTGGTTATAGTAAGTCATGGGGATCACTGCAAGTACCTAGGAGTTAATAAAGTATACAACTGAGTTAATAGAATTAATGAGGTTATAAAGAAATGCCCCAGATTACTTCACGTGGTTATGAGGGTATTTAGGGGTTGAAATACGGATATAAAGGAGAGGGTCTAAAAGTCTTTGGTAAGACCGCAATTAGAGCATGGTTCCAGTGTATGGGAGACCCTCATCAGGTCGTCTTGATACGAGAACTGGAAAATAATCAAAGGAAAGCAGTACGATTTGTTCTTGGTGATTTCCGACGAAAGAGTAGCGTTACGAAAATGTTGCAAAGTTTGGGCTGTGAAGATTAGGCTGTAAGGAGACGAGATGCTCGACTAGGAAGTATGTTCCGAGTTGTCAGTGGATCAGTAGATTAATAAGCTTTTAAAAGAAGGAGAGATCATAATATGAAAATAAACTTGGAAATGAAGAAATCAAATATGGCCAAATATTCATTTATAGGACGAGAAGTCATCATCATCATCATCTGTTTACCCTCCAGGGTCGGCTTTTCCCTCGGACTCAGCGAGGGATCCCACCTCTACCGCCTCAAGGGCAGTGTCCTGGAGCCTCAGACTCTTGGTCGGTGATACAACTGGGGAGAATGACCAGTACCTCGCCCAGGCGGCCTCTCCTGCTATGCTGAACAGGGCCCTTGTGGAGGGATGGGAAGATTGGAAGGGATAGGCAAGGAAGAGGGAAGGAAGCAGCCGTGGCCTTATGTTAGGTACCATCCCGGCATTCGCCTGGAGGAGAAGTGGGAAACCACGGAAAACCACTTCCAGGATGGCTGAGGTGGGAATCGAACCCACCTCTACTCAGTTGACCTCCCGAGGCTGAGTGGATCCCGTTCCAGCCCTCATACCACTTTTCAAATTTCGTGGCAGAGCCGGGAATCGAACCCGGGCCTCCGATGGTGGCAGCTAATCACGCTAACCACTACACCACAGAGGCGGACAGGACGAGAAGTACTGAGCTGAAATAAATTTCCAAGTTTTACCGAGCTCGATAGCTGCAGTCGTTTAATTGCGGCCAATATCCAGTATTCGGGAGATAGTAGGTTCGAACCCCACTGTCGGCAGCCCTGAAGATGGTTTTCCGTGGTTTCCCATTTTCACACCAGGCAAATGCTGGGGCTGTACCTTAATTAAGGCCACGGCCCCTTCCTTCCCACTCCTAACCCTTCCCTGTCCCATCGTCGCAATAAGACCTACCTGTGTCGGTGCGACGTAAAGCAACTAGCAAAAAAAAAAAATAAAAAAAAAATCGAAGTTCTTTGAAAATAAGAAAAGGCAAGGAAAACAACTGATAGGGAATTTGCAACCTGGGCGACAGCCCAGTGATTGATTGGTTGATGTCGATACTATGATTATATCTAGGTGAAAATTGCCTATTTATGAGTGGTTTCTATCCTCATGTGAAATGCTATTGTTCCCCACTGTCAGGAACGGCATAGGCAATATTCCATACCCTATATACACTTGCATATAGCCGATAACCGCACTTCACACCTAGCCCTGTAAATTAGGCAAAATTCACTATTTGTAACTGCCAATGGTCGATGCGTGCGGAATAGGAACAGCAAAAAGCACTTCATGCAAAGTGTAACTAATTCATTTGCACATCGACTGGGCAATGAACAGCGCAGTGTAGAAACATCAAATGAACACGATGAAAGTTTAACGCCACACAACACAGCCTCTCCCACACAAACTAAACTTCTCGTGGAATCGATCGCCGTGCTGTGTAGTCTTGAACAAAGAGGAAGCAGCTGCCATCTGTGAGACAACGAACGAACTACCAGGGAGCAGACTTGAAGCGGCATTCATTCTTGCAATCTTCCTCTTCGTCCTGACAAGAGAGTTATCTCATCATTAAAGGGATTGCGTCTTATTTTTTATATAAAATAATGTCTGTTTTCCCCCCTTACTTTGAGTGGAATAAGTCTATAGATTAGGAACCACCTTTGGCTAGTGAGGCTTACAAAAACATGTAAGTATTAAAAACGAACTAAATAATAATAATAATAATAATAATAATAATAATAATAATAATGTCCGCCTCTGTGGAGTAGTGGTTAGTTTGATTAGCTGCCACCCCCGGAGGCCCTGGTTCGATTCCCCTGTGAGTAGAGGTGAGTTCTATTCTCAGCACAGTCATCCTGGAGGTGTTTTTCCGTGGTTTCCCACTTCTCCTCCAGGCAAATGCCGAGATAGTACCCAACTTAAGGCCATGGCCGCTTCCTTCCCTTTTCCTTGTCCATCCCTTCCAATCTTCCCATCCCCCCCACAAGGCACCTATTCAGCATAGCAGGTGAGGCCGCCTGGGCAAGGTACAGGTCATCCTCCCCAGTTTTATCCCCCGACCCAGAGTCTGAAGCTCCAACACACTGCTCTTGAGGCGGTAGAGGTGGTATCCCTCGCTGAGTCCGAGGGAAAAACCGACCCTGGTGGATAAACAGATAAATAATAATAATAATAATAATAATAATAATAATAATAATAATAATAATAATAATAATAATAAGTATTATTATAAACCCTGAGACGCACTGATGAACCTTGGCGTTTCAGGGGAGTACTGACGAGTTCGAAGGCCTATTATAGGGCCACTATTTCACCGTTGGGGAGCTGGTATGTTGTTCTCATGTACTGTAGGCTGAGTGGACCAGCCCTCAGATTCATTTAAAAGTACCTGACATGGTTGGGAACCGAATCAGAGATTCCTGAACGATATAAAATAATAATAATAATAATAATAATAATAATAATAATAATAATAATAATAATAATAATAATAATAATAATAATAATAATAATAATAATAATGGGAGAGGATAATAGAGTGCAATTGAACTTATTTAGCAGATGAATTTGCTTCCTTCCCTCTATGATTTCACTTCCATCCATGCATCATACTTTCTTTTTCCCTCTTTTTTTTTTAGTTGTTTCTAACGTCACACTAACTCATCGAAGGTTTCTGCGACGCACAGACGGGAGAAGGCTACGAATGGAAAGGTAGCGGCCGTGGCCTTAATTAAGGTACAGCCTCCGGCACTTGCTTGTCTTCCCTCCATGCACTGTTGGTTCTAATTTTGAGTTTTTCATCAGAATAATGTTTGTTCACCAACATACTAAAAGTAAGCCTATCACATTTAATGTCGTCTGTTATGTTGACAGACACTGAATATGGACATAAAATTTCAATCGCCTTTTCCTTATACTGTCTAACATTTTCTCAGAATACTGGCAGAACTCAGGACATCTCATTTTCATCTACACTCCTATTCATTTCTAAGGATTTTCCTTTTTTTCCCTCTAAATATTCGTTAGTGATATTCCTCCAATGATCAGTGGCTAAATTGTTAGCGTGCTGGCCTTTGGTTCTTTTCCCGGCAGGGTCGGGAATTTTCATCACAGTTGGTTAATTCCGCTGGCACGGGGTCCGGGTTTATGCGTCTTCTGCATCATTTCACGACGCACAGGTCGCAAATGGGCGTCAATTCAAAAGACCTGCATCTGGCGAGCCGAACTTGTCTTCGGACACTCCCGGCACTAAAAGTCATACGCCATTTCATTTCAATGATCAGGCTTATTTATCGTGTTATAGTGTTTTAATTTGGAGTTGCGAGATTTTCCTCTTTTTGTTGTACCTGTTCCATTTGATTTATAGGCTTATTGTACTACACACAATTCTCCGTTTGTTTTCCGGATGATTTTTGTATTTCACCCAAGTATTTAATATTTACATGAAAGATTTTGCCAAATTGTGCTACCAGAGGTAGTTTGTTTAAGTGTCAGGGAGATCCTTCCATGTATGAGATTTGGAGTGCACTTTTCGATCCAGTTGCATTCACTTTTTCCAGGGACAGAATTGCTTCTTGCCTATTGTTGGACAGAATAATAATAATAATAATAATAATAATAATAATAATAATAATAATAATAATAATAATAATAATAATAATAATAATAATAATGTTATTTTCTTTACGTCCCACTAACTCCTTTTACGGTTTTCGGAGACGCCGAGGTTGCGGAATTTTGTCCCGCCGGAGTTCTATTACGGGGCAGTAAATCTACTGACACGAGGCTGACGTATTTGAGCACCTTCAAATACCACCGGACTGAGCCAGGATCGAAGCTGCCGAGTTGGGGTCAGAAGGCCAGCGCCTCAACCGCCTGAGCCACTCAGCCCGGCACAGAATTATCAGATCAATCTGTGAAGGCCTAACATTTGATATGAATTTTACCTTTAGCGAGCCTGTCGATATTAATCTCTATCCCAGGTTCAGACTACTTGCTCTATTATCATTATTATTATTATTATTATTAGTATTATTGTTAAACTGATATAGAAGCGTGCCACACTTCAGCAATCGCCTACCTCGGCCGGCGCCTGAAATCGTTAATTTTCGAAATCAGTTTAAGAATGCAAAACGCAATTGTGGAATACAAAATTGCGATAATAGAACGTTAAAACGTCTAATAAGAAAAGGTAACAAATTGATATTTGAAACTGCGAGATTGCACCGTCTAATCGTACGACGTAGATATTATCCACGATTGTCCACAACATTTTGAACCACACCAAAGAAGGCACGATTCTGTTAAGAGAGGCCGCAGAAAAGAAGGAGAAAATCAAAGAAGAAGACTACCAGATTCTTAGACAACCAGTTTCGGCAGATTTTACGTGAAAGTTTTGCGGCAGAGCTTGTCTTTGTAGAATTAGTTTCTGTATCCGTACATAAACACAGAATGAGTGACAGTGATACAGTCGGGAGACAATATTATATTCGCCAGTGACTGAATACTTAGGAAGTTAATCTCTGAAGGCAAGTTAGCTTCAAGTGAGCTCTCAAAGATATCATGGAGACGTTCAGATAAATCACAACAATTTTCAAACTGTCAGAAGGAATGTATCAAGATTACCTACGCATAAATTATACATAAACATAATTATATCACTGCAGAATCATACAGTAATAATGTGAGTAGTAGTCGATAGTCAGTACCTTTCTGAATTTTACTGAAGCGCCATCACGTAGTCCAGTGAAGCATTATCTTACCTGAAAAGAATAAATCAGAGAATTAATAATATGATAGGAATAATCCGGAAAATAATCAGAGTTATTTGAATCAACTTAACCAGTTTTGTTCCACTGATTCAAGAATCGCATATACATAGAAACTTTTGAGACACTTTTTGCTTTCAATAGCTGGCAAATGTATGAGTGTAGGAATGTCATACTGGTATATTGGCCCAACTGCTCAAACATTTTTAATTTGTGTTGATTTTATTTCCATGAATCAGTAAGTTACTGAATATTGTAATATTCTACACAATGTCAGCAAGAGAAAAATTTAAG
This sequence comes from Anabrus simplex, assembly GCF_040414725.1. NCBI lineage: Eukaryota > Metazoa > Arthropoda > Insecta > Orthoptera > Tettigoniidae > Anabrus > Anabrus simplex. The sequence continues at coordinate 56,747,771 of NC_090273.1, read as the reverse complement.
TATTATTCTGGTATATATATATTTTAACAATGAAGTGATAATTCTTCCTGTGATACATAGTCATTATAATATTACCTTTTAACACAACGGCTTCTAAGCATTAATAAACTTTGTCTATACCTGTTACTACTGAAAGTTACTGAAGTATCAGAATTCATAAATGCTCTCTATTATCTGCGCACTTTTTAGCGATAGATTTACACCCTAGTGCTGAATTGGTCGACTTGGGTTATCTTCGAGATTCGTATTGGCAACCTTTGAAATACAAACTAAGAATCGCTTATCATCGCTGTGCGACATCTGGCGCACACTTTAAGTACTCGTACTGTTCTTGTTTACACAGCAAAACCAAACTATAGAATTCATGCTAGAAACAAGATTCGCATCGGGAAATGTTATATAGTATTATATATTGTGTGTGTGTGACAGTTGTTGGCGTAAGATGATAAGGGTTTAGAAAATTCATATCGATCGATCATATTATCGATTTACTTCAAATTTTATTTCCATTCAGTTGGCAGTCCTACCGGAAGCGGCAGTACTCCCTTCTTACTCCTCAACCGAGTACAAAAATATATCACTAAAAATTGCGTGTACAATAAATATATGATGATGATGATGATGATGAGGACGACAACGCTTGTAGTTTTTTCTTTTTTTTTTTTTTGCTAGTTGCTTTACGTCACACCGACACAGATAGGTTTTATGGCGACGATGGGACGGGGAAGAGCTAGGAGTGGGAAGGAAGCGGCCATGGCCTTAATTAAGGTACAGCCCCAATATTTGCCTGGTGTGAAAATGGGAAACCACAGAAAACTATTTTCAGGGCTGCCGACAGTAGGTTTCGAACCTACTATCTCCCGCATACTGGATACTGGTTAAACGACTGCAGCTATCGAGCTCGGTCGCTTGTTGTTTAAAGGAGCCTAACATCTAGGTCATCAGCCCCTAAATATCAACTGTTTCACTCTGTGGATAGTTAATTTGCTCCGGAGCATGCGCTGACATAAAATAGTAATGCAGAGTGTAACCGGTATTCAAACCGGGATATCAGTGCTGACCCTATACCGTACGTCACGGATAATGCGGTAAAATAAAATAAATTTGAAAAAATATAAATAAAAATTGGGTTACTATTGGGTTAGATGAAAATCAATTGAATTCTATATAACCCATAGCGACCAGATAGGGACCAGATGAAAATCAATTGAATTCTAGGTAACCCATAGGGACCAGATAATTACAACGAATTTATAAATAAATAGCCGACAGCAATTATGAATAAAGGGTATGATGTATCTTTTTTTTTCTTCCTGGCCATTTTATCAGTTGATTAGAATCGTCACTATGTTTTACGGCCTAGTGTCCTCCTGATGCCGAACCTATGTGGAGCGATGTATCCACCACTGCGGGTTTCTGTGGTTGTTGGTTGTGTGGTGTGTATGTAGCCTACATGAAAAGAAATGAGACGAGATGTTAGAACAATAAAAAATCCATAATCCTCCAGTGATCAGAATTCAAAACGTGAGGACGAAGAATGAATGGATGGATATGAAGTTAGAACAATCAGTGGATCCGACCCGCAATGCCCCACATTCCAAGAAACAAGCGTTAAACAATAGTATTACTGACCAAAAGACTGCTTTTAAAGCACAATACTGAATCGATGATGCTTGTAGTCTAATGAGGTCCCAAATCCAGGTCATCGGTCCCTCATAATGGTACTTATCGCCAGGACAGTAGAACCATGGTATTTATCATGCGGCGGTACTAATCAAAAGTAGCGTAGACTCTCGGTATTCCACACATTATAGTACTACTCACTGGTAATGTAATGCGCACATATAACACAGACCTATGGTGTTTCGCACATTGTGTCGCTATTTACAGGCAACGCAAACCTATGGTGTTATTCACATAAGTGGACTAATCGCAGGGACTCGCACTATCCCGTGATGGTCTTCAAATAGGAACTAATCATAGGCCACGTGTACTCATGGTGTTGCTCACATAGTGCCACTAATCATAGGAAATAGAGACCCAGGGAGTATCACACATTATGATAACACCCGCAGACAACTCAAACCTATGGTGTTTCTCACATAATGGTACTACTCTCAGGCAGCGAAGACCCATGATTACCGGGCGAGTTGGCCGTGCGGTTAGGGGCGCGCATCTTTGAGCTTGCATCGGGGAGACAGTGGGTTCTAACCCCACAGCCCTGAAAATGGTTTTCTGTGGATTCCCACTTTCACACGAGGCAAATTCTGGGGCTGTACCTTAATTAAGGCCACGGCCGCTTCCTTCTATTTTCCTAGGCCTTTTCTCTTCCATCGTCGCCTGTGTCGGTGATACGTAAAGCAAAATAGCAACAACAAAAAAAGACTCATGATTTTCCTTACATAGTGGTACTAACGACGGGCGCCAGCCAAACCCGTGGTTTTTCTCACATACTCGTACTAATCACAGGCAACGTAGACCTATGGTGTTTATCATAAAGTGGTCCTAAGTGGTCATAGGTAACGCAAACCCATTCTTAACACAGTGGAACCGACCGGTGGAATGCACACGATGGCACTTATCACAAGCAACGTCCAGACCTGTTGTGTTCCTCAAATAATGGTATTGTTCCTAAGTAACGTATACCCAAGAATTTCCTTGCAAGGTGACACTAGTCGCAAGTAACGTCGTTCCATGATGTTTTGCACGTAATGGTACTAATCACAAGTAATATAATCATTCCTTGGTCTTCCCTTTTAGTCACCTCTTAAGACAGATCAGGGGATTCTGTGCGTGTTTTCTTCGTCTGCGTCTCTCACCCACAGGGAGACGAAACCGGTGCCCTCTCAACAAAAGACCAGTATGCTAACCATTCAGCTATGAAGCCGAACATCAAAGGGGAATGAAATATAAGCACCACAGAAGAAATCTGTGATATGCAACTCATTCAGTGTTTAAACTGTGGTTGAATATAAATAGTGTTTGAATATTCTGATAAATCCTTTCATTCCCGTGACGGCAGTATGTACATTTCATCATTAGAATATTAGCTAGTACCGTACCTTTACCAGAAGATATTAGATATTCCGAGGGAAGGTGCTAATCAAATGAATTAATTACTGAACTTTAAATAAAGGATTAAAGTTTATATTTGCTTCGTGAATTGAATTTAAAATTAATGTTTGCTTGAAGAATTAATATAAAGTATTTATAACGAAGTGTACATATTCTCAACGGAGGAATTCAATCAAATATACGATAGACTTGAAGCTGTTTCAGAGATGTTTACCGGTAATATAACTCATAAAGGAAGCTGTAAATAATTTGCAACGTGGCCATAAAGTGTAGTGCTAGTTTAACTACTTAGAAAGCAAACATTAAAGAGAATATGTCACGGGATTCTGAAATATTAAATTTGTATCAGATATTAGAGTCATTAATATCTGCCGCTGTACATCAAGTTAGCCTACTCAAACCTGACTTTCTTTTACACGTAGATAAAATATTTAAAACACATTTAACCCCATTTGAGGATACACAACATGCACAGTACCAGAAACACTTAATGGTGCAGTTATTCAGACACAAAACTTGAGTCCCATAGGGCATATTACATGAGACGTTATAGCAGTCACGTGGAAGTTCACGGGATGAATCCACATTAACGCTACGGGTAATTTTCGTATTCACACTGTAAAATTACACGAAGAACGTGCAGTACGTGCTACTCAACGCCTCGGGCTTAATATTAGGCTAGGCAGGGCAATAAGAGAGTATATGCTCGTTTTTGTCCAACGTTGGCGCCTGGACCGTGTATGCTTCAGATAGATGTCCTCCAATAATTTTAATATCGCTACAGGTGATGCGGTTTCCGTCTTACAGCCGTCCTGATAAGAACATAGAAAATATTACGTGGTTAAGTATTTGTGTCCAAGAACACTTAGGCTACTTTGAGATTTATTTTCTCCAATTTGCTTTCCGTCACACAAACACAGATAGGTTTTACGGCGACAATGGGATGGTAAAGGGCTAGGAGTGGGAAGGAAGCTACCGTGGCCTTATTAAGGCACAGCCCCAGCATTTGCCTGGTGTGAAAATGGGAATCCAAAGAAAACCATCTTCAGGGCTGCCGACAGTGGGATTCGAACCCACTACCACCCAGTGATTGTCAAATTTGACAGCCAATTCTGACTCATAAAAGCACTTGGCTATGTTTTAAACTAGATAAATGGACTTATGAATTCACGTACTGGTATTCGTATACACCAGTTTTCAGATATACAGTATACAATCAGGGCAAGTCCGAACGATTGGAGAGGTGGTATAAAAGTTGACAACGAACGAATTTGCAAACCTAGGATTTGCGGATGATTTTGCACTCTGTGCTAAATATATCATATGGCTAGAAAGCCATCCGAAAATTTGTGTAACATGACGCGACAAAATGTGCGACGGAAGTGTAACCATAGAAACCGTGTAGACAGTAGTGATGGGACATTCGATTCATTTTACTGAATCGATTCATTTGATTCCGTTCATGTTACTGAATCGATACAGTGATCCAATTCACGGCACATTAATCACCGCTCCTACTGCATCTGTGTAGTATGTGCTGGTAAGACAGCAGCAACATCATTCAGTGCTCGCAGCTGCCATCTCGTCTTCATACTATAAACTCCTTTCTTAGAAAAAAATGCTAGTGACTCTAATACATCGAAGGTTTCCGGCGATGCAGGGTGGGAAAGGTTAGGATTAGGAAGGTAGCAGCCATGGCCTGAATTAAGGTACAGTCCCAGCATTCCTGGTGTGAAAATGGGGAAACTACGGAAAACCATCTTAACGGCTGCCGACGGTGGGATTTGAACCCACCATCCCCCGATTGCAAGCGCATAACTAGGCGATACTTACCGCACGACAACTCGCTCAGTCATTTTTGAAAATATGTATTTTTCTCTCAGCTGAGGATTTTTTAAATCGTCATATTTTGTGTAGGTTACCCGAGATGTACAGTAGCCCGCTGGTTTTCTGATTCAACATACTGTTGGTTAAGTTATTGCATCTGTCCACATATGATTGAAGTCTTGTGCAACGATGTGACCTATGAACTGAGAGAATACTGAGCCGTTCTTGCCAATATAAAACAGGTACTTTTGAGTCGTCATGAGCATGACTTATAGTCATAGGGCAGGCTAGAGTCGAGTTTAATTGTCAAATGTCAACTAAGTTATAATACTAAGATTCATTAAACTAACGAATAGTATAACCTAATAGCCTACCTACTTACTAGCTACTTCAAAATTATGTTTTGACTACCTTTTTAACACTGCAAATAAATCCATCTATTATTTAAACCTCCTTGCAAGAAGAGGACAGTGAATGCAAATGGGTATTATTTTCAAATGAGCTGAGCTCGGGAGTCCATTATAGCATACGATTCTTTCAGTGTACCATGGCTCACTGCATGTCTCGCTGCAGCGGAAGCTCGGCCCTCCGCCAGTGTCCAGTGAGCCGATAAGGTGCCGTGTGTATCTTGTGCCTCACTGAGCCGCGCTCGTTCACGATTCTTTCGGTGTGCCATGGCTCACTGTATGTCTCGCTGCAGCGGAAGCTCGGCTCTCCGCCAATGTCCAGTGAGCCGATAAGGAGCCGTGTGTATCTTGTGTCTCACTTAGCCGCGCTCGTTTACGATTCTTTCGATGTTCCATGATTCACTGTCTCGCTGCAGCGGAAGCTCGGCTCCCCGTCAACGTGCAGTGAGTGCGCCACTCAGCACTGTCCGCTGGCAGCAAGCTGAATCGTGTGCCGTGAGCTCGCCGTTCCTGTGAATCGATTCGCTCGGACACTAGAATGAATCGATACACTGCTTCGAATCATGCGTTCAGTAGCCAACACTAGTAGACAGTTATGTAAGGTATGGATGGATGGTCAGGCAATGTTATCTAGCAACCGCGCAGGCTGTGATGTAAGGTATGGATGGATGGTCAGACAATGTTACCTAGCAACCGTGCAGGCTATGTCTTATGGCTGGTTACCATCTCAAAATTAGCAGCCGTTGATGGATGGCCATGACCGGGAGATGTATTTATGATCATTTGACTTTCGCAAAGGAAAAATTGGTTTCTATTTTTTCATCCTTTTTGCCCTATATTTTAAATATCATTTACCAACTGTATTCATCTTTACCGTAATAGCTTTCCTTTTCTTGTTTTATCTGCCTGTTAAACTAACACGCATATTTCTATAAACTTATTAGGAACATGAATTCAAATGTAAAGTAAGGGTGGAATGTTACAAATACCTACGGAGTAGGAGTAGTTACGCGAGGGAATCTCATTACTAATAAACATGCATGCAGTTAAGAACGTAATGACCATAAAGTAGGGTTACAGAAAGGTCGCACTTAGATCTCAAGATATGCTCTCGTGCTATGACGCCCCACAACGCCTGGTGACAAGTGAGTAATGAACGCAGAGTAGCTTGCGTCACGCACTATTAACAGTCTGTCTACCGATAGAATTCCCTCTTGGGTGGTACCGTGAAGTATTCGTGGTCGTTACGGTGTAGTCCAGTTCACATGATGGATATTGACGGCCAAGGTGTACCAGTCCTTCAGCTAACGACCAGTCATTCACGTAAAGTCAAAGGTAGACTGCGTAAAACACACCATAGTAAATATTAATTTGTAATTCGGGGAATTGCTAACTGGATTTCTTTATGATCAGCAATGCTCTAGTGCATTTTTCTGAAAACGTTAGATCATTCAAAACAATCTACAGTTCTGGTCCTTCAGGCAAAAAAACTCAATGTTGAAAACATTCTAGGGATGTTGTTATTGTTGTTATTGTTGTTCGTTTGAGTCATCAGTCCATAGACCGGTTTGATGCAGCCCTCCATGCCACCCTTTCCTGTGCTAACCTTTTCATTTCTACGTAACTATTGCATCCTACATCTGCTCTAATCTGCTTGTCATATTCATACCTTGGTCTACCTCTACCATTCTTACCACCTACACTTCCTTTAAAAACCAACTGAACAAGTCCTGGGTGTCTTAAGATGTGTCCTGTCATTCTATCTCTTCTTCTCGTCAAATTTAGCCAAATCGATCTCCTCTCACCAATTCGATTCAGTATCTCTTCATTCGTGATTCGATCTATCCATCTCACCTTCAGCATTCTTCTGTAACACCACATTTCAAAAGCTTCTATTCTCTGTATTTCTGAGCTAGTTATCGTCCATGTTTCACTTCCATACAATGCCGCGCTCCCCACGAACGTCTTCAAAAACATCTTTCTAATTCCGATATCAATGTTTGAAGTGAGCAAATTTCTTTTCTTAAGAAAGCTCTTCCTTGCTTGTGCTAGTCTGCATTTTATGTCCTCCTTACTTCTGCCATCGTTATTTTACTACCCAAGTAAAATTATTCATCTCCTTCCTTTAAGACTTCATTTCCTTCCCTTTCCATGCATGACTTCGAAACGTTAATCCGTTCACATGGATATTCAAGTAACCTTTCCCATACTTCACAATGACGGAGTAACTTTATTCGATTCAAAACCTTCCTTACAGACATTTAATTCTAAAGATTGTGAGCTAGCTACGGGAGGACGTGAATTACATATCACATGTTTGGAGAACATCATGATAAAAATCACACTGAGTTAGAGCATTACATGTCCCAACCTCATCGCGACACTTCCTTATGACATTCGTCCGTCTTAAATCCAGGCAAGGACTTTATTTACAGTACTATCCAGCTTACTATGTCTCAAACTTACCACCAACCCCTGTCGCTATGTTAAACAAGGGGAAGGAAAAATTAATTCCAACCAGGAAGTAGTATTTTCCTGTCGTTTATTGCATTTGGTCGAAAATATGATGCATGTGAAAAATATGTAAAATCGGACATACATATTGTACCAAAACTCGACGGCAAATATTTAGGAATGGATTCCTCACATAGAGAAAAGAAAAAAGTTTATTACAACATGGTTCCGGAGACGTATACTTACAGATTGATTCAAACTTTTTGACACAAATTAATTTTAGTTATTATTTGCATGTCCTCATGCAATCATCCAATCGTCTCATCAACAGAGGTTCGCCATTAACATCTGGGCAGGCATTGTTGGTGATTCCTTTTTGTGACCCTACGTTCTTCCGAATAGGCTTACTGGACAGAAACACATACATTTCTTGCGTACTGCATTGCCTGATTGTTTGGAAGACATGCCACTTGCATCCCATCCACAAATGTTTTTCATACATGTTGGTGCTCCCGCACATTTTAGTCTGCTGACCGCAGGAACCTGAACACCCAATTCCCTGAGCGCTGGATAGGTAGAGGAGGACCGATTGCTTGGCCACCACCACGATCCCCGAACTCCCTGGACTATTACGTGTATGCGACTCCTGTTCCTGATGAAGCAACTTTATGTAAGCGCATTGTGACAACCTCTCAGGCAGTACTCACTACACCAGGCAATTTTGATCGTGTGCGTAACTCCATGCAACGACGAGTGCAGGCTTGTATTCAAGCTGAAGGTCGTCACTTTGAACATTTCCTCTGGTACAGGCTCAAAGTGTTTCAGCTGCCGTTACAGACGTACGGTGAAAATGTACATTTTTTTGCTAGGGGCTTTACGTCGCACCGACACAGATACGTCTTATGGCGACGATGGGATAGGAAAGGCCTAGGAGTTGGAAGGAAGCGGCCGTGGCCTTAATTAAGGTACAGCCCCAGCATTTGCCTGGTGTGAAAATGGGAAACCACGGAAAACCATCTTCAGGGCTGCCGATAGTGGGATTCGAACCTACTATCTCCCGGATGCAAGCTCACAGCTGCGTGCCTCTACGCGCACGGCTAACTCGCCCGGTGATGAAAATGTACAAAGGTTTGAATAAATCTGTAAGTATACGTCTCCGGACCCATGTTTCCATAAACGTTTTTTTCTTCTCTCTATGTGAGGAATACATTCCTAAATTTTTGCCGTCGGGTTTTGGTACACCCTGTATACTTTGACCTTTGTAATTCAAGGTGACAGTATGACCGGAAAATCAAAATTTCCATACACTTTAGGTCACCAACTTGGTAGTCGATATTATTATTAATATTATTATACATCTTCAGTATAGACTGTTGTCTCTTTCGACATTCAGTCTGCAAGCCTCTGTGAATTTATTAAATTCCGTCACAATCCTCTATCTGTAACTAACTCGGTGGTATCGTTTGGTTCAATACGCCTTATCTATAAATCATTAGAAACTGAGTATAACCATCGTCGTCTTGGACTCCCTCTACTTCTCTGACCCTCCGTTACCATGTCCATTATTTTCCTCGGTAACCTATCCTCCTCCGTTCGCTTCACATGACTCCACCACCGAAACCGGTTTACGCGTAGAACTTCATCAATCGAGTCTTGCTTATGTTAGCCTCTATCCTCTCATTCTGAGTACCCTTCTGCCTTTGTTCCCATCTGTTGGTACTGGCAATTATTCTCGCTCTTTTATGTCTACTACTACTACTACTACTACTACTACTACTACTACTACTACTACTACTACTACTACTACTACTACTACTACTACTACTACTACTACTAAGTTATGAATAAGGCATCCTGAGTCCATCCAGCTTTCACTTATGTACAGCAAAGTTGGTCTGAAAACAGAACTGTGTGAAGATAGTTTCGCTCGAGAGCTGACCTATTTCTTTACTACTGAATACTGATGCAGCACCTTGATAGAATCTCATTTGCTATGCTACTACCCTGGGAGAACACACATCCTAATTATTATTATTATTATTATTATTATTATTATTATTATTATTATTATTATTATTATTATTATTATTGTTATTATGCTACCTTGAAACCCCCTCTCGTATTTCCTGGAATGGATGAGTGAGTTAGGCTGGGGAACATCCGACCGGCCTGAAGGCACGTGGCGTCCTCGACTTCTACTGTCTCCTGTCGTCTGGTGCCTCCGTCGATGTCCTGGAAGGCGAAACTAGAACACTCGTATGCTGGCCGCACCCAGAAGATAACAGAACTCCATCACCAGGCATATTAAAGCAGGCTAACCTCGAAAATCACTTGATGCTACAGTGTATTCAGAGTCAGTCGTAAGCTGAGAGTTCAGTGCATGGACTGGTCACGTGAGTTGATTGAGCGAGTTATCGGACTTGTCTGGAGTCGAGCCAAGTGTACAGGGATCGTGCGTTGTAATAGCGAAAATAGGTCTGTTCGAAAGTGATAACATGGAAATAATAATAATAACTCTTTTGCTAGTTGCTTTATGTCGCACCGACACAGATAGGTCTTGTGGCGACGATGGGAGAGTAAAGGCCTATGAGTTGGAAGGAAGCGGCCGTGGCCTTAATTAAGGTACAGCCCCAGCATTTGCTTGGTGTGAAAATGGAAAACCACGGAAAACCATATTTATCGCTGCCGACGGTGGGATTCGAATCCACTATCTCCTGGATGCAAGCTCACCGTCGCGTGCCCCTGACCGCACGGCCAACTCGCAGGGTGTTATAATAATAACAATAATAATGTTACTGTTTTTTCGCCCCACTAACTCCTTTTACAATTTTCGGAGAAGCCAAGATGCTGGAATTTAATCCCGCAGGGCTTCTTTTACGTGCCAGTAAATCTACCGACACGAGACTGACGCAACTTCAAATACCATCGGACTGAGCTAGGACCGGTCCTGCCAAGTGGGATCAGAAGGCCAGCACCTAAACCGTCTGAGAGACGCAGTTCAGCAACATGGAATTGCTGTGTCAAGTGAACGCAGTGCGTGTCAAGCGAAGTGAAATTAACAGATGAAACATGTCGATTAAGGTTACAGAGCATCGCCCGTTCCAGGTAAAAACTGCAAGTCGAAACCCAACTTTGGGGACAAGTGACTTTTGTAAATATAGCCAGTAATTACTGAAGTGTTGTTATTCATTGATGAGTATAATATTGTGTGTGTTTGTTTGTGTGTGTGTGTGTGTGTGTGTGTGTGTGTGTGTGTGTGTGTACTAATTGGGTTATCTTCGATAAATTAGTTCAGTAAAACTTTCGTTATTATTATTATTATTATTATTATTATTATTATTATTATTCGGTGAATTGTGTTGACCTGAGTTCGAATCCCTGATATCTGCGGGAGAATTTTCATTATGAGCAGCATATGTTGAGAAGAGCATCCATCCTTCAAATATGTAATAGAAAGATAGACCTTGGTGTCTCGATGACCCTGCATAAAGTTGAGATGGTACCACTGAAAAACAACTATCAATTATTAGCTCGAGTAATTATTCGCAGTCATGTCGGTTGTTAATAGATATGGTCTCAAATTAACTTCTAAAAAACGACGAAAATTTTCGAGCCGCTCATTTGCTCTCCAACTACAATAATATGCTTTTTTTTGCTAGGGGCTTTACGTCGCACCGACACAGATAGGTCTTATGGCGACGATGGGATAGGAAAGGCCTAGGAGTTGGAAGGAAGCGACCGTGGCCTTAATTAAGGTACAGCCCCAGCATTTGCCTGGTGTGAAAATGGGAAACCACGGAAAACCATCTTCAGGGCTGCCGTTAGTGGGATTCGAACCTACTATCTCCCGGATGCAAGCTCACAGCCGCGCGCCTCTACGCGCACGGCCAACTCGCCCGGTACAATAATATGAAGACCATCAACTGTTCGGCATCATTTCTCTTAGTTGTGGGTCTCATTTCCAATGATATGGAATTCGCGTGTTCTTGGTGACGTGCAGTGATACTAACCCTAGCATGCAGTCTTCCCTAATACCATAATCGCTCCCTGAGATACATTAGTAAACGTCGCATGCGGAGGGAAGATATCATAACATGTCATGATGATAGCGATGAAAAATAATGTAATTAGTATAACAATTAGGAAGAAAGCATTCGAGGTGTGGTGATACCAAGATAATATTTGAGGGAAATGGCACAATATGAGATTGTTAATATAAGGCTGATACAGGGTGAGTAGATATTTCTAGCATCAAAAGGTTATTAGCAGCTTAAATTTCATGTATAGGGCGTTCAAAAAGTACATGTTAAAATCACAGGATTATGTTCCTGGTGTGTAAAGGAGACAAACAGTTTATATGGAGATGGGTGCAGAAATTCGTAATTACCAAGATATCAAACTCTTAAACTGGAATGTTCTTTGCTACAATTTAGTAAGCATTTTCCATAATAATACAGTCTGTTGAATACGTCAGAAATAAGGTTCGAAGTTGCCATGCACCTACCACATTGTAGGATTCTGCTCGTCACTGCGTTACAAACACGCTCAAGAAACCCTGGTGTCGTACGTATCATTTGGTAAGCCTGTTTCCTGGAAATGTTGATTAATCTGCACAGCAGTCACGGACACCAACGACTTTAAAGCATCCCCCACACAAAGCAGTCAAACGGGTTAAGATGAGGTAAGCTTAGAGGCATTAAGTTGCTCACGGATTTAACGCCGTTGTGCAAGAAGGACAAATTTTGACTATCTGTAAGTGGTATGTATTCCCAAAAGAGTCTGATATTTTACAAATTATGGATTTCTGTGCCCATGTTTTATAATCTCTACTACAGATGAAGATTCCAACCTTCAAATGTTGACATATTATGACAAATTATCAGGACTTGAATGCGAAATAGAAACGAGAAGTTACCACCACATTAAAACCATGGATAGGTATCCAACGAGTGTTAAACGTCGGGGATAATCGAGCAATAAAAAAATGTACTGTAGTACAAGAAAATCAAAAGACATCGTGTGATGCTAACTGTGAATTCCAAAGTGAATATTATTTTTTCCATTGTTTACTATGTTCATTTTCATTCTTTAACTCCAGGTGCAAATGGAAGTCTCTCTTATAAAATGTTTGGTCTTTCTGCAGAGGAATCGAATCCACGTCCTGCAAGGTGAACTTAAAATGGCTTGTCGCTTCCGCATGGCAGCCCCCAGCGTGAAAATACCAGCCAAAATATATATTTCTTGCAAGTTCCACCTTCATATACTTGACTATAGTTCTACCACATCAAAGATTTAATTGCGGTTTTTAAATTGAAAGGAGGTATTCAAAAATTGCTAGTTCGTTGGTTGATCTAAGTATTATATGATGAGTATAATGGGCACCTAACACTACAAGAATCACTCTTCACTTTTTTTCTGAAATTAGCAGCAACTCCTCAGTCTGTCATTATCATAGTTGGACGTGTGCACGCAACAGTGCGTGTGAAATGGGACGCTAACACTCCTCACGTGATTATCATATCCACCGTGCGAGAGTATTTTATATAGTGATAATCTAAGACAGGACTATGGAGTGCGGATGGAATCTGCGGAGATAACTTTCTTTAGTTTCTGTAATGTGTAACATTTGCAAGAGATGTGCATTCGTATCGAACTCAAGCGCTTCTACAGTTAATCATCATCATCATCTTATTCTTATTCTTATTCTCATTCTTATTCTTATTCTTATTCTTATTCTTATTCTTCTTCTTATTATTATTATTATTATTATTCCGCTTACCGTCCAGTGTTGGTTTTCCTTCGGACTCAGTGAAGGATACCACCTCTAACTCCTGAAGGGCAATGTTCTGGAACGTAAAACAATGGGTCGGGGTATACAACTGGGCAGCAGGACAAGTAACTCACCTAGGCGGCGTCACCTGCTGTGCTGAACAGGGGTCTTGTGGGGGATGGGAAGTTTGGAAGGGGTAGACAAGGATAAGGAAAGGAGGCGTCCGTGGACTTAACTCAGGTACCATCCCGGCATTTGCCTGAAGGAGAAGTGGGAAACCACGGAAATCCACTTCGAGGATGGCCGAGGTGGGGATCGAACACTTCTCTTTTCACTTGGCCTCTCCGGGCTGAATGGACCCCGTTCCAGCCCTCGTACCACTTTTCAAATTTCGCGGCAGAGCCGGGAATCGAACCTGGGCCTCCGGGGATGGCAGCTAATCACACTAACCACTACACCACAGAGGCGGAAATTATTATTATTATTATTATTATTATTATTATTATTATTATTATTATTATTATTATTATTATTATTATTATTATTATTATTATTATTATTATTATTATCATTATTATTATTATTATACTCTCTTACCGTATATTTTGCGGTCCAACCCAGGATACACTTGTGATCGACTCGATACTACTGAATTTCTCAATCTATTTTAAAGGCTCTTACTGATTTCCCTAATATAGTATTATTACAAAAGCATTCAAGTAACTAAATGTTATACCTACGATGTTTCGTAAGAAATGAGCAATTAAGGTGGTATTGTATAGTTAAAACACCAGAAATGTTCATAAATTTGATCTTTGTTGAAGGTGAAACATTGAGAAAAATTGAAGACTGATTTTGCACAGGAAAATTAATTAACATTACATTCTAAATTCGATTACTATTCATATGTTGAAATGAATGAATGCAATTTCCTATGAATTTCATCTTAACAAACCTCTCTCAAATGTAATTTTTCACCTGATATGGTTTTGTTATGTCTATGTTAATAACGCCATAAGATGAACAATGTACCGGGCGAGTTGGCCGTGCGCGCAGAGGCGCGCGGCTGTGAGCTTGCAACCGGGAGATAGTAGGTTCGAATCCCACTATCGGCAGCCCTGAAGATGGTTTTCCGTGGTTTCCCATTTTTACACCAGGCAAATGCTGGGGCTGTGCCTTATTTAAGGCCACGGCCGCTTCCTTCCCACTCCTAGGTCTTTCCTGTCCCATCGTCGCCATAAGACCTATCTGTGTCAGTGCGACGTAAAGCCCCTAGCAAAAAAAAAGAAAAGATGGACAATATAAAATGCCATTATAACATTTACCAAGAGTTAAACAGTAGACACAAAGTCCACTTTCTGTAGACTAAACAATTCCATATAAATGGAAATAATATTTCAACAAAATTCTCTTGCCGATCACAAAAATTCAGCACCTATTTTCACGTCCAGATTATCGGATTTTTCCCAGGACACATTTACCAGGTGTATGCATAAGTCTTTTCCGGTTTCACTAAGAGATGGCGCCAGCGAAGGAGACGTAGCGTATGTATTTGACACATACGTCAGTTTGTTCGTCTGACATTCACCTACAAACACACACAAGTTGAGTCCGCCAAACACTAGCGTCGGTGTTGTATCGTTCGGTAATAATGTCGACGTTTGTTCCTGAAAAAGAACATTTGCGACACGCATTGCTTTTCTTATTTAATCTAAAGGAAAAGGCTGTGGAAAGTCAGCGTTTGCTGGTAGAAACGTATGGTGAAAACGCTCCATCGATTAGAACATGTGAAACTTGTTTTCGACAATTTAAGCATAGTGATTTCAATGTGAACATAACTGCGCGCTTTCCTAGACCGCAGAAGTGCGAAGAACTCTTGAAGCTCGTTGAAACCGATAATGCACAACGCTACGTCCTACACAGAAAAACCAGTGAAAGGTAGCTATAAATCGCTTGGATGGGACATCCTTCCGCACCTGCCGTACTGCCCCGACTTGGCCCCATCTATCACCTCTTCGCACGAATGGGGCACGCGCTCGCAGAGTCGCACTTCAGCAATTTCGAGGAAGTTGGGAAATGGCTCGACAAATGGTTTGCCGCAAAAGACAAACAGTTTTTCGTGCATGGTATTCATAACTTACCTGAAAGATGCGCGAAGTGTGCAAAAGCCAACGGCTAACATTTTGAATAAACAAAAAATGAATTTCCCTTGAAAATTACGTGTTTTCTTTACCACAAAAACCGGAAAAAATTATACTTGCACGTAGTAAAATCCACGACTGTCCGGGATAATCCTGGTTGTATGGTACAAATCCCTACATATCAAAAGTCAACGGTAAAAATATATTCGGTATTGATCGCAATTTATTGATTAATAAGGAATTTATGATGGAGACTATTGGAATTAAGTCAAAAGAACTAGTATGGTAATTAACTGAAGTAGTGCAACAAGACTATGTTTGACTCATTGGCTGAATTGGCACCGTTAAGGCCTTTGGTTCAGAGGGGCCTTCGGTTCGATTCCCGACCGGGCCAGAGATTTTAATCGTGTATAATTAATTCTTCTGGCTCGGTGACTGGATTTTTTCCTAACACTCTCCCCTTCATATTCACTCAACCTACCACACTACCAAACATCATACAGACACGAAATAGTGATTACATCCCTCCACATAGGGTTGGCGTCAGGAATGGTATCCAGTAGTGGCGTGCAATGTTCGAACTTGAGACGGGTAACCAAGACGGAGCAAGATGTGCCTTGCTGCATATGCAACCACCATCACGTATAAGTGGGACGTGTAAGCTAAAATGCCCGAGATTGCTGCAATTCGTTCGACAGGGCGTGTTCGAAGCGAAGTTTGCTGACTAACGAGGATGACGTTGCAAGCAATGTGGCTCATCCAGATATGCGTAAATCCTTGTTCACAAATAGCAAAGCCTGGGACTTGGTAGGTATAACAAGATGGTAGAATGGTTGAGTTAGCCCAATTTTGGGCTAAAGATTCTGCACTAGCCATATATCCTTGATGGAAAACCTTCAACAAAGAGGATTTTTCGTTAATTTTCAGGATTATATTTAACTTTATGTGTTAGAATGAAATTAAATTGCACAGTTTATACACAATATCTTTGACATGGCTAGTTGTGAAATATACGTCTTATGCAAAATTTTATGTAATGTGTATATACAACGTAGTTTCCGTACATAGAGCAGTAAAGTACGCTACCCAGGAAGAATGCACGTAGCAGCGCGTGAAACTCATTAACCATTTCTGCCAGTATAGTGTAGAAATATAGTATCAAACCATGAATTAAATGATTGACAGTTCCGTGCCCAGTCCACCATTGACGGAGTTCGTAAATGAAATGAAATGTCGTATGTCTTTTGGTGCCGGGATATCCCAGGAAGGTTTCGGCTCGCCAGGTGCAGGTCTTTCTATTTAACTCCCGTAGGCGACCTGCGCGTCGTGATGAGGATGAAATGATGATGAAGACAACACAGAGGCCTACACCCAGCCCCCGTGCCACTGGAATTAACCAATTAAGGTTAAAATCCCCGACCCGGCCGGGAATTGAACCCGGGACCCTCTGAACCGAAGGCCAGGACGCTGACCGTTCAGCCAACGAGTCGGACGACGGAGTTCGTAATGTTTCGAGACAGAAAATTACGCGAGACACACTTAACAGAGTACGGCTAAGCAAGGTCGAAGGGAGGCAAGCACTTCTGCCTGTGACTCAGACAGCGCGTGAAGGAGCGAGTATCAAGGGGCAATGTCGAACGAACATTTGAGAAGCAAATTCGGTCATAGCCACACACGAGAAATATGAACCGAGCATAGAGCGTGTTTTGTACGACACCAGTATCCGGCTTTAAAACAGGGCCAAATCCACATGTGCGACAATTTTATGTAACAGAATAATAAAAAGAAGAGTGCAACAAGATTGCAAAATGCATTTTACATATAATAATGTTCTGTTTCCTGGGGTCATCTTTAGCTATTTTTTAAGATTATATTTGGGTGATTTTTGGATTCTAAACTTTCGATGCCTAATCATTACTAACCAGTACTAAGACACATTTCGCGATCTCCATGATGATAGATATATGGAATGCTTAGGAGGGCAGTAAGGGAATAATCCGGGGGTCGTTCTGAAGTAGAAGCCCTTTGCGACGATACACCACTAAAAATAATATACACACTGGCACATGTTTTGAACCACGTGGAAAACAGCAGATGTTGGTAAATAGCTACACATCTACAAATGTTTCCGCTATGGCACATACACATACGTCGTACTGACATAATTTGAGATAACGTTACTTATATAAATTGTCTAGAGATATGAACTTCAGAGTACCAGAGTATCCATGAGTGGTAAGACCTGCCTAGGAAGCGCACCAGACATCAGTACGAACTACTAACGAAGTTTGGAATCGAGCTCGGAAAGGTGGAGAGCACGTGGAATTATATCTTATTTTCACCAATTAAATTCCATAGTGTGATAGTATTTAGTGAAATGAATTCGCGAAGGCGTGAAGGAACTCATACATAGCGGATCAGTTCTGAACGATCACGACAGCGAAATATTGAAGATTCATGTCACTCAAAGAGACAAATAGTAAGGACAAGGAATAAAATAATGTCAAACGGCCAAATTGGTAAGAAGAAAACAGCGCTAAAGAGCTTAAATGTTTTTAACATTTGCAATCAATTAAATTAGCGTATGGTTTCCTTCTGGGAGTTTATTTATAGTATGGAGATGTTTGAACATGATAATCAAGATATTCGTCATTCCAAGTCAGAGCTGAGGAGACCGGGACAAATTTAAACTAAAATAGTTGTTACAGGTAGACCGATACATCTGGTAACGAAACGGTACATACCTGAAAATGTCATCCATAGGTGGACGTGAAACGTTGACTTTCTGGAATATTTTTCCTCAAGAATAAATGATTACACAGCATTTATATATGTAGCCATGAGCAAACGTTAGGCAGAAGGGACACAATCGTTAATGACAGATAGAGAAGAAAATACCAAGCCGTTAATAAGATAGGAGCGACTGATACATTAATGCTCTTTCTCCATTTGAGAGACTTTGGCGGAAGTGCCACATCAACCACCTATGCCGTCGTCTGCACGACATCGCTAATGAGCATCCTCCCTTGAGGTAGCAAGATCTATTCACTGCGAGGGGAACATGGGTGAATTCTCCTCCCTATTCCCTCCCTGAGGTATATCCACCGCCTTTAACTAGCCCTCGCCTCAAAATGATTATAAATTTCAATGAGCATATTGGAACCACAATAATATTGAAGGTATGGGGAGGGGGCGTTAAGCAGCTTTAAGTTAATCCTCATACATTATGTATGAGATGTGGAAATATCTCGCGCCTCTCGCCTACATTAGAATAACAACCACATATCTCCAACGAATCTGTCCGATATCGATATTCTGCAACATTCCGGTCGATATCAAGCAATATATCGGGCAGGAGAAGGGAAAAAGTAGTATATAAATGAAATAGGTATATAAATCGCCAACAAACCTAATGCTTAAGTGTAAAATATCACGTGATGAATTATTATTATTATTATTATTATTATTATTATTATTATTATTATTATTATTATTATTATTATTATTATTATTATAACAGGGATACCTGTGGATAAGAAAGAGGGGAAATAAGGTGATGGGGTGGATAGGTCTATCTACAATATCAAAATTAATTTAAAACTTGAACTGAAGGTTATATTTCTTCAGAAACAACAAAACTTAACAAATTTTTACTTGATGAAAATAACAATGACATCTCAGGTACAACGCCAAACAACGGTGGAAACCCCAGAATAGGGAATTTAACCATTTTTGGCTTCAAGCCCTCGATTTACAAGTTCTGAGCTACAAGCTCAAGTTTACAAAATTTGCAATTCAAAGTGAAGAATAATTCAGTCAAGGGCAGAAATCCCCAAATTCAAGAGCACTTGCTCCAAAAATTACAATCTCTAGCCTTCCAGAGGCACCCCCACAATTACAGAACTACAAAAAGAGCTTACATGCCCTCCAACATTAACAAGGTTCCTACAGCCTACTCAAGGAAATATTACATCAAAAATCGTAAAATCTTAGGCCTCTCTGGGCGCAATTTAAAGTTGACAAAAGTTAGTTTACAGATGTATCTAGTACCCAACCTACTGAGCCTTCGTGGGAAAATAATAACAGGTTAAATTAATGGCCGGAATACAAAATGAATGGAGGCGTATACTTGCACTCCTAAATGAAGAATAAAATCCTAACCGGGCTATCGGCAAAGTGATACAGGGGCTAATCGCAAGCTACTGAGGTGAGTCGAATGAAAGTTACTTTAAGGGATTAAAAAAAGAAGAAACAGTTACAAAGTCGTAGTAACCTCGAACCAAGTTGAAGGGGCGCGCGAGAGGGTAACACACTCTCAATCCCCGAATTACAGTTAAAGATTTTATGAAATGTTTACATAACATAGTTAGAAATTCGGCCCCTCCCCTCGGATAAGTTGCGGAGACAGCTACCGAAAACTAAGTCTGGTGGTCATTACCTGGCTGATGTTCTGCCTGCCGAAGAATGAGGCGCCACACCTCCTGCCTTAACACACACCACACACCCTCAAAAAGACGACGATCAATGAGACAAGGAAACTTGAAAAACCGCAACTTATATACCCTCAGGAAAGGTTCGAGAGGATTCTGGACTAATCCGGGCACACCCTCTCAATTTTTATTGTATAATTCAAAAATGAACACGAAATGCGGGATTGGTTAAAAATTAATTACAAAAATTCATGATTGGCCAGAATCAAAACTGGCGGAATAAAAAAGAAGCGTAGCCAACCCCAAAATAAATGAACATAGATTCAGTTATGGAAACCTAGAAGCACAAAACTTCTTTAAATTACAAGTTTTTCCACCTCAGTTTTTGGAATGACATCTATGAAATAAAATTCAAACTTCTTGAAGTAAACAAACACAAAGCAAATAAATTCAGTCAGTTTAGGCAACTTCACAATAACACAGATACTTAATACTTCGGTAGTGACATCTTCTGATTAAAGTTCCAACTTTATGTAGTAGCAGTTTCACATTTTTTGGATAGATAGAGTTCATTAAGGCGCTTGTTTTGAATGTGCGGAGTTGACGTGTACCTCCCGGTAAAATTATTATTATTATTATCATTATTATTATTATTATTATTATTATTATTATTATTATTATTATTATTATTATTATTATTATTATCCATTTGCTTCTAGTACATGGTGTGGGTTACTGTAGTCACGTCCTAGTTCGTGAACCATGGGCAACGGGTGACTGACCTAGTAAGTGGTCCTGAGAGTCGGGAATGGGAGTGGGCATCTCGGACATATTCTGAGTCATAGCCCTCCTTGTGCTCAGCGGGCTAGGACTATACAATTCACCGGTAGTCCATAACCCGTTAGAGGAGAGATCCTCACTTGGACCATGTGCAGGTAGCGTAGCATCCTGCTTCATGAATTTACCGAGCTCAGAACATTTTAAGCAAGCCTCGGACCTATGGGAGTAACGGAGTCCCACTCCCATTTGACAGGCGAGGGACTCCTTGGAAACAATTTGGCGAACGAAATGGAATTCGATGGGGAGCTATCATTATTGATGGGGCTTATGGAAGAAAGAAAATAGAACTGGCTGAGTCAGCAAACAGGATGCATCTGGATGTGCTAGGAGTACGTGATATTCGGGTAAGGGGAGATAACGAGGAAGAGATAGGAGATTATAATGTGTACTTGACGGGTGTTAGAAAGGGAAGGGCAGAGTCTGGGGTAAGGCTCTTTATCAGGAATACCATTGCACGCAACATAGTTTCTGTTAGGCACGTAAATGAGCAAATGATGTGGGTAGATTTATCAGTTGGAGGAATTAGGACTAGAATTGTGTCCGTGTATTCACCATGTGAGGGTGCAGATGAGGATAAAGTTGACAATTTTTATGAAGCATTGAGTGACATCGTGATCAGGGTCAACAGCAAGGATAGAATAGTGCTAATGGACGATTTCAATGCGAGAGTTTGAAATAGAACTGAAGGATATGAAATGGTGATTGGTAAATGTGGGGGAGATATGGAAGCTACTGGGAATGGGAAGCGTTTGCTGGACTTCTGTGCTAGTATGGGTTTAGCAGTTACGAATACATTCTTCAAGCATAAGGCTATTCACCGCTACACATGGGAGGCTAGGGGTACCAGATCCAAAAGAGACTATATCTTAACCGACTTCGAATTCAGGAAATCTGTTAGGAATGTACGAGTTTTCCAGAGATATTTCGATGATACAGACCACTATCGGTCTGCAAACGAATAAGGGAAGAAAATTTCCAGGACGAGGAAATTAGACAGAAGTACATGGATATGATTAGTGAGAAGTTTCGAACACTAGACAGTAAGCAGGTTTAGGATATAGAAAGTGAATGGGTGGCATACCTGGATGCTGTAGTAGAAATAGCAAGGGAATGCCTAAGAAGAACTGTGTGTAAAGATGGAAAAAGGCGAACATCTTGGTGGAATGATGAAATGAGAGCAGCTTGTAAACATAAAAAGAAGGCTTATCCGAAGTGGCTCCAAACAAGGGCCGAGGCAGACAGGGATTTGTACGTAGATGAAAGAAACAGAGCGAAACAAATAGTTGTTGAATCCAAAAAGAAGTCGTGGGATGACGTTGGTAATTACCTGGAAAGGCTAGGTCAGGCAGCAGGAAAACTTTTATGGACAGTAATAAAGAATCTTAGGAAGGGAGGGAAAAAGGAAATGAACAGTGTTTTGAGTAATTCAGGTGAACTCATAATAGATCCCAGAGAATCACTGGGGAGGTGGAGGGAATATTTTGAATATAATCTCAATGTAAAAGGAAATCATCATGGTGGTGTTGCGAACAGCCAGCTCATGGGGAGGAAGAAAATGATGTTGATGAAATTACGTTTGAGGAAGTGGAAAGGATGGTAAATAAACTTCATTGTCATAAAGCAGCAGGAACAGATGAAATTAGACCTGAAATGGTGAGGTATAGTGGAAAGGCAGGGATGAAATGGCTTCATAGAGTAGTAAAATTAGCATGGAGTGTTGGTAAGGTACCTTCAGATTGGACAAAAGCAGTAATTACACCTATCTATAAGAAGGGAACAGGACGGATTGCAACAACTATCGAGGTATCACATTGATTAGTAATGTATTCACTGGCATCTTAGAAGGGAGGGTGCGATCAGTCGTCGAGAGGAAGTTGGATGAAAACCAGTGTGGTTTCATACCACAGAGAGGCTGTCAGGATCAGATTTTCAGTGTGCGCCAGGTAATTGAAAAATGCTATGAAAGGAATAGGCAGTTGTGTTTATGTTTCGTAGATCTAGAGAAAGCATATGACAGGGTACCGAGGGAAAAGATGTTCGCTATATTGGGGGACTATGGAATTAAAGGTAGATTATTAAAATCAATCAAAGGCATTTATGTTGACAATTGGTCCTCAGTAAGAATTGATGGTAGAATGAGTTCTTGGTTCATGGTTCAGGAGTTAGACAAGGCTGTAATCATTCATCTTTGCTGTTCGTAGTTTACATGGATCATCTGCTGAAAGGTATAAAATGGCAGGGAGGGATTCGGTTAGGTTTAAACGTAGTAAGCAGTTTGGCCTATGCTGACGACTTGGTCTTAATGGCACATTGTGCCGAAAGCCTGCAGTCTAATATCTTGGAACTTAAAAATAGGTGCAATGAGTATGGTATGAAAATTAGCATTTCGAAGACTAGTAGGTAAGAAATTCAACCGAATTGAATGTCAGATTGGTGATACAAAGCTAGAACAGGTAGATAATTTCAAGTATTTAGGTTGTGTGTTCTCCCAGGATGGTAATATAGTGAGAGAGATTGAATCAAGGTGTCGTAAAGCTAATGCAGGGAGCTCGCAGTTGCGATCAACAGTGTTCTGTAAGAAGAAAGTCATCTCCCAGATGAAACTATCTTTACATAGGTCTGATTTCAGACCAACCTCTCTTTACGGGAGCGAAAGCTGTGTGGACTCAGGGTATCTTATTCATAAGTTAGAAGTAACAGACATGAAAGTAGCAAGAATAATTCCTGGTACAAACAGATGGGAATAATGGTAGGAGGGTACTCGGAATGAGGAGATAAAGTCTAATTTAGGAATGAACTCGATGGATGAAGCTGTTCGCATAAACCTGCTTCGCTGGAGGGGTTATGTGGGGCGAATGGAGGAGGATAGGTTACCTAGGAAAATAATGGACTCTGCCATGGAGGGTAAGAAAAGTAGACGTAGACCAAGACGACGGTGGTTAGACTCAGATTCTAACGATTTAAAGATAAGAGGTACAAAACTAAATGAGGCCACAATACTAGTTGCAAATCGAGGATTGTGGCGACGTTTAGTAAATTCACATAGGCTTGCAGACTGAACGCTGAAAGGCATAACAGTCTATAATGATAATGTATGTATGTATGTATGTATGTATGTATGTATGTATGTATGTTCTAGTTACCATCAATATCATGGTTCCTCAACTGAGTAGAAAATTTGTTCTGATACGAGAGCACGAGATCTTAGGAATCCCGGATTTGGCTTAATTCCAAATATCCGCCAATTAGTTACACCACAGTTTAACGGAGACCCATTTCGATGAAAATTTCCATTGGAGAGAAGAATGAAGCTTGATCAACAGCCTTCAGTTCTGGTTTTATTTAAATAAAAATAACCCAGCACCTGGTTTTGATGTAGAAGGAAATATGGACTGCCATTAATATGATTCTGACCGAGCTCGATAGATGCAGTCGCTTAATTGCGGCCAGTATTCAGTATTCGGGAGATAGTGTGCTCGAGCCTCACTGTCGGCAGCCCTGAAGAAGTTTTTCGTGGTTTCCTATCTTCACTCTAGGCAAATGCTAGTGCTGTACCTAATTAAGGCCACGGCCGCTTCCTTTCCACCCCTAGCTCCTTCCTGTTCCATTGTCGCCATAAGGCCTGTCTGTGTCGGTGCGACGTAAAGTAACTTGCAAAAATTATTAATTAAAATAAATAAATAAAAGCAAAACCCTATGGCACAACTTTTCCGAAGGGCCATGGCCTACCAAGTGACTGCTGCTCAGCCCGATGGTCTGCAGGTTACGAGGTGTCGTGTTGTCAGCACGACGAATCCACTCGGCCATTATTCTTGGCTACCTAGACTGGCCCCGCCATATCACCGTGAGATAGCTCCTCAATCATAATCACGTAGGCAGAGTGGAATTCTAACTAGCCCTCATATCCATGTATAAATCCCTGATCTCGCCGGAAATCGAACCCGGGACCTCCGGGTAAGAGGAATGCACGCTATCCCTACAACGCGGGTCCGGTAAAAAAGTAAATATTATTATTGATAGGAGGAATTGGGAATTGAAACAGTTGTGCTGTTTTATAATATCTGAAGCCATTACATCTCAGTTTCAACTCAAGTTATTTTATAACAGTTAGGTTATAGGAGAACCAGGTAGTAATCCCTGACCTGTCCGGGAAGTGAACCCCGACACTACGGGGCAGGCGTTTTTTCAGTCTTCAGAAACTAACTCTGAGTAAATAAATCTTTAAACTATCTGAAAAACCATATGGTAACAGTGTTATACTTTAAAAAGAAACAATGACATCAAATCACACTCAAGTATTTATAAATGTAAATAAAGAAATATACTGAAAAATTACATGCATAAATAAATAATGTTATTTGTTTTTAACGTCCCACTAACTGCGTTTACGGTTTTCGGAATAAATAAATAAATAAATATAATTATTATAATTCCTATAACAATGAGTGCCTTGCATTGCATTGCATCGGATGGGACTAATAGAGATACTGAAAGTGAAGGAAAGGAAAATTCTAAGAAAAATCTTGGGCCAAGTAAAATACAACGGGGAATAGACGGCACAACCACGAACTTTACACCCATGTGGAGAAAATAACTGACACCGTAAGGAAATGGAGAATTACCTTTTACTGCCATATAACAAGAATGAACCTAATGCGATTGGCAAATAGGATTTTCACCTACAGTACTTTCTAGAAAAGAAAACCAAGGGAGCTTGGTTCACTGAGGTGGATAAATATTTACAAGAATTGGGAATTACAGACAACGATATCTGGGAACTTGTCCCCCTTAAACAGAAGCCAACAAGACACCGATGTTTCC
This sequence comes from Anabrus simplex, assembly GCF_040414725.1. Taxonomy (NCBI): domain Eukaryota; kingdom Metazoa; phylum Arthropoda; class Insecta; order Orthoptera; family Tettigoniidae; genus Anabrus; species Anabrus simplex. The sequence goes on along the minus strand of NC_090273.1, from coordinate 56,722,006 downwards.
AAGAAAATCCTAAGCTTCCAACAGGCAAGAAGTGGACTGAAGAAAGGGAGCAACGGCTTCGAGAACTAATACGAAAGCACTGGGAGGTGGTTAAAGCTCGATGCAGCAAGAAACAGTTGAAATGACGTGGTCCTTAGATGGTCGAATCGAAACAAAAAGAATTACAACAAAGAGGAATTGGGGATGTATAAACATTTATAAATATTTGAGTGTGATTTGATTGAAACTGATGATGTTCTTTAAGACGAAACATGTCATTCTATTTTAATGAAGATGTTTCTTATACAGGTGTAACACTGTTACCATATGTTTTCTCTTTCAGGTAATTTATAAATTTACTACTCAAAATTAGTTTCAGCAGACTGAAGAACCTAACAGTTAAGAAATAAACAGTTGAGAAGGGTAAATTAAATCCCCAGATAATGGATGGTTTTAAATACCTAGGATCTGCAGTAACTCCTGAGGGTAATTGGTTTCTTGGGTAACATGCGGAGTGCTGTTTCATTTATCAAGCTGGAAAAGGTTCTCTAGTGTGTAACTAAAGGGGAAGGTCTGTAAAAGCGCAGTGATATCTTCAGTGATACATGGATTAGAGACATGGATAATAGTTAAGTCACAGTGCCTGAGAGTGATGGCCACAGAAGAAATGGAAATACTGCACTGGATGTCCGATGTTAAGAGGATGGATCGAATCAAGGAAAATTTTATAAGATGAAGTGAGTCAAGTATCAAAATAATCTCAGAGTGACCACCATTATATGAAAATAAAAAGCGTTTGGCATGGTAGTGGAAGGTAGAAGAGTGGGAGGAGGATCGAATAGAAAATGGACTGCGTCTGTGAAGATATGAAGTAGCAGCAGTTAACAGAGAACAGACAGAGGGACGGAGGGAAATGTCTTGCAATAATCATCGATCCTGCACAAATAAATTTTAATATATATATTTTTACAATATTATTATTAATTCACAAGCAAGGGAAATTCAGCCGTTTTCCTCTTTATATTTATACATTTTAGACAAATCTGTACAGTTAATTATAAGCTGGGATCCTAGAAGAGAAGATATAAAACGGCCACAAAGGAAGAATGTTCTGCACTTAGGTACCTCACTGTGTCGGCAAATCCCAGCGTCTCATGTGTAGGCCTTCAATTAATAAGGCCCGCAGGGGTCATAAACTTGTAAATCCACCCTTTGTACACCGGAGTCTGACCAGGACGCGTTAACCACAGGTAGGGGAGGTAGACATTAAGATGCGAGGGAGAGCTTGGTCATTCTGGGTTGGCGTTGAGTGAATTTCAGCAATCAGCTTTACTTCGAGATGTACCAATGTACGTTGTACAATGCACATAAAACCAAATCAGATCTCATGGTACTAGATTTGCGACAGGTCTTCGCTTACTGAGCGACCGCTGCTCGGTCCGTAGGCCTGCAGATTTCGAGGTAACGCGTGGTCAGTACGACCAATCATCTCAGTCGTTATTTTTGGATTTCCAGATCGGTATCGCAATTTCACCGTCAGAGAGCTGTTCAATTTTTTTTACGTAGATCGGGCTGAGTAGCTCAGACGGAAGAGCGCTGTCCTTTTGAGGCCAACTTCACAGGTTGATCCTGACTCAGTCCGGTGGTATTTGAAGATGCTCAAATACGGCAGCCCTGTGTCGGTAGATTTACTGGCACGTAAAAGAACTTCTGCGGGAAATATTTCGGCACCTTAGCGTCGTCGAAAACCATGACGATGTAGTTATTTGGACATGAAACAAATAACTTTTTTACGTAGGCTCAGTGGACTTCGAACCGGTCCTCATTTCTCGGTTAAAATTGCTTATCTGGACGTGAGTCGATGCCAGGGCCTCTATATAAGTGGCAGGCTCGCTATCCCCAGACTAAATGGCCGAAAAAATGTGTATTGTATTTAAAAGTACACGCTTTCAATGCCATTTCATGGGTTATCGATAAGAACGAAAGACGAGTAATGATATCGATGATGACCATGACGATAATAATAATAATAATAATCGTATGGCCTCAGCTACCGTGTGCAGACATTTCGATTTGACGCCATCTGACTGTCTGCTCGTCAATTTCGACGTTCCGTTTTACTCTAGGTCCGCTAGATGGCAGACAGAGTAAACCGGATCTCTCTTGGGCGTCTATGGCTGAGATTTAATTAATTTTGTCGGGTAAATACCAAATGTATCACCTGAGATCTTTTACATGCCGACATCGTACGACATGGAGTGTCGAATGGACTTTTTTCCGCCCTTCAAAAATCCGACTACCTCTGCCGGGTTTGAACCCGCTATCTTGGGATTCGGAGGCCGACACTCTACCACGGATCCACAGAGGCAGCTACCATGACGATGAGATGATGATGATGATTATGATTGTAATGATGAAATGATAACGATAATGATGAAGAGATGATTATGATTATGATAATAATGATTATGATAATGATGATTAGATGGTGATGAACATGAGGAAATGATGATAATGATGTGATGATGATGATAGAAGAATAAGATTCTTTCAGCTTATCACAGTTCCCGTACATTAGATGCACTCCTGGCTTTTGGCATTTGACTGGTGGTTTAAGACCGGACTCTTATTTTAGGCGCCACCGCGATCGGTGTATGCAGAGTGGGTCTCGGCCCACAAGCGGCCACGGCTGGTCCGTGGTCCGATAGCTCTGCACTCTGACCGACCAACCGAGCAGAGGGGGGCTGGCCACGACTCTACTGTGGCTCTACGCCTCTGTATTCGGGAGACGGGAACGGGCTGGACCGCACGGCTGGCCCTAACCGTCGGCTGTCCTGAGAATGGTTTTCCGTGGTTTTCCATCCTCATGCACTAAGGCGAATTGCGGGAGAGTTCCTAGTATAGGCCACGGCCGCCAACCCCCTCACCTTTTCTGTAACTCCTTCACCGTAACGAATCTCTCTGCCTGAGAGACGGCGTTACCGTCTAAGAGGCCCGCCTCCCCCTTCAGGGGAGGAATGAAAACGCTTTTAGTAGTAGTAGTAGTAGTAGTAGTCGCCACATGACCTATCATGCGGTAATTCCACCCTAGAATTTATTGGGAATCAAGCCACGCTATCTTAGTGGAAAAGAAGCAGTTTATATAATATGTTAATAACATAATAACAACAGTAATTCTACTTAATTCTGTAGGTGAATCATGAATTATAAAGGCTAAATAATTATCTTGACCTTTCACAACCGCGGACACAGAATATATAGGCCTAGTCACTGGCCTCAGCTAGGCCAGAGGTCACTGATCAGCCACAGACACAGGGATCACTTGCGGCAGGATACTCGCGCCATTTTACCTTTTCCTTCAGCTTGGTGAACCTGGGATACACAGCCGAGTGCTTAACTCGTCCACAGTCGCTTAACATAAGAGATCTCGCGGGGTCAGTTTTCCAGCATAGCTAAACCTGTGACGGGAAGGAGTAATGGTGGTAATATTACCCAACAAGTTGATTGTGAGGAACTAGTCTTCTTAATTATTTCCTGTATAATGTAGCCAAACACAAGTATACGTGTTAGTGCGTCCTAAAACATATAACTGAGATCGATAGCTGCAGTGCGGCCAGTATCCAGTAGGCTATTTGGGAGAGAGTAGGTTTGGACACCACTGTCGGCTGCCCTGAAAGATGATTTTCCGTGGTTTCCTATTTTCACACGAGGCAATTAATTTTTGTTTACAATTGGCTTTACGTCACACCGACACAGACAAGGATTACGGCGACGATGGGATATGAAAGAGCTAGGAGTGAAAAGGAAGCGGACGTTGCCTTAATTAATGTAGAGCCCCAGCACCGGATCATGTGAGATCTCCGAAGTTAAGCAACATTGGGCGTGGTCAAGATTTGGATGGGTTACCACGCGCTGTTGGTGGAGAGTAAGGGAACGGAGGAGCGGAAAGGAACTGGCCACGCTACCGTACGTAAACTCCGGCTCAGGCGCACCTCCGCGGAGGTTCGGACCTGCCTCCGAGCAGAATACACCCTTACCTTTAGATACTTTCGATGGAAACGGCTAGTGTCAATTTCCTGAAAATAAAAATAAAAATAAAATGGATGAACTGCAAGAGCTTCGCAATTGTTTGCCAATATTAACAACTATTCCAGTCGCATTCAGCATTTTGATTTGGTGCAATGTAGGGTGCCTGCATGTCATTTTCGACATTCTCTTTTCATCTACGAGGTGGGAGATAAGCCGAAACTGTTATGGGTGGAAGCTATTGTTGAATTTCTTTAAATTATTATTTATGGTTAAAACCCAAATGTACCGGTATATCCAGAGATCTCTTATACAATGACGTTGTACGACGTGCAGCACCGTACGAACTTTCTTCCACCCTTCAGAATTATTTTGACCTCTGTGGGGCTTGAACTCGCACTCATGAGATATGGAGGACGACCTATATGATTGTGAAGGAAAAACAAAACGAAACCAAAGATTCAGGGGGAAAATTTCATTCTTCATAAGGCGTCGTCAAACCCACTCGATCCACAGATGTTAAATAACTCCTCGAGCTACAGAGTCATAACAGGTTTCAAAAGAGTAAGGCCGGTAAAATTACTGAGTTTAAGTCTCATTTCCAGATTCCCAGTTCGTATAAAAAGGACTTTTTCTTTCTGTTTCGTAAGTACTCTACTAGAAGAGAGTTTAATTAATACCGCATGTAATGTCATAAATAACAAGGTGCAATCAAGGTTTTTAGAGCATTTGATTGCCCTAATTCCAGCAATAAGAAAGTTTATGACGTAAGAATAGAAAAGAACCAGCATTAAGAGGTACAGTCGCTCAAAAATAAAATGGGTGCAAGGTATAATGAAAGTTTCCCGCAGATACACTTTTCTTAGAAACGATTATACTGATAGATATTTTATTCGTTGGGGATATATTTTTTCCTCAATTTGCTCTACGTCGCACCGACACAGATAGGTTTTATGGCGACGAAGGGATAGGAAACGTCTAGGAGTGGGAAGGAAGTGACCTTGGCCTTAATTAAGGAACAACCTTATGTGAAAATGGGAAACAATGGAAAACTATTTTCAGGGCTACCGATAGTGGGTTTCGAACCCACTACCTCACGAATACGAGCTTGATAGCTACGTGACACAAACCCTACAGCCACTTCGACGATGTTGTATCCTTAGCGTTTGCATCTTCATGGGAGGTGAATTACATTTTAATAATAATAATAATAATAATAATAATAATAATAATAATAATAATAATAATAATGTCCGCTTCCGTAGCGTAACGGTTAGTGTTATTAGCTGCCGTCCTCGGGGGCCCGGGTTCGATTCCCGGTACTGCCAGAAATTTAAAAATGGCAGGAGGGCTGGTATGTGGTTGAAATGGTACATGCAGCTCACCTACAATGGGGGTGTGCCTGAAAAGAGTTGCACCACCTCGGGATGAGGACACGAGTTTGCAATAATAATAATAATAATAATAATAATAATAATAATAATAATAATAATAATAGTAATAATATGGCCGCAGCTTTTCGCAGAACACACGACCTGCACATGAAAAAGGCAATTTCAATGCAAGCTAAACTCAGCCATTACAACACGGTAATTAAATCCGAATGCCACTATGGTAATGAATGCCTCCGAATTATTGGAAAGGTTGGTCTGAGAGAAGCGGAGAAGTTTGAGAGGAAGATGCTTCGAAAGATAACGGGCCCAAAGATCGTGGCTGGACAACACAAGTTGCGAGGACGAGAGGAGCTATATCTGAAAACCGAACGACAGATGGAATCCATCAAGAAGCGACGACCTCAACTTCTACAGTATGGCCACCTATTTAGAATGAAAGACAAGCGGTTGACTAAGAAAATTTTTACCATACTCGATAGTAGACGTAACACATGTGCTAAGCGGTTCAGCAAGGTCTGGGAGGATCTGAAAAAAATTTGGACTAAATCGCGAAGACATAGTTAACAGATCCAGATACCGACACCAGATGAATAACTTCAAGGGATTTCGAGAAGAAGAACAGCAGAACAGCGGGTGGAAAGCAGGAAGGAGACAATGTGCCTGAGAGAGAATGCAACAATACTGGGTCACATACAAAGCTTCCAAAAATGTGTAAATGTTCCTTAACGTGGTCCTTAATGTCCCTAAACGTTAAAATAATAATAATAATAATAATAATAATAATAATAATAATGTTATTGGCTTTACGTTCCATTAACTACTTCAGCGGTTTTCGGAGACGCCGAGTTGCAGGAATTTATTCCCACAGGGGTTCTTTTTTACGTGCCAGTAAATCTACCGACTGAGGGTTAACTTCTCTGAGCACCTTCAAGTACGACCGGATAGAGCCAAGATCGAACCTGCCAATTTGGGGTCAGACGGCCAGCGGCTCAGCCCGGCTAATTAAATTTACGTCGAATGAAATAGCAAATACGAGGGACATACAATAGCATGCCTACTGAAGTTACTGCACTGTACTTTATTTAGGCGATTTTCTTCAATACTCAGTGTTATGAGACGCGCTCACTTCAGTACAATAATGGTTAAATACGGAAGCCTCATTTGAAAGAACTCTGGCGTAACAAAATCTGGTACGTAGGCAAGTCAATATGTATCTGCAATTTTACTTTAATTGTCTTTAGGTTGGCTCTATGACGTTGTGTGGCCATCCAGTCGCTACTTGGCACCGTTGTCTATATCAGTGGTAGGTTAATGTGCATATGGTTTGCCACAGTTACTCATCTGTTATTCAGGAGCATATCACGCACTTGTTCAATATTGGCACCAGTTACGGCTTTTTCCTCATCCTTCACGCTCGTGCGACCCCTTTTGAACTGTTCAATCCACTGGTATACATTTCGCTGTGGCAAAACTTTGTCTCCGTATTGTGCTGAAAGTCTTGTATGAATTTCCACTCCTGGTACACCCTCAGACAACAAAAAACGTAGTACGGAACGCTATTCTTCCTTGGTGCTAACAGAGAGTGGCAGGCCATCTTTACGTCGCAACAGTAAAAGCTGTACAGATCTGGTAAGGTTGAAAACTACCACAAAGGTGCCTTCTAGCGACTGGAGAGTATACTATGCCATAGAGCCAACCTAAAGACAATTATAGCAAAATTGCTGATACTTTCTGACTTGGCCTTGTACATTGGCGTCTTCAAAACCCGAAATTTTAGTTGGTGAGACCCGAACTTCAGAACATTATTATAATTCAGTTTGATTGGAGTAAGTATGGTAAAAGGTTTTCCTCTACAATTCACGCGATTTCGGATAGAATTCCTTTAGATACGAGTACATTTCTTAAGACTTTCACAACACTTGTCATGCACTACCTACCTCGCTGAGCTAATCTTATCTCAGGTGTGATCAGAGTGACACTGACATATGCCCTTTAGTAGAAATCAACTGGCTGATCCATCCCTTCCCTTCATTCCACCTGCTTGTCACTAGAGCCTTGCCACGTTGCCTTCGACGCCTTTGCTTACTGCCGCTGAATTAACCGCATCTCACTCGTGAGCGATGCGCTGAAGATTTGTTAGAAGTAGAATCTGTTGAGCATTCAGGCTTCAATGCTTTCAGTTATTTCATTTGCAGTGAGAATTATGAGGACTACACCCTTCACATGATGACACAGATGAGAAGAAATACTACACTCGCCTGTTATTTAGAAGTAGAAATTGCATAAATCCTATCCACGATAATATTTCAGGAAGATGAAATTAGAGTAGACCTAAGCTTGCGCCATATGTAGCCCAAGATTTAAGAAAAGTAAAATTTAAATAAATACACAGTTCTAGCCCTATATGCAAGCATCTCAATATTGAAAATATCCTAGGGATATAAGCTAAGAATTATTGAAAAAATAAAATATAAGTTACGAGAATATATGCTTTATTTATTTCTGAAGATTGCCATTCATTTCTTAATCGTCTTCATCCGGTCGATTAGATTACCAGTTTGCCTTTTTCTACCACTACGAGCGCAAACTTGAGTCAATGAAAAACCGTCTGAGGGTATCGAACCAAGGAACACATTACAGAAAGGATTATGCTGATAATTTAATTTGGCTGGGATTTGAATCACAAAGAAAACGAGTAAAGAAACGAGCGACTTTAGGCTCCTCTTTTCCGAGCAACATTTAGGCCGGAAGTGATTTTCGTAATTTGTTTTTTCCTTTTGTTTGATAGAACTATCCAGGACTCACAATTTGAAACCTTTCCGGACCCTTTAACCCTTCACCTTTCGGCACAATTGAGGAAATTGCTCAATTTTACGTTTTTCGTCTGCTTTGTCTGCTGTGAAATGTTTTTAACATTAAAACATATCGTAAAATTTCTTCATTGTAAAGTAAAAGACTGTTAGAGATCTTATGGGCTCGATACGAATGGAATGAATGAAGCTTCCATCTAACGGCTAGGATAGGAATTGTGCCGGCTGCCGAAGCCTGTCGCACTCCTCTGGGGCAATGATTAATAACTGACTTATGAAATTAATTGATATTGGAGAGTTTTGCTAGAATGAAAGATGACCCGACATTGACTGGAATTCGAACCTCATTCGCCCGGGTACAAAGTCAGTAATTAAGCTACTTAGTTAATCGTGACCCCAGTACTTCTCACAACACTGTATAGACATAGTTAACTAATGGATTTAATGTAAATTTAAATAAATATTTGATATGCAAATTATAAAATGTACTTTCAGTGTGTTTTTAGGCCTGCCTATGCTGTAACGGGGGACAATAAGCCCTGTTCTGTTCTACCGGTGTTATTACCGAATTATAATGTCTCATTTTGACCTTATCGAACAATGAACCTTAAGTTCACAAGGGAAGTCTTTGAGGATTCACAGTCGGATTCCGTTGAAATTTTGTATGCGGATAGCTGAAACAACGGCACATTCCAAGGGTGAAAACCGTATGTGCCCTGGCTAATACTGGTGTTTATTTTACGTTGAAAGCGGAGAAAATAGGCCTAAGATGATGAGTCAGTCATAGTGTCGGCTGACCTGGATAGGCTGATAATTTAGGAGTAGCATGTAATACACATCGTAAAAACATTTATGAGGCCCAGATTCCTGCTGACCCTATTATATACATATAATAATAATAATAATAATAATAATAATAATAATAATAATAATAATAATAATAATAATAATAATAATAATAATAATAATAATAATAATAATAATAATAATAATAATTCCAGTTAATATCAATAAGTTTCTGTGGGTCAAAACTACAATCGCTCAGTGTATGAAAGAACAACAGTTTCTGGAATCTGAAATTACTTTCATTCAAGACATTCACATATCCGGTTAAAAGAGCTAATCGATATGGCTGAGGTTGTTATTTGCGTATAGCATGATGTTTTAGCGGACTCCCATTTAAGAAAACTTTTAAATATTCCTAAAAGTATCGAAACCACTTCCTTTCTCAAACAATGGTTTTCTTTCTTGAATGGGCTGTGTATCGAACTCAGGCCCCAGTTTTACCCCCGCACTGCGAGCTAGATACATTTTTATGGAGTATATTTAGATGATCTTACGCTAATGCGAATCAAGTGGAATTTAGAGAAAATATGAGAAAAATTGGCACATTCTTCCAACTAAGTCACTTTGAGTGCAAATCCATTGCATGGCTGTAATTACAAAAGGAGGACTTACCTAATCTTTACGCACACAGAACATGACAAGAACTTTGCTAATGATGAGGAAATAATGTTGGATTTTAATTGCTTTATTTTTAATGTATTATTAATATCGAACTTTAGTATTTCACACTCATAACTTACGATGAGGAAGCGGATTCGTAATCGGTAGTAAGTTACATTTCAACGAGTAGGCCACAAAATGCTTCCGTTTAAACAGTCGCAGTAACATTAGAGGCGAGCCCTTTAAAAGCCCTAAAACTTAAGCAACTTTTCCTACTAAACTTACATACTGGGTAGAGAAGGCTTTCGACTGTTTGAAATCTAAAGTATTGCCGCTCCCTACTTGTACCGTACTTGTAGGTAGGGCAGAATTCTAATGTGAATTTTAATGTCCTTATCTACCGTTGTTGTAAGAGATACATACTCATAATTTACCTCTATCTATGCAAAGTGTAATACAACAGATTACTGGTCAAAATAACTAGAAAATGAAATAATTCGTAGCAATACAGAATATGTTCTGTAATTTCAGTGAACACTGTAAAGTAAATTATCTTCCATCACTGAACCGCATTTTCCATCTGATGTCCTTTAAATCGGTCATAAAAGAGATAATGCACTGGTGGTACGAATTTTAGTAGACTTTCTACATTCTTCAGAGTTTCTGAATTTATAATATGCGCCATACGATGCAATGTAGGCTAAAGAGAAACTACAAGTCATGGTACTACCAAATGCATTCTACAAAAAAACGTTGTTTTAAGAGATGTTGGGGTACAGACACCACACGCTCAGGCATAAGGAGTTGCGTCCTTTAAGGTTTCGTTCCTTTTACGTAGACCAACTTGGTTTAGTTTGGCGTAAGACCATTCCTTTCTTAATTCATTTCCACGGACTGCATTGGAGAACACTACACATATAATATCGCCAAGTTGACAAGTATATCAATTGCTAAGATAGAATCACATAAAAGAGAGCGAAGCGGTAGAACATAAAACGATTTCAGATTATTTGACTACATGACCTTATAGAACACACTATGTACAGAGTATTCAATTAAAAACAATTACTAAGTATGATGTGGAGATTTATTCAACTTCAGATCGTTAACAAGCAGAACATGTAGAGGATTCCGACTAGATGCCATTACAATACACCCTTTATTATACGCAGCAGGAAGAGATCGTTTACAACTTTCACTTGCCAACCAAGCGTGTAATGATCAACATTGGACAATACCTCTCACTGCAAGAATCCTACCGGTCAGGCAGCCCGCAGAACAGGCCTGTCAAACGGGTGGCCTCATATTCATTCCACACGGCGATTTTTCTTCTGTCTATGCATCATCCATTGTTTACCGAACTGCTGAATCACATTCGGGCCTCTATAAAACTGACTTGCACGATGTGTGTACCTTTGTTCGTTATCAGTTTCTGGTACAAAACGAATTCTGTTCGATTTCATTATATTTTATTTCGTCATCATGCCAATAATAATAATAATAATAATAATAATAATAATAATAATAATAATAATAATAATAATAATAATGATGAAAGTCGAAATTTAAAGGGGTAGTTATAAATTGTTCAGCCTTCGCTGACGATATTTCAATCCTTCCTTAGAATATACATAACGAACAAAAACTTACTTTTTCTTTTATGTAGATTATTATTATTTTTATTATTATTATTATTATTATTATTATTATTATTATTATTAATGCATATTATCATATACCAAAAAGGAGTACACCTTTGAAAATGTTAAGAATATGTATTTTGTACTGAAGATTATGTCTTATTTTTATTGTTTGATGAATGAACATGAAAAGAATTTATAAGCCTTTCAGTCTTGTCAAAACATAAACGTAACATTTATAATACAATATTCCTGGTAAAAAGGACAATAATAAGTAGAATTATATATGGAACTTATAATTTTCATTTGTTACACAAATTTTGCAGTGTTCTATGTGTTACATTTCGTGTCTTGAAAGCCTCAAAAGCTTGTAACTTATATGAACCGTGTAGACACTGAAAATAAAGACTTTCCTTTTAATAAAGAATGAACATGAGATAGCGATAGCTTCGGAAATACGTTTTCCCCGACATATGAATATGTGTTCAAAAATAGAAAAATCAATAACATCTAAAATGCAAATCAGGCAAGATACTAAGGACATTCGTGATTGTGATCTGATTTCCTGGGAGGACAAGGTATCGAATGATGAGGTACTGCGGAGGAGAGAGGAAGAATCACAGTATATTTTAAAACTTACCCAAAGCAGAAAAACCATTTGGATATGGCATTTGTTATGATACTATGGTCTTATTAAAACAATCATCGAGGGGTAGTTGATCTTAAGGATACCTAAAGCATGCCAAGATTTGAGAACATCAACCACGGAACGAGTTGGCCACGCGGTTAGGGTCGGTTTGAATCCCACCGTCGACAGCCCTGAATACGGTTTTCAGTAGTACCTCATTTTCACATTAGGGAGTTGTTCTGGTCTCTTGGACTGTGGTTTAATTGAGGCCACAAGTGCTACCTTCCCAATCCTGTGGTGAAACTTGAGTTTTCACATTGTAAAATAGTAGTCCCATAGTTACTAATCCGAAGATATCCTTTCGATCAGCAGCTGTGTTTTCTGTTTGCATTAATTACTTTCGGTTTCTTTCACTCTGTTATTCTGTGTTGTTATTTATTGCTGTGAATTACTACCCTATTTCGATCACTGCAGAATTTCAATTCTCGAATCTCTTAAGGATGTAACTTCCTAGTATTACCGAGGATAGTGTACGTAAGCGTGAAGAACTGTAAAATGTGTAATCTAGACCCCAGAATTGTAGGTAGGCACTTCAAAAAAAAAATGAAATAGTGTATGGATATTAGTGCCGGGAAAGTCCGAGGAAAAGTTCGGCTTACCAGGTGCAGGTATTTTGAATTGACGCCCGTAATCAACCTGCAAGTCGTGATGAGGATGAAATGATGATGAAGACGAAACATGCACCCATCCCAGTGTCAGTGGGATTAACCAATTACGGTTACAATTCCCGACCCTGAAGGGAATCGAACTCGGGACGCCTGTTACCAAAGGCCATCACGCCAGCCATTTAGCCATGGAGCGAGACTCTTGACATTAAAAGGTTAGAATGCAACTAATACGGATATTAGGAGGTGACGTCTAACCCGTTCTTCCGTATTGTAGCGAGACTAACATAAATTCTGAGAGTTCTAATGTGTCCCCTGATGTTTATGCAAACGTCATAGCTTGAACATTGTGTAGGCTAGCGAGTTCTTGAGCCTCGCTTCAGAAGATATGCATTCTGACCTATTACTGCCTAAAAATATGGGCTCTGGAATAGCTTGTGGCAGGTCCAAATATTAATCCATAAGTAAGATTCACCTTCAAATGCCCATAGCAAGCAAAATTCTTCACTTAATTTATCTTACAAATTGTAGTCAGAAAGCTACTTGGTGGTCATAAAGGAAACTTTACAAGCCACATTTATGGACACATATTTTACTGTTATTTAATTCTGACTATAAATTCCCTTTATCTGGTTGAGCCTCTGTAATCCGGATTAAACATGTGTCAACCCTTGCAAGGGTCAGGCGTTGTAATGTTTGTGAATCTCGGAGCTAGGGCGAGTGATCCCCACCTGCTTGTTAGGGGAAGAGAGAGAATGAGCAGAGGGGACAAGGATGAGGGCCTGTAGCTTTTTATTATACGAATATTTAAACTTTTAATACTACACCACCTGTTAATATTATCTACTATACTCACAGGCTTATCGCATAGACTAATTAACCGTCAATTTGCATGGTGGAATTTATATTAAGGATTATAAAAAAATAATCCAACCCTGAGCATGGACTAAACTTTTTCCATTATTGTAGAAGGGAGAAAATGTTTTTTTACATGCTTAGTTTTTCTGCTTTTCCCACTACCTGGTGAATTCGTAGGTGCGATATGTGTCACACATGGGGAACTGGTCCTGTTTTAAGTTGCAGGCACCCTCTGTAGGGGGGACGTGGTGGTTTGTAATATGGGGTTTTGTTTGTGAATATGTTTGGAGAAACATAAACACCTAGTCCCCAAGCCAGAGAAATTAATCCAACGTGGCTAAAATCTCCGACCCGGCTAAGAATCGAACCGGAACCCTATAAATGCTGACCATTCAGAAGAAGCCAGACAGTACAATCTGTTCTTATCACTTGCATATACACATTCTTCCAAAGCTCAATGGCCAAACTTCAGGAATTTATTCCTCATGTGCCTGTCCGTTACATCATCAGCCTAGAGGCTGGCTGGATCCTCGGCACCACCAATGGTTATGCGATTAGGGGTAAACCGAAACAACCGACAGCGCTGCCAAAATGAGGCGTACTGGACAAGATGAGGAGTGAGGAATTTTTCCGATGCTTTCCTCAAAGGATTTCTCATATATAGAATAAAAGACAAAATGCATGGGAAAGACAAAATTCTCCCCTGAGAACCATGTGACCTTGCCATGGTGGGGAGACTTGCGCGTCCCAATGAAGCAGATAGCCGAACCGCAGGTACAACCATATCGGATGGGTATCTGCCGAGAGACCAGACTAACGAATGGTCCATTGAAAGTGGGGTAGAAGCATTTCAGAAGTTGCAAGGGCGGCATTCTACATGATTGACTGATATGGCCTTGTATTAATACTCAATATGGCTTCGCGTGTTAATACTGCTACATGGCTGAAAGCAACGGGAAACTACAGCCGCAACTAACTCCCAAGTACATGCAGCTCTCTCAGTACGAATTATGTACTGATGATGACTTCCTCCCAGGTAAAATATTCCGGAGGTAAAATAGTCCCCATTCGGATCTCTGGGTGGGGACTACACGAGAGAGAACCATCATCAGGAAGGTGGATACTGACATTCTGCGAGTCGGAACATGGGATATTAGAAATTTGAATCGTTGCGTTAGGATACAGAATCTGAAAAGGGAGATGGATAGAGTAAAGTTAGACGTAATTTTTATAAGTACGCTGGCAGGAAGAAGAGGATTTGTGGTCAGGCGACTACAGAATAATCAACACAAAATCAAACGAAGAAAATGCAGGAGTTGGTTTAATAATGAATAAGAAAATAGAGCATCGGGTAAGCTACTACGACCAGCATATGAAAGGATTATTGTAGTCCAGATAGAAATCAAACCAATATCCACCACGATAGTGCAGTTCTATATGCCTACTAGTTCAGCGTATGATGGAGAAATCGAAAGAATATATGAAGAGATAGAAGATCTAATACAATATGTAAAAAGGGGCGAGAACCTAATTGTGATGAGAGACAAAGGCCAAGGAAGAGAATGTAATACTGTAGGATAATTCGGATTGGGACAAAGGAATGAAAGGGGAAGTCGGCTGGTTGAGTTATGCCCTGTTCATAATTTAGTCCTTACCAATACTCGGTTCAAACACCACAAACGACAGCTATATACGTGGATAGGGCCTGGAGACACTGGAAAGTATAAAATAGACTTCATTATGATTAGGCAGAAATAATAGAAACCAGGTGTTGGATTGCAAAACTTTTCCAGGAGCTGACGTGGATTCTGACCACAACTTGTTGGTCATGAAATGGCATCTGGAAGAAACCGAAGAAATGAATGCGATGGGATCTAGACAAGCTGAGAGATAAGACTGAGGTATTTCTTTCAAGGAACATGTTGCACAAGGGATAAATGAAAATTCTGAAGGAAACATATTAGAGGAAGAAAGGACAGCCGTGAAAAATGGGGTCAGTAGTGTTGCTGAAGGAAGGACGGAAAGATCAACTAAGAATCAATGGATAACTCATGAGATAGCAGACCTGATTGTTGAACGACGAAAATACAGGAATTCAAGAAATGAACAGGGCAGAAAAGAATAGAGGCGATTAAAGAATTAAGCGGATAAAAGTGCAAGATAGATAAGGCTGAAGGAGAAGTGAAAGGATTTTGAAGGTTGTGTGGCCCTAGGAAAGGTAGATGCTGCATACAGGAAAATCAAGGACACGCTTGAAGAAAGGAAATCTAGATGAATGAATGTTAAGAGCTCAGGTGGAAAAACACTTCTAGGGAAAGAATACAAGGCTGAAAAATGGCAGGAACACATCCAACAGTTGTATCAATGCAAAGATATAGCTGATCTGGTTCCGGAAAAACAAGAGGCTGTTGATGCTGATGAAATTGGGGTTAGATTTCGACGGAGCTATGAGGCACCTAAAAAGGAACAAAGCACCTTGAATTGATGGCATTCCTCTGAATTACTGATTGCCTTAGGAGAAGCCAGCATGGCAAGGTTGTACCATCTTGTGTCTGTTATGTATGAGACAGGAGAAGTGCCATCCGCTGTTTGGCAGAATGTAGTTATACCTATTCCCAAGAAAGTCGGTGCTGACAAGTGTGAAAACTACCGCACCATTAGTTTAGTATCTCATGCCTGCAAAGTTTTAACACGTATCATTTACAGAAGAATGGAAAGACAAGTTGAGACTGAGTTGGGAGAGGATCGATTTGGCTCCAGACGAAATGCAGGAACACTCGAAGCAATCCTGACTTACTGTCTGATCTTAGAGGATCGAATTAAAAAGGACAAGCCCACATACATGGCGTTCGTAGACGTACAAAATGCATTCAATAATGTTGATTGGACCAAGCTATTTGAGATTCTGAAGGTGATTGGGATCAGATATGTAGAACGAAGAATTATTTACAGTCTGTATAAAAATCAGCATGCAGTTATAAGAATTGAGGGCTTTGAAAAAGAAGCAGCAATCCAGAAAAGAGTAAATCAAGGCTGAAGTTTATCCCTCTCCGTTTCAATGTATACATAGAACAGGCAGTAAAGGAAATCAAATGGAATTTGGAAAGGGAATCACTATCCAAGGAGACGAAATCAATACCTTGAGATTTGCCGATGATATAGTTATTTTATTTGAGACAGCAGAAGATTTCGAGAAATTGCTGAATGGTATGGACGGAGTCTTTAGTAAGCAGTACAAGATTAAAATTAATAAATCCAAAACAAAAATAATGGAATGCAGTTGAACGAATGCAGCTGATGCAGGTAATATTAAATTAGGAAATGAAATATTAAAGGAAGTTGAAGAATAGTGTTACTTGGGTAGTAAAATAGCCAGCGATGGCGTAAGTAAGGAGGACATAAGATGAAGACTACCAAAAGCAAGGAGGGACTTTCTTAAGAAAAGAAATTTTCTCACTTCGAACATTGATATAGGAATTAGAAAGGTGTTTCTGAAGACTTTCATTTGGAGCGTGGCATTGTATGGAAATGAAACATGGACGATAACTAGCTCGGAAAGAAAGAGAATAGAAACTTTGGAAATGTGGTTGTTACTGAAGAATGCTGAAGGTGAGATGGATAGATAGAAACACGAATGAAGAGATACTGAATCGAATTGGTGAGAGGAGATCGATTTTGGTAAAAGTTTACGAGAAGAAGTGATAGAATGATAAGACACATGGTAAAGCACCAACGACTTATTCAGTTGGTTTTGGAAGGAAGTTTAGGCAGTAAGAACGGTACGGGTAGACAAAGGTTTGAATATGGCAAGCAGCAGATACGTAGAAATGAAAAGGTTAGCACAGGATAGGGTGGCATATAGAGCTGCATCAAACCAGTCTGTGGACTGATGACTCAAACAACAACAATGAAAAGAAAGGTCAGAAAATACATAATTACAGAGTTGCCAGACATTTAGCAACGTCAGTTCAATCCGACACTTCCAACACTTTTACATTGAAAACATCTGTCACGCCAGCTGGAGCACGCTGTTTCTGTATCAGATTAGATATTCAGAGAGACCTCCTCCTTCACGATCAAAAATGCTTGGTGTAGTGCGAGTTGTCTAACTGGCTGGCACTTTGTGCGCCCGGTGAGTTGATTCATCAACAATAACAGCAGTCAAATAGATGACAGACTAAGGTTCAAGTCAGGAAATCGTGATGGCCAAGCAAATTTCGGGTAACTCTGCAGGTATGCAGTTCTATACACATGATATTACGTAATGTTTCTGCTCTCTATAATATAGAGGACTCCATTTCTCAAGTCTTGCCGTTGAGTCCTTATAATCCCGTATTTTTCAAATCATCAGTTAAATTTGTGGATATATCACGAATGGACTCGTTTATATCAACTTTACATCTACGAGTTTCTGAAGCCGTGGATTGATTGTACGTCGTCGTGAAGGAACCGCATGTTTAGCAGAATTTTTTGGGATTTTCTGGGCATTTTAAGTGATTTATTCTGTTACAGAATGCACTCTATTTTTTACCCTGATGCCTTTCTAAGAGTTTGCCTCTCCTGCTTTTATCCCAGCATGTTCCTGGAGGGTGAGGAATACCTCAGTAAGGCCGCATCAAAGGTAACTCATTCAATTTTGAAATTGAATATTATCGGATATAGTTCTTCTTTATTATATTACTCGGCAACGGTTCGTAGTTACAAGAAACGATCCAGCAAAATTTATAGAAATGCGTCATCCAGTATATTGTATTATGTTTAATTTTTTTAGTAAACTTAACTGTCGTGGAAAAATGCACCAACCCCCTGAGGAGAATATTGTAAAATTGTAATAATTTGCAGTTAAGTTTCCTTCCGTTATCACTTTTACTTCAAGTACTAACTTCATGGTATTTTACATCAGCTGTATATGAATGTGAATCGACCTTTAGCGAAAGACTGTATAATAATATGTATAGCCGGGCTGAATGGCTCAGATGTTTGAGGCGCAGGTATTCTGATCCCAACTTGGTAGGTTCGAACCCGGCTCATTCCGGTCGTATTTGAAGGTGATCAAGTACGTCGGCCTCGTGTCGATAGATTTACTGGTACGTAAAAGAACTCCTGTGCGACAAAACTGCGGCCCCTAGGCGTCCCGTAAAGCCGTCAAAAGTAGTTAGTGGAACGTAAAAACAGTAACATCAACACTATTTTATTAGTAGTCTGTAACAACCCTACGAATAATCGAATGCCCCTTCGACATCGTCGGTAAGAAGACAACCTCTCGTAATATCCAAGGGTATTGCATGCTTGAAGGATAAACGATAAAATAAAAGAAGAGAAAGAAAGAAAGACGAAAAAACGAAAGAAAGAAAGAAAGAAATAGGTAAAGAGAAATGATGTGTACATAATTGTAAACATAATGACATCTTGATAGTTTATAGATCAACAAACAGATAAAAGCGAAGTCAAACAGTTGATCGGATGCCACTGATTAATTAAGAAAACATCCTTCCATAACAAGTGGTTTAAATCAGCGAAACACAAATGTCAATCGATCGGCTAGCTCCGTAGAAAAGTACTTTGGCGGAGTTGTGAAGGGTACTGTAGACGGGCAGGAGGAACTCTGCCATCTTACCGTATTTAGTGTGTTTCGTGCGATTTTAATTAATAACACACATATATTTAATATGTGTTACTTAAAATAGTGAATATGGTAAGTGTTAGTGTACATTGGTAAAGAGAAATGAGCTTTCTTTGCTTTTGTTATTCGTTCGGTTTCTCTGAATAGGTACTATGACAATGAATTTTCGCGGTTCAATAGTCTTTTGTTCTTCCTTGTGGAGCTTCCTGATGAGCCGCTGAGGCTATCAGAATTAAAATACAGTAGGCTTAAATGTGAATCCAATATGGGAACTCCATCCATTCCTAATTTCAGTCACAGGACCGGGTAGCTCAGAAAGGAGATGTTCTTCTTAGGGAAGAATGAAGAACCTAAAGAGAAAAAGATACGGGAGGGCCTTGAAATTCTCCTTCTGCCTCCTCCTCCTCTTCCTCCTCCTCCTACTTACTCCAGAGTGCGTAACTATGGTGCTGATAATATTGCTCTGAATTGTTAATAACAAGAATTAATAATAGTAGTAATAATAATAACAATAAGAGGTAGGAAACGCGCAAACTCTTCTTCAAATCTTATTTTTAAGGATATCGGGCGAGTTGGCCGTGCGGTTAGGGGCGCGCAGCTGTGAGCTCGCATCCGGGAGATAGTGGGTTCGAGCCCCACTGTCAGTAACCCTGAAGATGGTTTTCCGTGGTTTCTCATTTTCACACCAGTCAAATGCTGCGGCTGTACCTTAATTAAGGCCACGGCCACTTCCTTCCCATTCACAGTCCTTTCCTGTCCAATCGTCGCCATAAAACCTATCTGAATCGGTGCGACGAAAGAAAATTGCAAAAATTTTTAAGCAACATTGAAGAAGAAGAAGAAGAAGAAGAGAAAATACTGGATGGTCGAGAAATGTTACTTCCTCCCCTCTTCCTTTTCTTCTTTATCTTCATCTTCATCATCATCATCAACATTTACTTCTTCTTCTTCTTATTCTTATTCTTCCTCCTCATCCTACTTTTCCGTGCACCAATGTGCGTAGCAATGATATTAATATTGTTCAGTATTGATAATAATAAAGAGGGGGGACTATAAGAAGAAGAAGAATTCTTGAACCTCCTTCGTGCTAGGAATTGGGGCTTGCAATTGTTCCACATGAACGACGAATTACCAGTAAGCGCGAGTCATAAGCTCCCATGAATTACGTCCCTACCTTTTGCAGACACCGTCCATCGCTACCGAGCTTCACTCAAACACAAGTTTAGCCAGGTTCATCAAGAGGAAGTTCCAATTAGACTGAAGCATGTCCATTCTAATGCATGGAAGAAAGAACACTGCGAAAGAATGAAAAACCGGTAGGCCCGCATTAAGGAAACCACTTGAGATCTTGCGGTCCTTAGTGGTCCTAACGATGAATAATAATAATAATAATAATAATAATAATAATAATAATAATAATAATAATAATAATAATAATAATAATAATAATAATAATAATAATAATAATAATAAAATAATAATAATAATAATAATAATAATGATAATAATAATAATAATAATAATAATAATAATAATAATAATAATAATACACAAAATTTTAACAAATATTTGGGATGCACCAAAATTTCTGAAAACAGATATTGGCCAAATAGAGAGGGTAAAAAAATTCAAATATCTAGGGGAAATAATCCAAGAAAATGGTTTAGAAAAATCTGCAGTAGAGGAGAGGGTACATAAAATGGAGAGAGCTTATGGTGTCACCAAAGATATCTACAATAAAAGATGCCTATCCAAAAATGCAAAAATAAGGCATTACAACACAGTAGTGAAGCCAGAATGCCTATATGCAAGCGAGTGTCTGGCATTAAAGTATAATTTAGATAAGCTAGAAATACTAGAAAGGCGAATCATGAGGAAAATATTAGGCCCGCAAAACACAGCAGAAGGTTGGAAATTACGAAGTAATGCTGAAATATATCAAAAAATAGAAAATATATCAGATGTAATGAGGAAAAGGAGACTTATGTTTTTTGGACATTTATATCGAATGCAAGATAGTAGATTAACCAGTAAGATTTTCAGATATTTGTGGAGTAAGAAATCAACGACAAGCTGGGTCAATGAAGTAAGAAAGGATTTAGAAAAAACAATATAACAACAGAAGAAATAAATAATAGAGAAGGCTTTCGGGAAAAAGTATTGAAAATAGAAGGATTCCAAGGTAGGAAAGTAAAAAAGACTGGTTCAAAGTGGTCTGAAGACAGAAAGAAGAAACATAGTGAACAGATGAAAGCGTACTGGAAGAAAAGGAAAGAACAAAGAAGAAGGAATTGAAATTGGCACGTGGTCCTCTGGTGGCCCATTCGAAAGAATAATAATAATAATAATAATAATAATAATAATAATAATAATAATAATAATAATAATAATAATAATAATAATAATAAATCAGCTGTACCGTTATTTACTTCAGAAATTGTTGCCACCAATGCTACTGTATTTCCCGACATGTACAATTTTAATATTATTAGATAGGCCTATTACATTAACAGTCGTTGTTGTTTAGTATCAGTTTTGTTATGCCTTATTGAGGAACATACTGATTTTAGGGTACTAAACAAATCCATACCTTCAAAAGAGGTTATTTGTCTTCTTATGACCGTTCTCCTTGTAAGACTGTGCCGAGGGATGCTTAGTAGCCTAAAGGTGGGATATAGCTGCTATGGCATGCGGCTACTGAAACAATGCACTCTAAAATGTAGGGAATGATTATTCTTCTATAAGGACACGATTTAAGTTCAGGTCACTTCTACATGAATTAGTTTTATGAGGAGGTAAACCAGTTCGCATCAATGTAATTTCCTCATAACTTCGAATTCTGCAATATATATATAAAACTGAGCTTGAAACATCCTTCGAGATATCGAAATGGCGCATGGCTTTTAGTGCCGGGAGTGTCCGAGGACATGTTCGGCTCGCCAGGTGCAGGTCTTTTGATTTGCCTCCCATAGGCGACCTGCACTTCGTGATGAGAAAGAAATAATGAAAATTAACCAATGGTTATGAAAATTTCTGACCTTGTCGGGAATCTAACTCGGGACCCCTGTGACCAAACTCTAGCATGCTAACCATTTAGCCACGGAGTCGGACTCGAAATATCGAAAAATTCGAGTTATAGACGTTCGATTTATAGAAAACTTATAAATAACATTATGAAATATATAAGATTCCATCGGTTAACGACAATTTCTTCGAGATATCGAAAATTCTACTTATAGACATCTGAGTAATAGAAGTTTGAGTATTATTATTATTATTATTATTATTATTATTATTATTATTATTATTATTATTATTATCATCATCATCATCATCATCATCATCATCATCATCTGTTTACCCTCCAGGTTCGGCTTTTCCCTCGGACTCAGCGAGGGATCCCACCTCTACCGCCTCAAGGGCAGTGTCCTCGAGCTTCAGACCCTTGGTCGGGGGATACAACTGGGGAGAATGACCAGTACCTGGCCCAGTAGGCCTCACCTGCTATGCTAAACAGGGGCCTTGTGGAGGGATGGGAAGATTGGAAGGGATAGACAAGGAAGAGGGAAGGAAGCGGCCGTGGCCTTAAGTTAGGTACCATCCCGGCATTCGCATGGAGGAGAAATGGGAAACCACGGAAAACAACTTCGAGGATGGCTGAGGTGGGAATGGAACCCACCTCTACTCAGTTGACCTCCCGAGGCTGAGTGGACCCCGTTCCAGCTCTCGTACCACTTTTCAAATTTTCGTGGCAGAGCCGGGAATCGAACCCGGACCTCCGGGGGTGGCAGCTAATCACGCTAACCACTACACCACAGAAGCGGGCCTTATTATTATTATTATTATTATTATTATTACTCAAATTTCAGTTCAGCCCGTCGAGCCATTGTTTGCGCCAACTTCTAATGAAAATTTACATACGTTATTATTATTACTCTTATTATTATATTTCTTGTTCAAAAATGCAATGAAATCCATTAACTGATGATTGCTCCTAAATAATTCACGCATTACCGTGGATAACATATCTCCACAATGCTGTCAGCACTGCTGCTTAAACACAGACTATTATGGAAGTGAGTGCAGGAGTGAATGAATCAAGGTTAGTTTTTTTTTGCTAGGGGTTTTACGTCGCACCGACACAGATAGGTCTTATGGCGACGATGGGATAGGAAAGGCCTAGGAGTTGGAAGGAAGCGGCCGTGGCCTTAATTAAGGTTCAGCCCCAGCATTTGCCTGGTGTGAAAATGGGAAACCACGGAAAACCATCTTCAGGGCTGCCGATAGTGGGATTCGAACCTACTATCTCCCGGATGCAAGCTCACAGCCGCGCGCCTCTACGCGCACGGCCAACTCGCCCGGTTCAAGGTTAGTTAATACCTCTTCTGTGTTCATAAAATGTGCGAACAGACATGCGCGTGGTCATGCTTGCATGAATAACACGATGCGTGTACTTCCTACAGAGTCGGTTCTTCTATGTAGTCTTAGCAAGTTATTAATTTTCATGACGAACTCTGTTCTTCTCATGAAAACACCGCCAACCAGATATTATGAGCAAGGGTTTTAGATACCAATCAGTCAACGCACAATCTCAATAGAAGTGATGGAACAACCGACACTTAATAAAATAGCAGAAAAATTCAAAACTGTTTCACCTTTAAGGAGAAATAAATTTATTGCCAGTGGTTCCAACGCCTGTCTGAATGGTAAATAAACTGCTGTATTTATGTGACAGGCTTTTACAAGGAGCCGAGCCTTGTAAGGAAGAACTAATGTTACCGGTCGCCAGATGAAGCTTCCTACTCCATTCTTGTTTGCCCTTAGTACAACACGATTAATGCATTTTCAACAACCGCGCTGACAAAGTTTCATTCATAGTGTCGTAGAGTGCGAAGATCTTAAACTGTGTTACATGGCCTGATGTGTATAAGATCAAGAACAGAATAAAATCTGTGACGTATGAATATGCCATAATTTACATTCATATTAAATTATTAATCTTTAGACCCCTCGTGGCTCAACGGCAGCGTGCCGGCCTCCCACTGTTGGGTTCCACGGTTCAAATCCCGCTCACTCCATGTGAAATTCGTGCTGAACAAAGCGGAGGCGGGACAGATTTTTCTCTAGGTACTCCGGTTTTTTTTCCAGTCATATTTCATTCCAGCAAACCCCCTCCTATATCATTTCATTTCATATGCCAGTCGTCCGAATCGGTGGCTGAATGGTCAGCGTACTGCCCTTCGGTTCAGAGGGTCCCTGGTTCGATTCCCGGCCAGGTCGGGCTGGGTGTTTGTGGTGTCCCCAACATTCCTGCATCTCACACACCACACGTAATACTATCCTACTACCTACACATGGCAGATGCTGTCCACCCTCATCCGAGGGTCTGCCTCACAAGGGCTGCACTCGGCTAGAAATAGCCACAAGAAATTTATTTAGTTTTATTTGTCAGTCGTTAATCATTTCCCCAGAGGAGTGCGGCAGGGTTCGGCAGCCGGCACAACTCCTATCCCTGCCGCTAGATGGGGGCTTCATTCATTCCATTCCCGACCCGGTCGACTGACTGGAAACAGGCTGTGGATTTTCATTTTCATAACACCCTTCCTTGCTAAGCTTTGCTCTCTATCGACCCGGACGTTATCAGTTTTCCGAGGCCTAGAGAGTATTTAATGTTCACGCCCTTCGTGGCCCTTATCGTTCTTTGGCGGATATCACCTTCTTTATTAAATCTTTTAGAATTTGTTTTACCTCGCACCGACACAGATAGATGATATGGCGACGATGAGATAGGAAAGGGTTAGGGATAGAAGGAAGCGGCCGTGTCCTTAATTAAGGTACAGTACCAGCGTTTGCCTGGTGTGAAAATGGTAAACCACGGACAACCATCTTCTGAGCTGCCAATAGTGGGGTTCGAACCCAATATCTCCCGGATGCAAGATCACAGCTGCGCGCCCCTAACCGAACGGCCAACTCGCCCGATATCATATTTTTCAAAGTGTCGGACCCCTTCAATATTTTCCCTCTGATTAATGTTAAAAGAGGATGGCTGCTATGTTGTAAGAACTACCACCTAACTGAGTCTGGCACTGCCACCACTTACTTGAGCTAGTCTCCTCACATTCATTTTCATATTTGACCTCCCTTGGTCAACTCTCGTTTTCTACTGACCCCAACTGTATTTGATTTGTGAGGCTTTGCTCCATTTTCGCGACCTTCGTAATCTTCCTGTGGGTGCTTTTCGTAAATTTTATTAAACTGAATCATGCAAGAGGAGGTGGCAAGGTCGTTGGATACAAAATAAATTTCCCGAGCTGCTATACCGTGGATCAATTAGGTTCCAAGTTTCAACCGTTTAACTGGATACAGTCCCAACCCCAATAGGTAACGATTAGAGTTATCTGCTACAGTCATTGCACGCCCGGCTTCGATTCCCGGGACTGCCCCATATGTAAGAATGGTAGAGCTCTGCTCTATATGGTTAAAACGGTACAGGCGGCTCACCTCCAAGATATGAATTTGTCCGGCTCCATAGCTAAATGCTCAGCGTGCTGACCATTGGTCCAAGAGGTCCCAAGTTCGATTCCCGGCCGGGACTGTAATTGTGTGCTGTCGTCAACATTAGATTTCGAAATAAGTTCGGCCCCACCCTCACAGTCGTGCAGGCTGCCGACTTGCATGAGTCCCAAAGACCTGCATCAGGCCTCTCCGGAGGTCATACGTCATTATTATACACTGGATACTGAACCAGAAATTTTTAAGGGCCGGTTCTCTCCACCTTCGTTCTTTCCATTGCAAACACTTTCCGGTGAAACCTTAGGATTTACGAACACAGTTGGAGCAGAATCTACATGCCTGGAAATTTCTTCACACACGTCATTTCTTTCAAACCCAATTAACTAATTTTAATGGTTTCTGGAGGCAAGTTGCTGGAAATGTGTCCCACTGAAGTTTCTTTACATTTCACTATATCTACCAACACGAGGCTGACGTATTTGCATACCATTAAATCCCCCCGGACTGAGTCAGGATCGAACCCGCCAAATTGAGTTCAGAATACCAGAGCTCTAGCGCCTGAGAAACTCAGCCCGGCTTTTATGATAATAGTATTTCCAAGATGAGTACCTCATACTATAGAGTATTGACTTTCTGAGCCTAGGATGACTTCGGATTTCAACATGGCTCAGTCCAGTAGTATTTGAAAGTGATCGGTAGAATATATGGAACCTTGACGTCCTCGAAAACTGTAATGGAACGAGAAGCGAAACATATTATTTATGTTCTTCTGTTTATTTCAGTGTTCATGTCCCAGTCTTTATGAAGGTTACAATCGAGGTGCGTAATTATTTCAAATTTGTTCCAGTACAACTCCTTTCGGCTTGTTTTCTGGCGACGATATTCTTATTTCCTGGTCATCGGGATATCACTGTTTCTTTGGCTTTGATTATAAGCTGAAGGTATTTCTGGACTTGCTGGTAAGGAATATTGTATCCTAAACATATTTCAATGCTATACTCTACTTGTCAGAATAGTTGCTCTGAGGTCATACAGATGAAGATCAGGTAAGTTCAGAGGAAGATAAAAAAGGTATGGCGCGAGAACAATGGGATGAAGGAAGCGATTATAAGAGAGAGAAGAAGTAGGTGTCGACCCCGCGCATACAATGGAACAGATAATAACAGTAGGCGAGAAAACGATTGTTTGTTACTGGATGAGTGGAGGTCAAGAGAGCACCGCCAGGGTCCCTTTAGCTTCCGCGGTCTTTCATACGTTTCCGGCAAGAACATAACTTACTACAATGTTTACAGAGGAACTTTAATGGGATGAGGAAGGTAAATGACATCTTGTACAAAGCAATGTCGGTTCACTGTCCGACAAATTTTGAAGGCCAATAGACAGTATTCATCACGCAGGCAATTGTGATGATAAAGACAAATAGGAACTTCTGGAGTAGACATACCATAACAGAAACATTTCTGAGTACACGCAATAATATTTTACTGTGAAATAACTTCCTTGTGTATGTTTAGTCTTCAGCCCGAAGGTTGGTTGGATCCTCAACAGCTCCGCCATCAGCTGTCATAGATGGCTTAGGCGTCACTGAAGAGGCGTACCAGGGAAATGAGGAGTGAGGTAGTTTCCCGTTGCTTTCCTCACCGAGCCAGAAGTTCCTATTACATATCAGTCTGCCAAGCCCACTGAAATGAATGCACCAATCGACCCTATGAGCAATATTTTCACACCATTCATAGCAGGGACTGGCTGCTGATGGAATGGCATTACTAGCATCACTCATACCTCAGTCACTTTCATTTTGTGAAAGCCAAGAATAAAACTGAGACAGATCAATGAAAGTAACAAAATTTCTCTAGCTCATACCAGAAGACGTAGTGCACTGTAAACACTAGGTCCCGCCAGCAAAGGCACCATAACTTCCTTAACTGAAATAATTTATAATTCCTATTTACCACACTTACGATGATATATATATATATATACGAAATTTTGTAACTCAAATATATACATACTTTGTTCAGCGTTCAGTCTGCAAGCGTCTGTGAATGAAATAAATATATCACAAATTTCCATTTGTAATTAACTCTGTGGCCTCTTCTCTAACTATCGTCACCTTAGTCTCCCTCTACTTCTCTTATCCCTTATGGCTGACGTCATTACTCTCTCAGGTAATAAATAATCTTCCATTCGCTTGCCACCGAAGCATATTTTTTGAGCCCATTCTTGAATTCCCCTTTCCTCATCATTCCAAGTACCCTTCTGCCACTGTTCCCACCTATTTGTACCAGCGATCATTCTCCTGACTTCCAAATTTGTTACCTCTAGCTTATGAATAAGATATCCTCACATTCCTCAGCCCACCCAGTTTTCACTCCCGTACTGCAAAGTTAGCCTGGAAACAGACAGTTTCAGCCGGGTAGCTAAATTCATTCTTACAGAATATTGTTGATCGCAACTGCGAACTCGCTGATACTGACATATTCAAGGCAACTGGTAATTTTGATCACACCATTCAAATGTATTTAAATATTTATTTATTTATTTATTTATTTATTTATTTATTTATTTATTTATTTATTTATTTATTTATTTATTTATTTATTTATTTATTTATTTATTTATTTATTTATTTATTTATTTATTTACTAGTAAATGTACCCGTGCTTCGCTACTGTATTCTACATTGTATACGGATATGGAAGTAAATTACTGTACATGCAATGAATGACATTTTTTAAATTTGCATGCCACTTAGCGTTATCCAGAAACAGCACTGGGAGGTAGCGATGGGCATTCCGAATGAAAACTATCGAATTATTCGATAGTCTCAAACTACCGTTTCATTCGATTGTTTTCAACAACATTCGATGTTTCATTCGGTCTATATGATACTGAATTCTCTTGCAGTAGTAGCTCCCACATCGCTCAAAACGATAGTACGTAAGTCGAATGTTACGGAAACGATAGGAACCAATGCAATAGTATTACGGTCTACGTCTAGGCGAGCAACTATCGCGCGCGTATTTTAAACATTATCCAATGACGGTCCGTAAATATTATTCCCTCCATTACATGGGCAATCATCGACATTCCCGGTATTTGCTCTGAATAATTTTATAAAATTGTATCTCCATATAACCTAAAAACTGGAGAGCAAACTGTCAGGATGTTTCTGGTAAGTTAATTATTTTTTAACAATACTACAATGCCAGTAATTAATAATGTAAATTCTCTTCCCATCCCAACCAATGAAATTAACCAATTCTCGCGGGTTTACTCTCGATTTAGCATTGAACAGTACTGTGAATGCAAGTTGTGCCGATATTTTAATTAAACTGTGTGTGGTGTTTTAGGTATATCGGGTAGATCATATACTCTATTATGAACAGAAAAAATAGATCAGCAGTTTGGCAACATTTTAGCAAAACCTCAGAATTTTCTGTAAAATGCTTAATTTGTAGAAATGAATTTAAGTGCCGGAACAATACATCAAATTTAAGGGATCACTTAAAACGAAAGCATTTCATTGCTTTTCAGCAATATGATAATGTTAATAGTATTGATGTATTAAATATAGATAATCCTCCTGAACATCTT
Source organism: Anabrus simplex (assembly GCF_040414725.1). Lineage (NCBI taxonomy): Eukaryota > Metazoa > Arthropoda > Insecta > Orthoptera > Tettigoniidae > Anabrus > Anabrus simplex. The sequence goes on along the minus strand of NC_090273.1, from coordinate 56,692,827 downwards.
AGTGAAAAAATATCTCAGTGTGACCAACAACCGTCAACTTGTACTAATTCACTTCCATCTGTGATCATCCCTGAACATTCTGAAGGAATCCTCACTTCAAAACGAGGCTTGCGTCAGCTTACACTCCATAAGAGCTTCAAATTTGGTGAGTTAACTCCTGAAAAAGTGAAAAGACTCGATTCATTGGTGGCTGAAATGGTGACTGAAGATTTACAACCTCTCTGTATTGTTGAAAACAAGGGATTTATTAAATTACTTCATGAACTTGAACCACGTTACACATTGCCCAGCAGACGTCATCTGACCAGAACAATATTACCAAAACTGTACGAATCATGCAGGGCAGATATTCAAAGAAATCTACACTTAACATCATATGTATCGATCACAACAGATATGTGGACCTCTTTAAATACAACATCTTTTCTAACTATCACTGCCCATTATTTCAACAGTGAATACATTTTACTGTCAAAGGTTCTTGCAACAATTGAACTTGAGACAAATCACACAGCTGTATACCTTGCAAGTGTCATAAGAAGAGTTCTGGAAGAATGGCATATCATGGACAAAGTTGTAGCTGCTGTTACCGACAATGGAGCAAACATAAAAGCTGCAGTGAGCAATCTTGGTATTCCTCACCTGCCATGTATAGCACATATGCTTAATCTGGTTGTACAGAATGCAGTGACCAACACAAATAACTTAGACAACATTCTCAAGGCATGCAGAGCACTGGTAACCCATTTCAAATCCAGTGTTACTGCATCAGACAAACTACGAGGGATTCAAGCACAAATGGGAGTCGCACAGTATAAACTGAAGAAAGATGTTGTAACGAGGTGGAATTCAATATATTACATGCTGGAGAGGTTGCTGCAAGTGAAAGAATCTCTTTCAGCTGCTTTAACATATCTACCTACTAGTCCACCACCCCTTACTGCAGAGCAGTGGTCATCCATTGAAGACTGTGTGGCTGTATTAAAGCCAGTGGAACTTCTGACAAAGGAATTTTCTGCAGAAAAATACCCAACAATTTCAAAAGTAATTCCATTAGTCAGAGGGATCCAAGTAACTTTGATGAACAAAGAGCCACAAACTACATTGGGAACCACATTGAAGAACAACCTTCTACAAGAAATTAATAGAAGATTAGGACAAGTTGAGAAGATGGACATCCCAGCATCTGCAACCTTACTGGATCCTAGATTTAACAAGGTAGGATTTGGAAATGAGACAAATGCTGAGCAATCTCAAAAACATCTGATTAGTGAGTTGTCAACACTTTGTGAGAGACAGATTACAGGAGAAGAACAAATTGTCTATCCTGCCACTACCAGCACTAATGACAATATTTGTTTCTTTCTAGAAGATAAGCTAGCAAACTACAAATGCAGAACGAATCCAACTAGCAATGCAACCATCGTGCTGCGACAGTACATTGACCAGCCATTTGTAGACATAAAAAGCAGTCCAGCAGAATTCTGGAAGAAACACAAATCTGCCATGGAACTCTTATACACATTGTCACAGAAATATCTCTCAGTTCCTGCAACATCTGTTCCAGCAGAAAGAATATTTTCGAAAGCTGGGCAGATTATGAGTGAAAGAAGAAACAGGCTGAAAGCAAAACATTTAGATCTTTTAATATTCCTGAACAAAAAGCTTTGATTATAGGAGGACAGTGGTAGCCTAAGTGTCTGATTAATTATACTGCAAGTTTGATATGTTGGTTTAGTTATCCTAACCTGTTCTATGTGCAACGAATGAAAACATTTGATTTAGCTACTTTATGTACTTTTTACCACGACATATTATTAGTGACTGCACATATAAATGATTATTGCTCTATTACATGTGTGTTTCATTTAGTTCGCGGTTTGGTTGTATTTTGTCATGTTAAAATGCCATTTTTAAAATATAATGTAAGTACCGATATCTGTAAATCTATGACAGCTTTGAAGAGTGCTGTGTTTAACGGCTGTTTGCACATGTATATTGTTTGACATGATACCAGTTACATAAATAAAGAATGTATTTTACTGTACTTCCTCCTACGAAGAGAGATTACGTAACCTAAAACTGACCAAGTGCACCATTAAATATTTCATATTAAAATAAGTAGGCCTATGTGGTCCCAGTGTCCATAATGTTAATAATGAGTATTCTATAAATTGTTCCTAATGATTAGCACAGATCTTGTGGGAGCCGAAACTGCAAGAATCAGAGTAAATATAAGACTGTACACTGTAACAACCGTGCATATTGTAGTAAATAGTAACTACCGTAACGAATGTCAGCAATTCGGAAACCGAATGAAAACTATCGAATAAAAACATTCGGTTGTGCTCCTGGACAATCGTTTAACAATCGATAGCAGGAAACATTCGATATGCCCATCACTACTGGGAGGTTCTCATACGTCTTTCCAATGTAAAGTGCGAGTTGCGGAGTTGTGATGATAACGGCAGGCTCACTTGCCTACCGCCATTCACAATACAGTAAGAAAGTATTCATTATAATTGGAGGTTCCATTACATACTGCGCGATCGCAATCGATTAAAATGGCAGGCGCCCTTTCCTACTTCAAGACAGATTACAGTTGAGGAGTTTTTATTATAAAATCAGGCACCTTCTCTACTGCCAGTCAAAATTGAGTTGTGCTGTTATCATTATAAATACAGGCCCCTTTTCTTAATGACAGTCACACCGAGTTGGTGAGTTTCCAATATAATAGCAAGAACCCTATGTCTAATTCCAGTCACATTTTAGATGGGTAAATTTGTTTATAATGGAGGGCAGACTTGCCTACTCCAAAACACAATCGGTTAGGGGAGTTTTGAAAACAATTGCATGCTCCGTTGACTTCTGGCAGTCAAATCGAGAAGTGAATTATGATTTACAATGGTAGTCCCTCGTTACTAATGCTAGACATACAGGAGTTGGAAAAGGATCTCATTCGTACTGCCAGTCAAAGTCCATGGGGAGAGTAATGATTAAAACAGCAGACGCCCTCCTGCTGAGAATCACTATCGATGTAAAATATTAATTATAATGGCAAACACACCCTTTCTACACCGCTACAAATCGACTTCAGTGAATATATACAGATCGGCACACGAAGTATATACATGTTTACAATATTGCAAACCTCCATCTACAGATTAATTGCTGCTAAACGATACATAATATCGGCAAACGGATTGGACTATAAGACGCGTTATTTAGCGGTCTAAATGGCTCGTCTTACGATAGCATTAACTTTGGGTACTAATATGACAGCTACAAACATAGAATATGGCTCACGTATGGATACCGAGTGGGCAATGCTCGTGCAGAATTACATGATTCTACCTTTCGTATAAGTGATTCGAACCACTAATTATACGTGTAAAAAATAGCAATATGTAGGTATAATCTGGAAATAGAGACAAATCTAACATATAAGGAATAGAGATACGACGAAACTTCGTAGGACAAAAGTTGTAGATCCAACCAAACTGAACGGAGATTGTGCCATCCGTTTTGTGATACGACTTACAGTTTAGCTGGGAAATACCTCGAAACGAAGGTATGCATCGTCATTAAAATTACTTAGATATTTTTCGGGTGTAAAAAATGAAGTATTTAAAGATCTTGGAAGCTTATCATCGATTACAGGTTAAGACATATAACTTCGCCAAATTTTAATTTTGTAGCTCGTCTGGCAGATTGTGCCACAATCGTGATTTGGGGAGGGGGTTAAAAAGAGGACTATCAGGAAACTATAGCTAACAAATTTGCAGATTGTCATTATTACACTTGAAAAAATAGATGTACGAAAATTTAGCCAATAAGGTCAATGTAGAGGCACACGGTCGCTACGAACATATTTATATAGATAAGAAATCTGTTATACGTAAAACACATTTTGGGCTCTATTTCTGCTGGACTTAAGCTGCAAAACAGACCGTTCATGATATCTCCATTATTAATCCTCTGACCGAAGAAACTGTACATGAGAAAAAAATTTGAAATCGATTTCCATCAAGGTTGGTCGATTTCCAGTCAGATTGTTCTTGTATATATTTTTGGAGAGTAAAACCACTGTTTCGGTTCCCTATAAACCCCCAGTCCATTCCGAGAATTTGTCATAGTATGGACTTAAAACTTATATTTCGTCAGGTGGATGCTAAATATGAAGTTTGGTTGAAAACTCTCTAGTACTTTTCAAGTTGTAAGAAATACGCTTTACACGCACCCGCTCTTGCTTTACGTCCGGTGGGACTTGTACCGAAAAACGGTCCGTTAATGATATCTCCCTTATCAATCCCTGTATCGAAATGATGCACATGATATAAAAGTTTTAGAAATTAATTTTCATTAAGGCAGGTAGATTTCCATTAAGTCTGGTTGTGTATATTTTGAGGGAGTGCAAAATCACGGTCTCGGTTTCGTATAATCCCCCAGTCAGTTCAGGGATTTAGAAACAATTTTTGCCCTAAAACTTACCCAAGGACAGGTGGATTTTAAATATAAAGCTTGGTTTTCAAGTTATAGAAGGACAGACAAACAGACAAACAGACAAACGGACAAACAGACAAACAGACACCAAAGATAAAAATTATGCAGATGGTCATTATTACACCTGAAGCGGATAACTGTACGGAAATTTCACCAAAAGATTCAATGTACAGACACACGATCGTTACAATTTTATTTATATAGATTTAGTCCATAACAGGGATACCTCCCCAATTAAAATAGACGGCGACGGATTCATTTCTACTACATGACATTTACGGAAATAATAAAAATATTAATAATTATGTTAATGATGATATCACAAAAAATATAACAATAAATTCAGTAACATTATGAGCATATAGAACTACGTCAATTAAATACCCGTATTTGACGATTATTATTTAGAGAAATTGAACATATTGTAACCGTCCATCACCATACCATAGGCATGTTAGGAGGTTTAGTCAATCATATACGCCGTTTTCCGCAACATTCTGCGACATATTGTGACCTTATCGGTCATGTACATATTTATTTATTAATTATTTGTCAGTGAAAAACCTTTGTAAAGCTCCCTCGTACTTGTTACAAAAAGTTGCATTAGGTTGCACATGCTTACACAACCTTTGTAACCTGCTAAACACCACTCCGTCTTAACTAAAAGGATACACAGATAGAGAGAGAGAGAAGAAAATCTCAAGCCAGAAAAAATCGATAATGATACCTTCACCCGTTGAAAAAATGGCCGAACACGACGTTGCCAGCTCGCGAGTTGCATTTGTATGATGAGATTTCGAGACATGCATAATATTTAATATGGGAAACCTCGGGATGTTATATGATTTCATTATAGACATCTGCCAAAATTCCAATTCTTTATAATATATTAACGTGTGGAAGAATACGCAATCGTTGCATTATATAACACGCTAAGCGTCCCTTGTACGCAGCACCCTCATGGAAGACATTGTAGGGGCATTATTTTGATAATTAATTTTACATAAATGGCCGAACAATTCAGGTTCGCACATAACCAGACTACTTAAGAATCTGAGTCACACGTTTGAGTGTATTACCGATGTCATACGACACGTGGAACTATTAATTAAAAAATGTAGTGGGGATTATCCACTGTCTCTTGCATGGAAGGGGGAAAGTTTATAAAAGGAATCGCGATGATGACAACAGGATCCACTTCACGCGAAGGATCCAAAGCAGAACCACGGTTTGATGGTGTTCTGATCTATTTAGTGTTTCAGACTGTAAATGTACAGTTTATATCTTCGAGAATATTGTAATTGTCTACAAACAATAGTATTTTTTTTAAAAGTTGAAGTTATGTGATCGCAAGAACGGTATAATTGTAACTTTTTAAGTGATGCAACAAGTATTAATTTCATTATAGTGTAATAATTGTATTTTTTGTGTTAAAGTGACGCAACAAGTCTTAATCTCATAAAAAATGTTATAAGTGTAGAAGATAACCATTGGATTATGAACGTGCTCAGCGGGAGTAGTAACGGACATGAACCCGTGACCAAAGTAACACCATGGAAGCTTAAAAGATGAAGATGAGGGTATTAGACGGGACCCGAACCTTGGATTGTTACGACATGATGATAAGTACTAAAATGAAATAATTTTTTAATAAATGCGCGGTTATTCATTATGCAGATCACGTAAATTAGGTTAGACATGTAAATTGCATTTATTTTTTAATTAGAGAGAGAACTTGTGAGTGGTCTTCATATTCATTTATGTTCATTTCATGGAATTAATAGCCTCCTCCATGGGCTTAAATATATATATATATATATATATATCTATATATATATATAATTGACGTAATGCATGTATTTGACGTGATGATAAAATATTAGTTAGTTTGAGAATGGTTAGATTAGGTAAAAGTAATAGAAAGTAGATTTGTTTTGGCACTGAGCCAAGCCGTAATTTTGTATAATTTATTTACGTGATATCCAAGCTTATTATGATAATGCATGGTGATTATGCTTGTAAAAATGGATATTCGGCTGTTGACATCAGGATAGCAATGCACTCTTATTTTCACGTAATTTGCATGATAATATTTGTAGATGGCTGTATTAATTATATGCATAACTTGTGACATGCCTAGACATCGAACAGACGCCCTCCTATTGAGATTAGCGTTTTCCTTTAATGTCGAATATTTTCCCTTTCTATATGTGAGAATAACATCATGGATATGTTTAAAATCCATATTTGATTTTATTGATTTGATTTTAAAATGTAGGAAAAACCTAGGCTGTATTCTGTAATCGGATGGAATCGAAGCCGGTCATTCTAAGTTGAACGATGTGAATATGAGAAAATGAACAGTGGATTGATATTGTATTATAGAATTGTGGCAGGACAGTGAATTTATAAGCCAGTGGAGCTTTGGAAATAGGATATGAGAATATATAATGAAATAAGATTATTTAACAAATATGTGTTCCAAGGGAAACGATTTGCTTTCACCTTGAGATGTTGAAAGGATATTTCTGCCACACCGGGCCATTATTTGCTAGGGCTTTGACGTCCGGATATTTACGACCCCAGGGGAGAGTGAAGAGGGCTTGCCCCTTGTAGAGGATTACTGTATGCTGTATTGTTCGAGCTATTCCACTTAGAATGAAGGCAGTGCGACACCGATTATTGTTTAAAGGATTCTTTTACTTTTCCATGTATGATCTTATAATAATATTTAACTAACTGGAACGCCAGTATTATTATTTATTTGTTGACCCTATAATTAATTAAGAAAGGCAGTTTTTTAGTCCCGTTTGTCGATGCCATCTTGGATATCATCGGTTCGAGTTCTGAGGCAACCATGGATTTTTGTTGTCACATATTTTTTTTATATACAGCCAATTGCATGTGTATATTGTTATTGTTTCTTTTCATATTATGTGTACATATTTTCCTTTTTTATACATTCTTTTAGTCGTGTTTCACTCTTTATGTGGATGACAAATCGAGTTTTATTTTCGTAATTTTTGTCATTGGATTCATTGGGATGTGGGTTCGATTTCTGGACCCGACATCAGTCATTTTATTTTGATTAGGATTATATCGACTAGCATTCATTTATTCTTTGTTTATTTTTTGTAAGATAATTTCTTTAGCTAGGTGACCACTTCAAGTTATCTTCAATTTAATTTGTTGTATAAATAATTGCTTCTTCTGATAGTGAAGAAAGTTATTAATGATAACCGTCGCATTTATAAGGATATTTCTGATTTTTAAAAAAATATGTTATACAAATTATAATGTAATATTTATCATCATGTCAGGAAGAAGAAAGAGGTAAAGGAGAAATAAAATTTTTGACACTTTACAATTTGTATTTAGTCCCTTGGACATTGCATATTCAACATTGATATACTATAAATATTCGGGATCAACCTTTAATTAATTTGATTTATCAAGGCTCAATAAATAGGTATTTAAACTTTTGTCTGCCTGTCATTTTGCCGAATAACATTGTATCCCAGGTTTCCTTCCGTTCATTTATGCCTTTGAGCTAGTTATGTGTTATTTTCTTTGATCTTCTGCCGCGAAGGCACCATGGCCTTGGGAGGTCGGTGGTTTGATTCTATGGAACGGAAGGGTGCAGTAGACCCTTGCACGGTCGGAAGAGCATTTGCTCACCCATCATTGTGAATTTTTTTTTGTTGTTCTTTCCTGATGAGGTGGCATTTGACTCTAGACTAAAAAGGTCCCTTTCCATCAGGCGCTTTGGCGTATGGTGCTATATGGCGGTATCCCGACTTTTTAGGGATTATCATGCAGTCATTTGGTTCTATGCGGCAAATGACCAGGGGTGGAAAGGTTGCAATATAATGTCGTAATTAGCAGTCTACATGCCGAACCGGAATGTGATTTGCGATACGCCAGCCCGGAGGAAGCCGTTTCCTGCGCTGTATCGAGAAAAGGATAACGTATTACTCCGGAACATTGAAATCGCTCTCTTACTTGTGCGAGCGAGGAGGAGGGATGACGCTACGCGTCGAAATGTAGGTTGTCGAAGAGTGGGCTGAATTAAGGTGTGTTAACCACCAAGAAATAAACATCCTTTAACAATTCAACACCGCATTCATTGGTGCCACTTCACCATAACTAACTAAAAAGAGGAAGAAGAAGAAGATGAAGAAGAACGACATCTGAGATAATCTCTGGAAATTTATGAGTCACGTCTCATTCGAACATATGTATTTAATGCTAATTGCTGATGCATATAAATACAATACTTTGATAGTGGTTCGGTAATGACGCCTGTTATATCGTGGTACGCAGACTAAAGATGACTGCCGAAATCTGGCAACATGAGGAAAAAAGTGGGAGGTCATGCGAGATGAACCATGACGCGTGAATTTCTGAAAGGACGTTTTTGAGATTGTGAATGACCCGCTGATTGTATTGATTTTAAGTGAGATCAGTAGAAAATAGGGGGCACGAACTATAATTTGATTGCTTTCACGTCGCTGAAAGAATCCGTTTACCGGAGCTTAATTTCGATCAGGGGCGTGGTCTACCTCCTCCACGACCACTCAGTCCAGATACTATAAATAAAACCTGGACCTAGATGGAATATCCCATTGTAATTTGTGTAGCCGCAGTACTCACACGTTAGTAGTGAACTATGGATATCAGTGTATGAAGTGTTGTGTCGAGGAAGAAAAACACATCAGTGCGGTGTAAATTATCGCGAAATAAGCCGTGTGGTACAAAATAAAGTACAGTGGTGATGAATGAAAGTCTTACCTCAACATTTAATCTTTTAAATATCAACGACAGTCAGTCGCGGCTCATGATGCAATCATTAGTGAAAGGGCAAACGCATCAGGTTGTTTAAAAGTAGTGAGAAAGCTAAATACGTTCAGTAATTAATTGTGACCAATCTAAAGCATTTTAAGAGTGAGTGGCGTTCAGTAAAATTAAAGAACGGTATTCTTGATAAAATTAGCGTTTGCATACTCCATAGACACTAATGGTGATAATTAGTTAGACTGTGTGATTAATGGGGAAATAAATAGTGATTTACACAAACTTGCCACTATTTGGATTAATCTATTTAAAGTTATTAGTGAATCTAATCACCAGTAGATTCTTAGAAAGCATATAAACATTGTTTAGTAACTGATTTTTCCATTTGTGCCTGTGTGTTCGTGAGTGATCATCGAACCCCGAGAAATGGAGCCTACGAGAAACGCACCTAAGTGCCTGCAATCATTTTCTTCAGGGAACGTCTAGAGACTCTACTAAGACCACAGTTCGAGATGGATCGTGTTAGGATGAAGAGGAACCAAGGACTATCAAAGAGAAGAGCAGTCAACATGATGGTTTAAAATCTCAAGTGTACCTCGAGATGACAGCAAACCATACCCAGCATTCGATGAGTACATTTAATTTGAATACAATAAACCACGAGATTTGCATGCCAGTAGCAATTTTTATTTTCTAAATATTAACATGTTATAATTAATAATAGTAAATGTTGGGAACAATATACGCGTGTGACTGGGAAAAGATTATTTATTATTTTAATTAGGGTTTCTTGGTGATACAAGAATAATCATTGATATTTTAGGGGGCTTATTTGCATGAAATAGCATATAGATTCCATAAATTCTTAGTGCATATGAAGCACATATTTTGAGAATAATAGCGCTTTAGCTAAATTTATAATTTCTTCGTAATGTTACTATCTGGTAAAGATTTTCATAGTAATTTGAATATAGACTATATGTTTGCTTCAAAGTGATTCAGGTATGTATAAATTCCATATAATAATAAATGATCATTGAAGATGTTAAAACCGAGGTAATATGTGAAAAATGTAGATACGCAAGTGAAATTGAATGAGTTAAATAACTTGTGAGAATGGATTCTTCTCTGTAAATTAATAGAACGGATTTGAGATGCAGTGGTATGATGTGGGAAGGTGAGGTTTGGGAAATGTTTGAGATGTTGGAATGATAAAGAATTATAATAATTATGGCTGTCGTGATATATTGAATTAGGCTGAATATAAAGCCAGATAATAAATAATAATAATTGGTGGCTCTCAAATGAGTGCGTACTTGAGAACGAGACAAGATGACAGAAAGAAAAAAAAGAAAGAAGGAATACAAAATGTCTTTGTAGCCGCAGAGCAGGGCACACAGCCATTGTCATAGAATGACGGATTTATGATGCAAGGATTTCCACGGTCTAAAGGGAGATTGTGTTGTTACCAAGAGTCTTAACATCTAGCTGTAAGCCTTCTTTCATTTGCCAGTGCAGTATCGATTCTATGCTAATGACACGTTATGAGTAACGTGGATAATTTTATGATTTTGCGAAGGATGAGTTCCTCCCCATTTTTATGTACTAAATTAGCTTGTGAGGCGTTTCAGATTTTTACCTCGGAAGCTGAAGTACGCGGGTTCGATTCACGTTGGAATCATAGATTTAACCTGATACTATGGCTTGATTAGGCCATATCTTCAAGATGTATTGTGTGCTATATGTTTGATATTTTTCCTATTCAATGTGTTTACGTGTTTTATCATTCCCAAGTGTTTTATGGTGATGGGTTCGATACCACCGTTGGTTGATTTTACTTTGAACATAATTTGTTAGGTAAACCTAGGATACGCGTATATGTTCAGTATAATATGTAATTGTTGTGGTCAAATAGACCATGTGTTTGATATACAGCAATGCAATCTCGTGTGTAAAAGAAAATGTACTAATAACATGCGTAAATTCCACAACCATGATAGTTAATGATATGATGCAACAAGGTGCCATTTTTGATCAGCCTATTTAAATAATAGATGCCATCGAGTATTACTGTTATAGATAAATCAATCTACGTATGTGAAATATGTATACAATATCAGTGCGTATTAATCAAATTATTTAAGGTATGCCAAGCGACAACTACAACTGTGAATAAACTAAAAGTACTTTAAGGCATACTGTATATAATTATTCCTTCAGTCTTGATTACTTATTTGTTTGTGTGTTGTAATATGGCATCATCTCGTGTACTTACCGAGTGATTTTATCAGTATAATAAAATGTGTAGCTAAATAATTTCAACAAAGATTCTTCTCATTTAATAATATTAGTGTATTCCTCTTACATTATAGAGAACCCTACTTTCGTTAAATTTTATGCAGTGCCTATTTTTCTCTTACGAAAATTCCATTGCCCATATGCTTTTGAGCTTTAGCCGTTGACGCAATGAAAGTAGGGAGGACGAGACTTCTAGCCCGGGAAATGACTTCGGAAGGTTCTCATCCACCCGAATTATGTAATTGTTGCCCTGATATGCCCGGGATGGGCACAATAAGTACGAATATTAGCCATAATCATAATAAAAACAATAATAACAATTATAAATATAAGGAATAATTACTGATAATTAACAATGACACATGAAAATTAAAGAAATAAAAATATACTCAGAGACTAAACTAAATGAAAATGGAGAACTGTCATTCGCAGACGAATAAATTAAGGAAACCGAGACAGTAGTGATTATCGGGTTACGTTACCAGTAAATGTCAGTGTCACTAGATATATCTATTCTATTTTATTTGTGTAGTCATGCTAAACGCTGGCCCGGTGGTGTAGCATGTCTGCCTCTTACCAGGAGGCCTCGGGTTCGAGGTCAGAGATTTTTATCTGGATCTGAGGGCTGGTTCGAGTCCACTCAGCCTACGTGATTAGAATTAAGGAGCTATCTGACGGTAAGATAAGCCTCCCTGGTCTAGAAAGGCAAAAATAACGGCCGAGAGGATTCGTCGTGCTGACCACACGACACCTCGTAATCTGCAGGCCTTCGGACTAAGCAGCGTTCGCTTGGTAGGCCAAGAACCTTCAGGGCTGTAGTGCCATGAGGTTAGTTAGGTTAGTCATGCTAAATCTCTCCTAATGCTGTCCATTATTTTCGAAAATAAATATTTGATATGAAAATGATATTTGTAAATATACCGGATATTAAAATTCATCACAATTCATTTCCATCCCATTAAATTGTTCACAAATTCTTATAACAGGTGATTATTATGTACTAATGAACTGGAAGCAATGCAGTAGAAGGGTCGATGAAAGCGTTAATATACAGGGTGTTAGGTGTATACGTGCAGATATTAAGCTAGTCAGCTAAGAAAAATACATCTCATAATATATGCTATGTACTTTTTACCTTGTCCTATTAGTTTGTCCATAACTGAGCCAAATATTTCAGGACCTAATGTGTTTTGAACGGCCGTAGCAGGATACGCCGGTGATGTCATTCTATCCACGCGTAGCGGAAGTACAGTAGCCGAGTATAGGGCTTGTTGAACCTGTTTCTTATCGCAGGCCAACACATGTTGTTGTGCACTTCCCCTAAAGGCTTGGCAAGTAGAAGAGGATGACTCAAGTGCCAGGTCACTTGCTGTACTCGAAAACCGGTGTAGGGTACTCTGTGTGAAAAGTACACAGAATCCTTACAGTGACGTCGAAGATCCGTACAAGCACATACGTGCGAATCAAGTGTTGTGTATTTGTGTACGATTTTTATGACGTCAATGGCATTACTCAGTGATCCAAGCTGACAAAATGAAAGGAAATGGTTAATAAGTAAATGAAATATGGGCGCAACATTTCTGTGCTGTTATTGCGACAGTCTACGATGAATTTCTGACAATAGACAATGCGGGTTGTCTATGCTTATTCATAAACATTTTAGGTCATTGAAAGGACGATGGACACTGAAAGAAAAGGCTATAAGTATTCAGTGAAATTGTTATTAATGAGACAAATTTCAAAAACCGTAGTTGCATCCATCGTGAACATTGCTCGAAGGAAAAAGTCCTACTGTGGAATTGCCGCCGGGCATTTCTAATAGAAGGCTTATTCTTCTTTTTCCTAATCTGTTTACCCTCCAGGGTTGGTTTTTCATGGGACTCAGCAAGGGATCCCACCTCTACCGCCTCAAGGGTAGTGTCCTGGAGCGTGAGACATTGGATCGGGGATACAACTGGGGAGAATGACCAGTACCTCACCCAGGCGGCCTCACCTGCTATGCTGAACAGGGGCCTTGCGGGGGTATGGGAAGATTGGAAAGGATAGACAAGGAAGAGGGAACGAAGCGGCCGTGGCCTTAAGTTAGGTACCATCCCGGCATTTGCCTGGAGAAGGGGGAACTACGGGAAACAACTTTCAGGATGGCTGAGTTGGGAATCGGACCACCTCTACTCATTTGACCTCCCGAGGCTAAGTGGACCCCGTTCCAGCCCTCGTACCACTTTTCAAATTTCTTGTCAGAGCTGGAAATCGAACCCGAGCTTCGGGGGTGGCAGCTAACCACACTAACCACTGCACCACAGAGGCGGACGGAAGGCTTATTACTGAACAGTAAGTACCGATAGGTAAAATGATGACTGTAATGGACCCGTTTAATTAGAACTTCCGTAAAAATACTACTACTACTACTACTACTACTACTAATAATAATAATAATAATAATAATAATAATATCTTTACGTTCCACTAACTAATTTGCACGGTTTTCGGAGACGCTGAAATGCCCGAATTTTTTTATCGCAGTATTTTTTAATGCAAATAAATCTACAGACACGAGACTGACGTATTTGAGCACCTTCAAATACCACCGGACTGAGCCAAGACCAAGCCTCCCAAGTTGGGTTCAGAAGGCCAGCACTTTACGCAGTGCTGCACCAATCATCTTGCCGGGCTGAGTGGCTCAGACGGTTGAGGCACTGGCCTTCTGAGTCCAGTCTTGACAAGGTGCTCAAATACGTCAGCCTTGTGTCAGTAGATTTACTGGTACGTGAAGAACTCCTATGGTACTAAATTCCTGCAAATCCGAGTCTCCGAAAACCGTGAAAAGTAGTTAGTGGGACGTAAAGCCAATGACATTATTATCATCATCTTACCTGCACAGTTCATAGGGGTATCTTACCTGGAGTTCCTCATAGGTACGTTATTAGAGCTTTTAGAGGACTCTCCGTTTCGACTGCGCCGAAACATGTGGTTTTTGCACGATGGTCCACCACCTGATATAAGCCGCTTACTGCGTGATCATTTGGATCAGTCCTTTAGTCTATGGCGAATAGGACGACATGGACCCATCAATTGGCCCGCCAGATCTCCAATGGATATTACGGAAGACTGGATTCGGAGAAATGATTTTCTTTTGTTAGTTGCTTTACGTCGCACCAACACAGAGAGGTCTTATGGCGACAATCGGACAAGAAAAGCCTAGGAATGATAAGAAAGTGGTCGTGGCCTTAATTAAGGTTCAACCCCCGCAATGCCTGGTGTGAACTTGGGAAACCACGGAAAACCATCTTCAGGGCTGCCGACATTGGGGTTCGAAGCCCCAATCTCCCGGATGCGAGCTCACAGCTGTGCGCTCCTAACCGTATGGCCAACTCGCCGGGTACGGAGAAGTGAAGCCTGCAGAGTAGTCCAGGGAGGTCACTTGAACAATTGCTACGTGTTTCACATTGGTATGTCAGATGTTACACCATTTCTGCAGCGTATTGAGTTGGGAGTTCAGTTCTCAATCGATGTAGTATTTTGAGTCTCGATAGTTCGATATTCTCATAAATCCGAGCAGAAAAATTGAAGTACCGGTAACAAAAATTATAAATCTAGAGTTTCAGTTCGCGATTGCCTTGTACGTGGCGCAAGCTGAACACAACACACGGAAGACGTGCTTGTTAAAACGCTAGATATTGACCTTGAACACAGCATGGCAGTTCTTCATTCTACACTGTACTGGTTTGGGTACATTGCGTGTGTGTGTCTCTCGATGTGCATGTTTGATGTTTATACACAAAACCTGTTTGTCACACTTTGTCCTCTAGTGCTAACCACAATACGAAGATACACCTGACTCATCGCAAAGAGACCTGGTTCTGGTCTTACGCATACTATCCTGTAGTAAACTACTGCGAGCGATGTAGGCACGGGTGAAGTACATTTCATCTTGTTTCCTCCTACACCACGCATATTTTACTATTTTCTTCCCTGCCTTTCAGCTCCTAATGACTTGTTAATAATAATACCGGTAATGTTATTTGCTTTACGTCCCACTAACTACTCTTACTGTTTCTGGAGGCGCTGAGGTGCTGTACTTTAGTCTCGCAGGAGTTCTTTTTACGCGCCAGTAAATCTACCGACACGAGGCTGACTTATTTGAGCATCTTCGAATACCATCGGACTGAGCCAAGATCGAGCCTGCCAAGTTGGGGTCAGAAGGCCAGCGCCTCAACCGTCTGAGCCACTCTGCCCGGCAGCAAAAATTATTATTATTATTATTATTATTATTATTATTATTACCGGGCGAGTTGGCCGTGCGGTTAGAGACGCATGGCTGAGAGCTTGCATCCCGGAGATAATGGGTTCGAATCCCACTCTCGGCAGCCCAGAAGATGGTTTTCCGTGGTTTCCCATTTTCACACCAGGCAAATGCTAGGGCTGTACCTTAATTAAGACCACGGCCGCCTCCTTCCAACTCCTAGGCCTTTGCTATCCCATCGTCCTATAAGACCTATCTGTATCGGTGCGTCGCACCGACACAGATAGGTTTTATGGCGACAGATATAACTAAGGACTAGGATCGGGAAGGAAGCAACCGTGGTCTTAATTAAGGTACAGCCCTAGCATTTGCCTGGTGTGAACATGAAAAACCACGGAAAATCATCTTTAAAGCTGCCGACAGAGGGATTCGAAGCCAGTACATCCCGAATATTGGATACTGTTCGAACTTTAGCGACTGCTACTATCAAGCTCGGTGATGATTTAAGAGTGGATTTCTGCCGCTGGTTAATTGATCAAGCACTCAATCCAGAATTTCTGTCAAGTGTATTAGTGACACATGAGGCAATTTTTATAGAAGGAGTGTTTAATATTTAGTATACCAAGGCAACCTCTAGCACCGGCTCTCAATTAATATCTGGATGGATGCAGTGGGAAGTCTGTCTCTTTGACCAATCGTCTTTTTATTAGCGTTATTTTGCTTTACGTCCCACATACTGTTTATACCGTTTTCTGAGACGCTGAGGTGACGAAATTTCATATCGCAGGAGTTCATTTACGTGCCAGTATTTCTACGACACGAGACTGACGTATGTGTGCCCCATCAAATATCATCAGACTGAGCCAAGATTGAACCTGCCAAGTTGGAGATCGGAAGATAAGGACCTCAACGGTCTCAGACACTCAGACCGGTACCAATCACCTTACTTGCATAAATTTGATCGGTGTAGCTTTCCTTATGGTGACGATGGGACGGGAAAGGAAGCGATCGTGGCATTCATGACGTTACAGCCCCAGCATTTGCCTGGTGTGAACATGGAAAACCACGGTAAACCACCTTTAGGGCTGCCGACAGAGGGGTTGGAACCCACTATATCCCACTCATGAGCTGTGGAATATCCCCATTCAATAGGACAAGGCAGTTTCCAGCACCGGTTCTAATTAATATCAGGATGGGTGTAGTTGGAGGTCGGTTACATCTTTTTATTAATGTTATCTTGCTCCTGTACAGTAGATACAGTACGTTACTGGAGCTTTCAGAGGACGTGTCGCTTCGACTACGCCGAACCACGTGGATTTTACACGATGGTGCAGACATTTCCTCAACGGTAGACAGGACGATGTGGAACCATCAATTGGCCAGCCCTTATTCCAGTGGATTGTTATGCCTGGGGGGACATGAGAAACAAAGTTTACCTAACTGAGGTAACCACTTCGGATGACCTCCGTGAACGTATGTTTAAGCACCAGAGGATATTCTGAACCACAGTGGTGTCTTGGCTCGAATGACAAGTTGCTTTACGTCGCACCGACACAGATAGGTATTATAGCGATGACGGGGCAGGTAAGGGTTAGGAGTGGGAAGGAAGCAACCATGGCCTTAATTAAGGTACAGCCACAGCATTTGCCTCGTGTGAAAATGGGAAACCGCGGAAAACCATCTTCAGGGCTACCGACAGTGGGGTACGAACCCACTATCTCCGGAATACTGGATACTGGTAGCACTTAAGCGACTGCAGCTATCGAGCTCGGTGTACCAGTAAATATACCGACACGAGGCTGACGTATTTGAGCACCTTCAAATACCACTGCACGGGGCCAGGTTCGAACATGCGAAGTTGGAGTCAAAAGGCTGGCACCTCAACCGTTTTAGCCACTCAACCAGGCAGGAAGCACGAAATGTAGGTACGTTTAATTTACTTAGTTGTATAATATGTCCATTTTTCGTTTGAAACAAAACGTTCGATGTGCTTCGATAATTCAATTCTGATTGTACTCATATGGATATCCTATGCCATGCATTTGTTCGTTGGCGCAAGGAACTGTCTTCCTTCTTCTACCTTTACGCAATGCACAACGGGGATCGTACCACATTTCACGTCCCGGCGTGCGTATCCCAACCAATAATTATATCACACGCTCGTACAGGTCGCGCACCGGCACAGGTTTTCAGGTCATTTCCATACTCACTAGACCACAGGGCTGACGACCACAGATATCCCTATCCCCTAAAGGACGTAACAGCAAATGAACCAGTATTAACGCTGAGAATTCAATACATCTCCAGGGTCCGAAACCGATAACTAGTGTTGTCTGAAACCCCTAAGACGGAAACTAAATACTAACAACAACAAACCAGTCTGGCGATAATGTAACGTAACATGTTGTAGACTGGTAGCCTTCAGCTGTTACCGTAGGTCAGTTGCTCGTAAACATAAAACCAGTTTGGCAAGTATATTACGTAACATCTCGTGGCATGGAATAGGGAGCGCTCAGCTGTCACAGTAGTACATTTGCTCTTAAACATAAACAGAACAGAAACCAGTTTGGCAGGGATGGCGCGTGACTTGCCTGTTATCAAAGGAAAGCTATTCATTCACAAGAACAAGGCATACTACCTATTCTAAAAACATCGTACCCCTTTGCTCTCGAAAATAACTTCCGAGGATTACTAAAAGTTTGATATATAGTGGTTCGTCACATCGTTCTCTATTGCTACAGTAAATATCTGCACGTATACACCTAACACCCTGTATATATATATATATACAATATAATGTCTTTAACGTTGAAGTAACTGTGGATTATCATTCACTCCGTTGACATGTTTATATAAGAATATACACTATAATTATGTTGGACTTATCTCAGCGAATTTTTAATGACATACAGTGAAAGGCAATTCACAGATGTCTATAAGAAATTAATTCTATATGTGAGGAACGCCTGTAGTTTTTATAATTCAAATCCCTTTGAAATTGATTTTGTTTCATATAATATTCTATGTTAACCTCAAACTACAGAGCTCGATAGCTTCAGTCGCTTAATTGCGGCCAGTATCCAGTATTCGGGAGATAGTGGGTTCGAACCCCACTGTCGACAGCCCTGATGATGGTTTTCCGTGGTTTCCCATTTTCACACGAGGCAAATGCTGTGGTTGTACCTTAAATATGTCAAATGCCGGTTCTTTCCCACACCTAGTTTCTTCCTCTCCCATCGTCGCCATAAGATCTGTCTGTGTCGGTGCGACATAAAGCAACTTGCACAAAATAACCTCAAACTACTTACTCTATAATTTCATACACTACTCATACTATGAGAAGTGCAAGTGTTTATTCGCACCCTCTTAATGGATAAAAAATGTTAACCTCATTACAATTAGTCCGTCTCTATGTTCGAAAAATGAGAGGGCGCTAGATCGATTAAGTTAACGTAAGTTACCGTCGAAAGTAACTTGGCTCGTATTATTTATTTATCGCTACAGTAACAACATTCTATTGAACATGGTAGTTCTGTGCTGTAGTTATTGATTCATGTTAGTGGCCTGGGGAAGGCACAACACTCCCCCCCAGTGCAACTCATAATTTCGCTGAATTGTACGCGAATGCGTTCTGCATTGCAAAAAGTGTACATTTTAACGATCACCTTCTCTGACAGGTCTTAGAAAGGAAATAAAGTGTGTAGTTCTTGTCAACGGTACAAGGAACCGAGAGAGGTTTGGTGCCGCGAGGCTTTGTCCCGGTTAACCGGTCCACTCAAAGAAGGAGGAGAGAATAAAATTGATACGAAGTGCAGGCCACTTTTTTCTCTTTATCTAACCCAACTTTAATGATCTAACCGGCACTCCCTGTGGGAGATGCATTTTCGCTCGGCATATTATCAAAGAGAAAGCGTCCTTAATTACTTAAATCTAAAAGAACACCTTTTAATTCTGTGGTTGTCGACTGTGGGAATATTGTAATCGATTTCTATTCAGTAGTTGATCTTCTGCTGTTAAGGAATATAGCGTTCTTGGCTGCGGTATGGAACGATTGTGTATTTGTGTCTCCGATAACGCCACCCTGAGTTTATACTACAGAATAAAATATTGGCCGCCTCTGTGGTGTAGTGGTTAGCGTGATTAGCTGCCACCCCCGGAGGTCCGGGTTCGATTCCCGGCTCTGCCACGAAATTTGAAAAGTGGTACGAGGGCTGGAACGGGGTCCACTCAGCCTCGGGAGGTCAACTGAGTAGAGGCGGGTTCGATTCCCACCTCAGCCATCCTCGAAGTGGTTTTCCGTGGTTTCCCACTTCACCTCCAGGCAAATGCGGGGATGGTACCTATCTTAAGGCCACGGCCGCTTCCTTCCCTCATCCTTGCCTATCCCTTCCAATCTTCCCATCCCCCTACTAGGCCCCTGTTCAGCAGGTGAGGCCGCCTGGGCGAGGTACTGGTCATACTCCCCAGTTGTATCCCCCGACCAAGAGTCTGAAGCTCCAGGACACTGCCCTTGAGGCGGTAGAGGTGGGATCCCTCGCTCAGTCCGAGGGAAAAGCCGAACCTGGAGGGTAAACAGATGATGATGATGATAAAATATTGAATGAACAATCCAGAACCGCCGCGTTCAGGGAAACCACCAACAATAGTTGCCATGCACTTCAGGAAAAGCAACTACCAAACTTCCGTTGAATGGCAGAAGAGACTCAGCGACAAATACTTACGAACAATGCCCCTGTTAAGAAGACCACCACCTGGTTTCAACCTCCCTCGTAGATTATGGCCCACGGGAGTTGCGCAGCCTTCCACTACAGGTGGAACAGAATTTCAACGCCTGAGTGTGACTACTGTTCTACACAACAGATGATCCGGCGCATCATCACCGATTGCAAGACAAAAAAAAATATAATGGCAGTGCTAGTGACTTTGCTCTCGCGACCCCAGAAATTATAGACTGCATCCAAAATTTAGATATACGTGTTAGAAGTATAGATCCTACCTAAGACAGATGCTGTATCTCTAGCCATTCGATCAATAAATAAATAAATAAATAAATAAATAAATACATAAATAAATAAATAAATAAATAAATAGGTAAATTAATTATAAAGAAATAAACTACAGTATAAAGTCCCTATCACAGGCATACAACTGCACTAGATGATGTAACTATTATTTAAGTTTAATTTTATAATTAATTATATGTAACTAGAAATCCTAATACTCTGTAGTTTGTACAATGTAGTACATATGAGATGGTTTGGCATAACAGCAGGCTTCATAGCCTGAGCCACGCCACAAGTCAATAAATAAATAAATAAATAAATAAATAAATAAATAAATACAAAAGGAGATATGGTCCAAGAAGTGGAGCTGGGCTGGGCATGTAGCAAAATCTAATCCCCAGAATTGGACGAATTCAGCAACGCAGTCGTATCCGAGAAATAAGAAAATAGAGAAGAAGATGCCTGTTGTCAGAGTGGTATCGCATAGGACTAGTGAGGCGTACTGTCGGACCATTGTGGAAGAGTGCTACCCAAAAAGAGAAGACCTGGGAAGACGATGGGAGAGACCTTTGTTCCAAAAGCGGCTTTATCAAGCTCTGAAGGTGGTGTAGTGATGATGATGATGATGATGATGACGATGACGATCATGTTCATGAGTCCAGCTTCATGGCCAAATGGTTAACGTGTTGGCCTTTGGTCACAGGGGTCCCGGATTCGATTCCCGGTAGGGTCGGGAATTTTAACCATCATTGGTTAATTTCTCTAGCACGGGGACTTGGTGTATATGCCGTCTTCATCATAATTTCATCCTCCTCATGACGCGCAGGTCGCCTAAGGCTGCCAAATCGAAAGACCTGCACCTGGAGAGCCGAACATGTCCTCGGACACTCCCGGCATTAAAAGCCATACGCCATTTCATTTCATGTTCATAATGATGAAGAGAAGGACGAGGAGGAGGAGCACTGCTATGACCAAGAACATCATGACTTCATATTTGGAATGATCCCTCAACTAGGTGTTAATATAAGGAAAGATCTTCACTGGGGTAATCACATAAATGGGATTGTAAATAAAGGGTACCGATCTCTGCACATGGTTATGAGGGTGTTTAGGGGTTGTAGTAAGGATGTAAAGGAGAGTGCATATAAGTCTCTGGTAAGACCCCAACTAGAGTATGGTTCCAGTGTATGGGACCCTCACCAGGATTACCTGATTCAAGAACTGGAAAAAATCCAAAGAAAAGCAGCTCGATTTGTTCTGGGTGATTTCCGACAAAATAGTAGCGTTACAAAAATGTTGCAATGTTTGGGCTGGGAAAAATTGAGAGAAAGAAGAAGAGCTGCTCGACTAAGTGGTATGTTCCGAGCTGTCAGCGGAGAGATGGCGTGGAATGACATTAGTAGACGAATAGGTTTGAATGGCGTTTATAAATGTAGGAAAGATCACAATATGAAGATAAAGTTGGAATTCAAGAGGACAAACTGGGGCAAATATTCATTTATAGGAAGGGGAGTTAGGGATTGGAATAATTTACCAAGGGAGATGTTCAATAAATTTCCAATTTCTTTGAAATCATTTCGGAAAAGGCTAGGAAAGCAACAGATAGGGAATCTGCCACCTGGGCGACTGCCCTAAATGCAGATCAGTATTGATTGATTGATTGATTGAAAATGAGACTAGCCCAAGCACTAGTGTTCCCTATCTTAACCGACGGTGTTGAAACCTGGACTCTGCGATCTGGCGGTTCCACAAAGATCGTCTCCTTGAAATGTAAGTTCTGGCATTAAAATTGCATTAAAAATGTAAAATTGGCACTAATAAAACATTTCATCATGTCAGACAAAACACGCGGTAATTTAAAACTACTTATGAATTCTTCATAAAATTGTTTTAGTGATGTTGAAAATACAAAAGAAAAACTTCTGGCATATTTTTAAACTTCACATTATAAACATTATAAAGTCCTCGCACTTGAACATTATCTCCGCTTCACGGAAAAGTATAGAATCAGGAATATGAATTCGGGATTAGGAAATGACAGAGCGAATACAGATTCTAAGTTTGTTCCTCTCTTAGTAGCCTCTTACGACATGCAGGGAGTAAATAAGATAATGCATCTTTTGACTCAGATCACTGGAGGGTTAAAGTGTTTCGATAAATCGAAAGAAATATGAGTGTATCTAAAAAGGAATATAAAGGCTCATGAACTGTGAGAAAATAAAAAACATTATAGACCCCGTAAATATATTATTATTATTATTATTATTATTATTATTATTATTATTATTATTATTATTATTATTATTATTATTATTATACTGCCTTGTGGTGTAGGAGTAGCGTGCCAGTATCTTACTCCAGGACCCTCGGTTCGTTTCCCGGTCCGTTCGAGGAGTTTTTTTTTGTTATTTGCTTTACGTCGCACAGACACAGATAGGTCTTATGGCGACGATGGGATATGAGAGGCCTAGGAAGTGGAAGGAAGCGGCCGTGGCCTTAACTGAGGTAAAGCCCCGGCATTTGCCTGGTGTGAACATGGGAAACCACGGAAAACCATCTTCAGGGCTGCCGACAGTGGGGCTCGAACCCACTATCTCCCGATTACTGGATACTGGCCGCACTTAAGCGACTGCAACTATGGAGCTCGGATTCGAGGAGTTTAATTCAGGACTGAGGGGTAGAACGGGGTTCACTTGAGACGGAATTTTCTCAAGCTCTTTGTGACAGGAAGAGAGTGCATAGTGAAATGATGACATTACTGACCGAGGGACACTGCTTGCCATGGTTACAATGGGGTCGGGAAACTGATGACGGTAATTCCAGATAGACCCCCAGTCCAAAAATATACCCATGTTAAAATACCATTCCTTACCCTAAAAATATGCACTGAGTCTCCGAAAGTCTAGATCCTATCACATAGATAATAATAATAATAATAATAATAATAATAATAATAATAATAATAATAATAATAATAATAATAATAATCATGAAGATGAAATGAAATGGCGTATGGATTTTCCTCTCGGGAGTATCCGAGGACATGCTCGGCTCGCCAGATGCAGGTCTTTCGAATTGACGCCCATAGACGACCAGTGCGTCGTGATGATGATGATGATGATGACGACACATACACCCAGTACCCGTGCTAGCGGAATTAACCAATTATGGTTAAAATTCTCGACACTGCCGACAATAATAATAATAATAATAATAATAATAATAATAATAATAATAATAATAATAATAATTGGACTCGTGCTGCTCCGCAGAATTCCTTCGCCTTGATATGTCTGTCGCAGTCATGGATATTTAATACCGGTAATGTAGTTTGTAACACTTCGTTGCATACAATATTCTCAGTGTATTGACCATTCGGCCGTATCTGGATCTTAACATTACCAGAGAGTGTGCAACATACAATTTGCCGTCGCTGAATACTGATTCGGGTTAGTAGATTACCCACTTTTTAAAGTGTTGGTCCCTCCGCTTTAATAATGGCCATGCAGAAGACTAGTCGACTTGATACTTTCCCGTCTGTAGGTACGTAGTCTGTTTTCTATTATCAGCATGCAAGTTAATAGAAACGTTCTGCCATCTGTTGAGTATGTTCAGAAGCTGGCGGAGATCAGTGAATCAAAGAGTATCTATACTGAGAGTCAACTCAAGACCTTAGCGGTTCCTTTGATGTTAGTCAGACTTCTGGTAGGTGAAAAGGCTTCCGCAGCGCCAAATAGTTCCCTAGGTTTGTTACTTGTTCCTGAAGTCAGGAGCTTCCTTCAGTTTGGTTAGATATTCTGGTGAACTGACTTGAATAAAAAAATTTCGCCCTGTATAAATATGGAAAATATATCACAGATTGTATGTCATTCGGGCTCGTTACCAACTTTTATATTTCATACATAGATAGCTATGAATAGTTACTGTTCTAAGTGGTGTATGTAGCAAAATAATAATTATTTAACATGAGATTGATATCTTATTGCACTGTGCACTTAGTAAGCTTTGTTCGAGTTAATTTCATTGCTGATAAGTTCGCATACTATTTGCGACGTTGAAGATGGATCCAAGAAAACAGTTGGCAATACTGGCTGCAATGCCAGTATGTTCGTTCAGTATTCATAATGGCTGCCAGCTGTGAGCAAGACGTGTGTGATGCAGTGACGCTTGAGTCCCCTGTGAAATACTTTAAGGCAAATAAAAGTGGAGAAAAATTAAGTAGGAAATCTAAGCAAATTGTTTTAAATGTATACAGTAGCCTACGAGATGAGAATCCGCTGTGGACTGTGGAAGACATGGTGAAAAAGACCGCGCAGCTGACTGGTGTTTCTGGGTACAGTGTTTACGCCGCTCGCGCGGAAATTAAACTCCACGGAAAATCCAAGTCTCCAGCGATAGGTCGACCGGCGTCCAAAGGGAAGAAAGTTCGTGTGTCACAATATTCTGGTTTTGTTTTAAGTGGCGTTCGGAGAAAAGTGCAGTTTTTTCTTAAGAACGAAATTCCGACTGTCAAGAAAGTGACAACTGCAGTAAATAGGGATGCCGAGTTACCTAATTTCAGTGAAAGTACAATTCGGAGATTGATGACGGATTTAGGATTTGTCTTTAAGAGGCGAAATAGAGCTTCAGCTTTACTGGAACGAGCGGATTTAATTCAGTGGCGTCACAAGTACCTAAGGTCAATCAAGGATTATCGTAAACAGAAGCGCACGGTTTATTATCTTGACGAAACTTGGTGTAACGTTGGACATACACCATCTAAGATGTGGCAGGACAGCACTATTAAAATCAAACGCCAGGCTTTCATTAGTGGTGTAAGTACCGGGTTGAAAGCCCCAAGTGGAAAAGGGGGTCGTGTGATCATAGTACATTGTGGGAACGAGAACGGTTTCGTTGATGGTGCGGGACTTGTATTTAGAGCCAGAAAGTCCAGTGGCGATTATCACCAGGAAATGGACGGTCCCAGGTTCGAAGCTTGGTTTAAGGAACTACTGCCGAAACTTCAGCCGAATAGTGTGATTGTGATGGACAATGCCAGTTATCACTCTGTCAAGCGTGAAAGGATCCCTACATCGTCTTCCAAGAAAATTGACATGCAGAAGTTCCTAAGGGAGAAGGGAGTGTACTTCGAGGATAGCTGGATAAAAGCAGAACTCATGGGTTTAATTCAAACTGTGAAACATAAGTATGAAGGCTACCGTATTGACAGCATTGCTGAACTGGCTGGACATACTGTGCTTCGTTTACCTCCATATCACGGTGAACTGAACCCGATAGAGCTAATATGGAGCCAGGTCAAGGGTTACGTTGCTCTGAACAACACCACTTTTAAACTTGATGATGTCGAAAGGTTACTACTGGAAGGAATCGCCGAAGTTACACCCGAAAAGTGGGCGAACTGCGTCCGTCACATTATGGGAGAAGAGACGAAATTGTGGAACCTGGACTTCTTAACGGATGCAGAGGAAGATAGGTTTGTGATCAGCGTTGATAGTGACAATGAATCGCCGAGCGGTAGTCTCAGCGGAATAGAAGAAATGGATGGAGATTAGCTACGTCACTCGTAAGTTATACTGTTTTCAATACAAATCATATATTGTCTTAAGGGAATTCTTATGTTTCCTTGTGGTGCTATATCGTATGCTCTCCTGTGGCTGTTTATCTATGTCGTGAGTGTTTATGATGACACGTTTCCCTAAAGTTGCTGAATTTTAGTTTTAAGAAAGTGTCTCAATATGTAACCAAGCAATCAAGGTGAAGGAAAAAAATGTCACTCAAATAAGCTGCATGCCACATGTGTTTGGCTGCTCGTCAGTAGGCTCAGTTCGAACTATGCATCATCATCATCATCATCATCATCATCATCATCTGTTTACCCTCCAGGTTCGGCTTTTCCCTCGGACTTAGCGAGGGATCCCACCTCTACCGCCTCAAGGGCAGTGTCCTGGAGCTTCAGACTCTTGGTCGGGGGATACAACTGGGGAGTATGACCAGTACTTCGCCCAGGCGGCCTCACCTGCTATGCTGAACAGGGGCCTAGTGGAGGGATGGCAAGATTGGAAGGGATAGGCAAGGAAGAGGGAAGGAAGCGGCCGTGGCCTTAAGTTAGGTACCATCCCGGCATTCGCCTGGAGAAGAAGTGGGAAACCACGGAAAACCACTTCGAGGATGGCTGAGGTGGGAATCGAACCCACCTCTACTCAGTTGACCTCCCGAGGCTGAGTGGACCCCGTTCCAGCCCTCGTACCACTTTTCAAATTTCGTGGTAGAGCCGGGAATCAAACCCGGGCCTCCGAGGGTGGCAGCTAATCACGCTAACCACTACACCACAGAGGCGGACTCTAACTATGCACTCGCCGTAAATAAAACAGAAAGGGCCTTAACACGGTATGGGAATAGGATAATAATAATGATAATAATAATAATAATAATAATAATAATAATAATAATAATAATAATAATAATAATAATAATAATAATAATAATAATTTTTACTTTACTTTATATTCGTAACCGCCCTCTGCCTGCAGAAATGTTGTCATGAGGGGATCGTGAGTTCGTTTTTACCTTCCGAATGACAAGACTGCAATATTTACAACATTACTGGAAACATTGTATTTTGCAAGCCCACTCACAGGTGGGTTTTTCAGCTTGTTGAACTGTGAGAAACTGCCACTGACAGTCGTTTCACGAGAGTGGAATCGTATACTTACAGTATGTTGTAAGTCCCCATGTGCCTCACACAAATTGCATTATGAAATAAAAATAAACCTTGCTTCTCTTGCCTCGGTATTCGTCAGTAATCTATAGGTTGTACATGGTCAATAAAGGAATAAATTGGTATGGTACGTTATCAAAATACAGCTTTGTGAAAGGAAGTGATTTCTTTTGATGCTTTTCTGTTTGAGAATGAAGTACTTGTGAGATAGACGCATGACGTTAATAATAAGCTGATATGGCGGAGACGGCAACGGGAAGGGAAGGGGGAAGGGACGTGCTCACGTGCGGGAGGATACCTTTCCTAAGCAATTAACCTGAATTTCAGTATAGCAGAGAACAGCATTATTCTTTCATCAGAGGAAGTGTATACTCTCTGGCTTGACAGGTAGTAATCAAACATGGCTGCATACAATGACATTACTAAGAATGAAACTCGCATCCATCAGAATATTCATGGAAGTGTTAGTCGTTTAGCAACCTCCTAAGTACATAGTGTATTGCGGGTTAGGGTAAGCCTTCGCCTGCAGTTATTGGAGTGATCATTTAAGGATTTTATTTTATGATTACTCAAAGTTGGCTGAACTTAGAAACCTATCAATGTCTAATGATTCACCGTCGGGTGGTTCCGGAGAGAATATAACAGAAATGAGGCAAACTGGTCCAGTAGAACGGGCGGACTTACCAAAGCTGTTTTTACTAAACTATCCTAATACATAGATAATAATAATAATAATAATACATCTTACGGTCACCTTCACAGAATGACCAACGAAAGGCTAACTGAGAAGATGTTTGATTACATCTCCACATCAAAATAACTACCGGTTGGCTGAAAGAGACACGATGGGATCTTACAATTGGCTTCTACGTCGCACCGACACAGATGCGTCTCATGGTGACAATGGGATAGGAAAGGGCTATGAGTGGGAAGGAAGCGGCCGTGGCCTTAATTAAGGTACATCCCCAGCATTTGCCTGGTGTGAAAATGGGAAACAACTAAAAACCATCTTTAGGGCTGCCGACAGCGGGGTTCGAACCCACTAACTCCCGGATGCAAGCTCACAGATGCGCGCCCCTAACCGCACGGCCAACTAGCCCAGTCAATGAGATCTAAAAAGACAGAAGATCGCAGATGGCATCATATTTAGCAGGGTGGCCGTCCGGCGGTAGATTGTGCGGACTTTTCGATTTTGCAAATTCGATGTCAACCGCGGAGTGTGTTATTGGAGAAAAAGAGGCAGGCGATCAGCTGACGCATGAGGAAGATCTGGGAAGAAAATAATAGTAAAAATACTGTACCATAGTCTTAGGTTCCAAGCGGACTATACGTCGCTGATTCTTTAACAAAATAATAATAATAATAATATTAATAATAATAATAATAATAATAATAATAATAATAATAATAATAATAATAATAATAATAATAATAATAATAATGTGGTTTCAGCTATAATGGCAACAACGTTGTATGGCCAAGATACGGGAATAATATGTAAGGTATAATAATAATTATCCTAGTAGTAGATTTGCCCTGAACGGAGAGAAATGGCGAAAGCTCTTGAAGAAAACCTACGCTCACTAGGAGCTATTGTATCAGTGTCAATGATAATTATTTTTATCTACCTCTTTAAGTCGTCATTCAGTGGCCTGCAGCAATGATTTTTTATTTTTTATTTTTTTGCTAGTTACTTTACGTCGCACCGACACAGATAGGTCTTATGGCGACGATGGAACAGGAAAGGGCTAGGAGTGGGAAGGAAGCGGCCGTAGCCTTAATTAAGGTACAGCCCCAGCATTTGCCTGTTGTGAAAATGGGAAACCACGGAAAACCATTTTCAGGGCTGCCGAGAGTGGGGTTCGAACCTACTATCTCCCGAATACTGGATACTGGCCGCACTTAAGCGACTGCAGCTAGCGAGCTCGGTGAATTTTGTTTAGCTGAATGCAATGGCAGATAAACATCCCAGAGCAAACGTGCGTGATACTCAAAAGCGCAGAAACGAAACTCCATGGAAAGAAACGAATAGATACAAAACATAAAAATTAAAGAGTTCATTTAGAGTCGTGGGCAGAATTTTCTCACAACTTCTAAATAACAAAAGCTCTCTTCCTCTGCGTCTTTTGGGGCCAGCTTGTGTTAACGATAAAAGGCCAGGCCAAATACTTTCCAAACAGGGTAAATGTTAATAGCCAAAACTTGCTTTATGGAAACAAAAAATATTATAGGAGTGAGGCCATTACCATCTCGCTGTCTCACTCTGATCTTAATTCTCCCGATCAGGGTAGTTAAACCAGGCCGAAAAACCTCCTTCTGGCTAATTCTCCAAAACTAGGCATCGACTGTTTGTGTCTCACTCCAGAACATGACTGGAATGGAGCTCACATTCTTTCGTTTTCATCATCAATTTGCCGGAGTAGACTATAAAAAAGTATCCTCACGTAACAAGATTACGTCTTCTTCCAGTGAATTTAGACGTTACTACGCGGTGTGGAACATTCCGTATGAGAGTAACACGCAGATGTTAACAAAATTATGCGAACTGAGTGGCTTAGGCGATAGAAAGCTGTTCTGAGCCCAGTTTGGCGGGTTTGATCTTGGCTCAGTCCGGTGGTAGGTATTTAAAGGTGTTAAAGACGTCAGCTTCGTGTCAGTAAATTTATCGACACAAGAAAGAACTCCAGCGGGAAAAATACTCTAGCACATCGGCATTTCTTAAAACCGTAAATATTGTGGGACGTAAAAAAATAACATTATGAATAAACTAGCTTAACTGCTGCACGTAAATTGTGTAGCTAATGCTTACATAAAATGAACTTATATATACAATTAAACCTGTACATAGCGGAAACCTAGTATTAACGGAAAAAGGTCCCATGTGATTAACGACGAAACACGCATAAAATACCTTTAGGTAACGGAAACCAAGTATTAAGGAAGTATTCCATGGTGCCATGTTATTAACGACGAAACACGCGTAAAATACCTGTACATAACGGAAACCAAGTATTAAGGAAGTATTACATGGTCCCATGTGATTAACGACGAAACACGCGTAAAATACCTGTACATAACGGAAACCAAGTATTAAGGAAGTATTCCATGGTCCCATGTGATTAACGACGAAACACGCATAAAATACCTGTACATAACGGAAACCAAGTATTAAGGAAGTATTACATGGTCTCATGTGTTTAACGACGAAACACGCATAAAATACCTGTACATAACGGAAACCAAGTATTGAGGAAGTATTACATGGTCCCATGTGATTAACGACGAAACACGCATAAAATACCTTTACGTAACGGAAACCAAGTATTAAGGAAGTATTCCATGGTCCCATGTGATTAACGAAGAAACACGCGTAAAATACCTGTACATAACGGAAACCAAGTATTAAGGAAGTATTCCATGGTCTCATGTGATTAACGACGAAACACGCATAAAATACCTGTACATAACGGAAACCAAGTATTAAGGAAGTATTCCATGGTCTCATGTGATTAACGACGAAACACGCATAAAATACCTGTACATAACGGAAACCAAGTATTAAGAAAGTATTCCACGGTCCCATGTGATTAACGACGAAACACGCGTAAAATACCTGTACATAACGGAAACCAAGTATTAAGGAAGTATTCCATGGTCTCATGTGATTAACGACGAAACACGCATAAAATACCTGTACATAACGGAAACCAAGTATTAAGAAAGTATTCCACGGTGCCATGTGATTAACGACGAAACACGCGTAAAATACCTGTACATAACGGAAACCAAGTATTAAGGAAGTATTCCACGGTCCCATGTTATTAACGACGAAACACGCGTAAAATACCTGTACATAACGGAAACCAAGTATTAAGGAAGTATTCCATGGTCCCATGTGATTAACGACGAAACACGCATAAAATACCTGTACATAACGGAAACCAAGTATTAAGGAAGTATTCCATGGTCCCATGTGATTAACGACGAAACACGCGTAAAATACCTGTACATAACGGAAACCAAGTACTAAGGAAGTATTCCATGGTCCCATGTGATTAACGACGAAACACGCATAAAATACCTGTACATAACGGAAACCAAGTATTAAGGAAGTATTCCATGGTCTCATGTGATTAACGACGAAACACGCATAAAATACCTGTACATAACGGAAACCAAGTATTAAGGAAGTATTCCATGGTCTCATGTGATTAACGACGAAACACGCATAAAATACCTGTACATAACGGAAACCAAGTATTAAGGAAGTATTCCATGGTCCCATATGATTGACGCTGAAACACGCATAAAATACCTGTACATAACGGAAACCAAGTATTAAGGAAGTATTACACGGTCCCATGTGATTAACGACGAAACACGCATAAAATACCTGTACATAACGGAAACCAAGTATTAAGGAAGTATTACACGGTCCCATGTGATTAACGACGAAACACGCATAAAATACCTTTACGTAACGGAAACCAAGTATTAAGGAAGTATTCCATGGTCCCATGTGATTAACGACGAAACACGCGTAAAATACCTGTACATAACGGAAACCAAGTATTAAGGAAGTATTCCATGGTCCCATGTGATTAACGACGAAACACGCATAAAATACCTGTACATAACGGAAACCAAGTATTAAGGAAGTATTCCATGGTCTCATGTGATTAACGACGAAACACGCATAAAATACCTGTACATAACGGAAACCAAGCATTAAGGAAGTATTCCATGGTCCCATGTGATTGACGCTGAAACACGCATAAAATACCTGTACATAACGGAAAACAAGTATTAAGGAAGTATTCCATGGTCCCATGTGATTGACGCTGAAACACGCATAAAATACCTGTACATAACGGAAAACAAGTATTAAGGAAGTATTCCATGGTCCCATGTGATTGACGCTGAAACACGCATAAAATACCTGTACATAACGGAAAACAAGTATTAAGGAAGTATTACATGGTCCCATGTGATTAACGACGAAACACGCGTAAAATACCTGTACATAACGGAAACCAAGTATTAAGGAAGTATTACATGGTCCCATGTGATTAACGACGAAACACGCGTAAAATACCTGTACATAACGGAAACCAAGTATTAAGGAAGTATTCCATGGTCTCATGTGATTAACGACGAAACACGCATAAAATACCTGTACATAACGGAAACCAAGTATTAAGGAAGTATTCCATGGTCCCATGTGATTAACGACGAAACACGCGTAAAATACCTGTACATAACGGAAAACAAGTATTAAGGAAGTATTACACGGTCCCATGTGATTAACGACGAAACACGCATAAAATACCTGTACATAACGGAAAACAAGTATTAAGGAAGTATTCCATGGTCCCATGTGATTGACGCTGAAACACGCAAAAATATAGAATACCTGTGCCGAGAGAAACCCGTACATAGCTGAAACCTAGTATTAAAGGAAATAATCCACGGTCTCATGTGATAAAGTTTAAAAATAAAAATACCTGTCCAGAATGGAACCTTTACATAGCAGAAACCTACTATTAAGGGAAATATTCTACGGTCCTGCGTGATTAACGCTAAAATGCACTTAAAACTACCTGTCCAGAGAGGAACCAGTAGAAAGCGGAAAACTAGTAATAACGGAAATATTTCAGTCTCGTGTTATTAACGCTAAAACACACATAAAATGCCTGTCCAAAGAGCAACCTGTACATAGCGGAAATCAAGCAGCAATATAAATATTCTATGGTCTCAAGTTATTAACGCTGAAACACACATAAAATTACCTGTCTAAAGAGGAACCTGTGCATAGCGGATACGTGGTAATAAGTTTTTTTTTTTTGTTTTTTACATGTTGCTTTACGTCGACCCGACACAGATAGGTCTTACAGCGACGGTGGGACAGGAAAGGGCTAGGAGTGGGAAGGAAGCGGCCGTGGCCTTAATTAATGTCCATCCCCAGCATTTGCCTGGTGTGAAAATGGGAAACCACGGAAAACCTTCTTCAGGGCTGCCGACAGTGTGGTTCGAACCCACTGTCTCCCAAATACTGGATACTCGCCGCAGTTAAGCGAATGCAGCTATCGAGCTCGGTGGTAATAATGGAAATATTCCACAGTTTCATATGTTTAATGGTAAAAATCACACAAAAATACATATGCTGAGAGGAACCTGTACAGAGCGAAAAAAACTAGTGTTAATGGAAATATTCCACGGTCTCATGCGATTAACGCTAAAACACACACGCAAATACCTGCCCAAAAAGGAACCCGTACCTAGCGGAGACCTGGTAATAATGGAAATATTTTACAACCCCTCAGATTTACACTCCCTGGGTCTCCAAAATCGAACACCGTGGGGCCGGAGGGAAATAGAGTTGGTAAGCGCGGATGGGATAAATTAAACTGAGCAGCCTGGGACAAGTAAGTGGTAACAATGACAGGCTCAGCAAGGGTCCCCGTGACCATCCCTCCCTCCTCGCTTCCAAGGTGACAACGCGTGGTTACCTTTTTCAGGCACATGTAACGACACGTTGCGTATGCCTTGGATATATTCTACCGCAGTCGCTAGCGAGCTTCAGCCGAAGCAAGTCACTCCGAGCTCTTACCTCTCGCTTGTGTTGACAGTGTAGCATAACGTGTATTGTGTTCGTTCTTCAGTGTGTTTGTGTAATTACACTTCGTGTGCTTTCACGCTACGAACTTACACTTCTCTCAACATGGCTAATGGAATAAACCCTGATACGGGGACTATATTAAAAGAAAGTTTATTAACATATTATTCGTCGTCAGCGGACATGGACTCAACGCAACCAATTCAACCCAGTCAACAAGTCAACACAAACCAGCCTTTAGTGAAAGTTTCCTCAAATCTACAGCAACAAGTAGCTTCACAGCAGCAGCATTCACAACGACGGGAACAACATCATGTAAGTCCAGAACTTATTAATCAACGTTCTATGTCTTCAACCTCATCACGACCTCTTTTACAACCAAGTAAACTTGCGGAACTTAAAAGGTGCGCACGAAGCACTTGCTTCTCCCGATCCCCCGTTACAACAGGACGATGGTTTTCAGACTTCCAGTAAAAAGTTAACTGTATCCGCTGCAAGATTAAACAATAAGTACATGGTAGATCTCACAGCCGTTCATAATAAGTATGCTCCTCTTGAACGCATGGATGATAACACTGCAGGCGACAATGTTTCCCCATTAACACCTAAAGTTAACGTGCCACCAAGTAAATAATTATCAGCAAATTATTAGAGACTTGAATACTGTAATCAGCAGTGATTACACTACACAACAGCGCGGCAAAGTTCTCAAGATAAATACTACCACTATCAGCGATTATCGTTCCGTCATCAAATTTCTAGAAGAATCCGAACTTCAATTTCATACCTTCCAGGACCCTACCACCAAAAAACTTGAAGTTATCATTCGTGATGTCCCATACCCTGTTACTGACTCGGAACTCCACTCAGAGTTGCAAGAGCTTAACTTCCCAGTACGCAAAGTTACTCGGCTTCTTTTCAAAGATAAGCAGCCCATGCACCTCTGCGCCGTTGAATTGGACAACACGGAAGGTGCAAAAAGAATTTTTGACTTGACACACATTCAGCGTGCCATTATTTCGGTCGAACTTCATCGCAAACCACAAGACATCTCACAGTGTACCCGATGTCAATGGTTCGGTCACACTAAAAACTTCTGCAAGTTAAGTCCACGCTGCGTCAAATGCCCTAATAATCATCACTATTCAGCATGCAATTAACCACGAGAAGTACCTCCAACGTGAGTCAACTGCGGCCAAGATCACGCTGCAAATTACAAAGACTGCCCATATTATCTCAATATGAAGAACAAGCTCAGGCGTGCAAGTACTTCTCCTCCAACACCGATGTTCACCAGCACCCAGCCCAACATTATCGCCCCCACACCACCAGCTAATAATGCTACGAACTTTCCTCCGCTACCATCTCGACCTTCGCTCGTTCGAACCCCTAACCCCTCAGCATGGCAACGCCCGCTTTCTCAACCTTCTCCGCAAAACCCAGTATATTCAGCTCAGAACCCACCGCAAAATTCTTCTCAACCTGCATCGTCTTCCAGCCTTGTCCAACAGATTATAGCCTTTCTTACGCCTTTCATCCTCCAAATCAAATCATTTATCATGAAATTACTCTCAGAACTCCTTAACAATGGTTGTTAGTGCCAATCCTCTGTTTTCCCATCTCACATTTCTCAACTGGAATGCTAACGGTTTGAAGGTCAAACGTGCCTCCTTCTTGGAGTTCATGTCCCGCCATAATATAGATGTAGCATGCATTTCTGAAACTCATCTCGTTGAACATGAACGTTTTACAGCACCTGGTTTCAACATCTACCGATGTGATCGCCAAGCTCCTGTTGCCTCTGGTGGAGTGGCAGTCATCATAAAGAAAAGACTTAAACATTATCCGATATTCTTACCACAGTTAACCACTATCGAAGCTTGTGCTGTTAAAATTGAATTACGCAATGGAACCCCTTTGACAGTCATAGCAGCCTATAAACCCCCTTCAGCTCGACTCCACGTTGAAGATATAAGATTATTGTTTCAAGACCAGTTACCAACCATCCTAATGGGAGATCTTAACAGCAAGAACGAGATTTGGGGCTGTCGTGTAACAACTCCCAATGGTAGACAGCTCTTAGCAGCAACTGAACTTCATGCTATCCACGTCGCTGCTCCAGACGAACCGACTCATTACACATCTAACTTCAATCAGCAGCCGGACATTCTCGACATAGCCCTAATCAAAAACGTCGTCTTCCCCATTTATATGAGACCAGTGGCTGAAATGGATTCGAATCATTGTCCAGTAATTACATCCTTTTCTGCTGAAACTTTCGTTCAACAACCACGTACTCTTACTCATGGTTATATTAATTGGGACATTTATCACCACCAGCTTGACTCCTGTCTTCAACCAAATATGCCCCTCAAGACTAGAGAAGATCTTGACAATGCCATTTGCCACTTCACCTCCATTATAACTACTTCACTCAAAGCAGCTACTGTGCCCCAAAGGAGGCCGCAACAGCCACCTCTTCACTCAACATTTCCCCTCAGAATTTTAAGACTCATCAAGGCTAAACATAAAATGCGACGTCTGTGGCAGGCTCAGCGCCTACCTTGGCAACATCATAGATTAAACCAGCTTATCAGATTACTACGCACAACTTTAGATAATCACCGTTATGCTTCGTACCAGCATCATCTCTCTGGTCTGTCGCCTGATGATTGTACACTGTGGAAGGAAACCAAACGAATACTGCATGAACCAAGCCTTATTCCTCCTCTGAAAGCATCTGATGCCCATTGTTTGAGTGATTCTGAAAAATGTGATATACTCGCAGATATTTTTGAAGCTTCCTTCACTCCAAACCCACCAATCAATCACGAGTATAACAGTGAAATAGAAGCGTTTCCAACATTCTGCCCTACAGTTCCAGAAAGAATCAAATTTACCTCACCGGGAGAAATACGAAATATGATCAAGAACCTGCCCGTCAAGAAAGCTGCTGGACATGATCTCATCCCAAACATAGCCTTGAAGCAATTCACTCGAAAAGCACTATCATTCCTTGCATCTATATTCAATGCTCTTCTTCGTCTTGGGTACTTTCCCGACACATGGAAGCATGCAGAAATAATTGCAATTCACAAACCTGGGAAACCTTCGACACTACCCACGAGTTACCGACCAATAAGTTTATTACCAACATTATCCAAATTATTTGAGAAAATCATCCTTAAACGTCTAAATAATTTCTTAGAGGACACATCTCTCCTTCCACATCACCAGTTTGGCTTCCGTCAACGGCATTCGACAACTCATCAGCTACTACGTCTTACGGAACACATTGCGCAAGGTTTCGAGCTCAAACATCACACTCTTGCAGCGTTCTTAGATTTTACAAAGGCATTTGATAAAGTTTGGCATAAAGGCCTATTATACAAATTGCACACAATCGGAATTCCACATTATATATACAGCATAATCTACAGCTTCTTGAGTCAGCGTATCTTTCGCGTACGTATCAATTCCACGTATTCCACACCTCGGCTCATTAACGCCGGAGTCCCATAACGTTCTATTCTTGGTCCAACCCTCTTCAACATTTATACCCATGATATTCCATCACCTCCATTCGTCAACGTCGCAATGTATGCAGATGATACTGCTGTCTTCACATCCCACCATGACATTTTAACTGCCACTCGTCGACTGCAAGCCTCTCTCCAAACTATATCAACGTGGTTAGATGACTGGAGAATTTCACTGAATGTACCAAAATGTGAAACCATGATCTTTACTCTTCGACGTCCACCTCTCCCACCACCAATCTTCCTAAATGGAACAGCCATCCAATGGACGCCTAACGACAAGGCCGTGAAGTACCTGGGAGTATTCCTTGACCGTCGCTTATCATGGAAATACCATATAAATCAGAAATTAAATCTAAGTTATGCACGACTAAGAAGACTATATCCTCTCCTAAACGGGCAATCTTCCCTCAAATTTGAATGTGGATTACTTCTCTACAAATCACTGCTCCGTCCTTATTCACCTACGCCTGTCCAGTCTGGGGAGGGGCGGCTCGAACCACTATCAGACGTCTGCAATCATTCCAAAACAAAGTTCTCCGTATCATCACCAACGCTCATTGGTACGTCCGAAACAAACAGTTACATCGTGAACTTCAGTTAGACACTTTGGAACACGTGATTTCAATGCACGTCAAGACGTTCTTCAAGAAACTCCAAAATGTGCCTGGTGCTGTGTTCTTCGCCCTTGGAAAACGATCCACACTTCCACGACGGATTAAAAGTAGACTTCCTCAAGATCTTTTACTTTCGCCAAGAGAAGAATCTGAAGATGAACAGTGAGTGTTTGTGTATATCAAAAATAAAACACATCAACGTGAACGAATTTCCACTCGAGTGCTATTGTCGCTCAGTGCTTCTTTTATTCAACTGCCCATTTACTTCTCAATGAAATATTAGTATAACAAGCATTACCAAGAAAATAAGAGTTAACTTGCCTAGAAAAACTGGAACATCCCTTTGTGTTAGTGACCAATTGCTTTTTATTTTTTAAATTTTATTATCCGTGTGTGTATCTTTTCCAGCACTTTATTACAAACTCTCCTCACTTATTCTAGTTACAGAAGGGCCTACAGGAGGTCGACTTCAAATCTCGTCCTTAGTAAGTGATTATTTTTGCCTTGTTTTGTTATGTACTAAGATTTTGGTTTGTTGTTTGTTTGGTTATTTTTATTTTATCTCTTGTCAACAGTAATCCGATATAGCATGTATTTATGCTGAACGATTAAATACTACATTAAAAAAAATATTCTACCGCCCCCAAACTCAGGCTTAGTGGCCACGAAGCAGCAGAACTCTTCTCGCGTGTCTTCTCTCCACAACGTTTATCTCTTTGGGATAATTTCCTTCTGTTACAAGTTATTTGTAATTAATGAGATGTTGATCAACGTGAGCTAAGAACATGTAAGACCAGCTCAGAACAACAGATAACTCTAATGGGCTGAGCGGCCTGGCGGTAAGATGTACACACCCCACACATTCCTTCACCAGATACAGTCCCAGCAGGAGTGAAGTAAATTGGAAACAATACCACTCATTTACGTCTTGTCCCATTAAACAGCCACGGACTAAAATGAAGACCACACAAGAGTATACCTGACTGCCCACTGGCGCCGGCAGGAAAACTCATATTGACAACCATACAAACAGGAGAGAGCACGAAGTGTTTTCTCTATTTCAGGGGCAATATCACTGAGATTGCCGCTGTTTAGAGAAAATAAATAAAGAAAACTGAAAAAGTAAGTACTTACATGATTGAATTTTCCAGATATCATCTTATGTGCTAAAATATAAACAGTAATAATATAAAATATACTAATAATCTGGTTTCACACTAGTTTAAGTACCGGGTGGTCAAAATAAAAACTGGTCCAGAAAAGATTTACTTTTTGCTATTTGTTTTACGTCGCACCGACACAGATAGGTCTTATGGCGACGATGGGTTAGAAAGAGCTAGGAGTGGGAAGGAACAGCCGTGATCTTAATTAAGGTACAGCCCCAGCATTTGCCTGGTGTGAAAATGGGAAACCACGGAAAACAATCTTCAGGGCTGCCGACAGTGGGGGTCGAACCCACTATCTCCCGGATGGAAGCTCACAGATGCGTACCACTAACCGTACGGCCAACTCGCCCGTTGAAAATATTTACAATAGGACTGATGCGGGACTGGCCCTTGTTAATGAACAACACAGAAGATGCTGGAAATGGCCTCATCTGAAGAACTGAAAACTGAGGATCCAAAATCCTGGCACCATGCTGTCACTGACAATGATAAAAATAATTCACTTTGAATTCTTTCCCAACGCCCTTAAAGAACGAAAAGGTGGAACTGCCGTCTTGCGACCTCTAAACAATGAGAGTACCACAGTGAATGAGATTATATCAAGTGCATGCCTCATGCTGAGTTATCGGTACTCTATGAAAATGAGCATTGTTAAGTATGTTACTTCGTCCTACATTACCTGATTAACACTAAGTATCACTTTGTATGATAGATCTCGTCCAAGGACAAGCAATTCAATTACCTACCTGTGTGAAAGTTCCGAGATGTTCTCCTTGCAAGGTGAGATCAGGTTATTCAATAAATTC
This sequence comes from Anabrus simplex, assembly GCF_040414725.1. Taxonomy (NCBI): domain Eukaryota; kingdom Metazoa; phylum Arthropoda; class Insecta; order Orthoptera; family Tettigoniidae; genus Anabrus; species Anabrus simplex. The sequence continues at coordinate 56,652,524 of NC_090273.1, read as the reverse complement.
TCATTTTGGTACACAAGGTGTACCAATATAAATGGTCCGTTACTGGACATTATACATTTTCCAGCTAACTCATTCCTGGTTGCCAGCGTTTCGCCCCAGTGTGCTAAGTTGGACTTATCATTTGGTAAATAATACACCCACCAAGACACATGGCTAGTGCATACCGTGGAGGCATCATCATCAAAAGTTTTAATTCCCCTCCCTGAGAGGGAGAGGCGGGCCACTAGAAGGTAACGTCTTCTCTCTGGCCAGGAGATTCGGCAGCGTTGTGGGTTGAATGGAGTAGGTGGATGGGCTCCACTGCGTAGGCTACTTGGAGCCATCGGTAGTGCCAATGCACTATGAGAGACTTAGTCTCATTACCAAAAGTTGATGCCTGCTTGGCCATCAGTTGATACAGATGTTGATTCCCATAGGGAACCTGAAATCTTTGTCCCGAATCAGTAAATTTATAATATCAATATAAATGGTCCGTTATTAGACATACATTTTCAAGCTAACTCATTCCTGGTTGCCAGCGTTTCGCCCCAGTGTGCTAAGATCCCTATGGGAAACAACATCTATATCACAGGGCTTATCTGGAAGTTTAAAATTTAGCAGTGTTTATTTAATTCTCAAATTCTGAAATAAAATGACTTTACAATGTATAGGAATGGTGCTTTTGGGTTTTTTCTACGCCACAAGAAGGGTATCCGGCAAAAAAAAAAAGGCTAAATCTACTTCATTGCCGCGCCAACCAAATTCGAAACAAGGCCACGGCAGGGGAGACGTCCTTTTACATATTTGTTACTCAAGTATCATTACCTTTTCTGCATTTAATTAAAGCATTTCTAGTAACTGAATTATTATGGTTTATAAATAAAAATTTACATCATTTTATATAGAACATCATTACACTATTTATCTTAAATTTGTGAGTTTTGCTCCAAGAAGTTGCTTCTGATTTTGTTTTTAATTAATTATTTGAATTTCAAAAATCTTCAATCGTAGACTGATGTACTTTCGTTACCAGCTAATTGATGGAATCAATTGAGAATTGTAGCCCAACTCGCTATGCTGTTATATCATTATTGTCCTACTTCTAATATGCCGATATCTCGGAGATATACGATTATTTAATTTTTCTCGTACAGTGACTATTTCTAGCCGAATGCAGCCCTCGTAAGGCAGACCCTCCGATGAGGGTGGGCTGCATCGGCCATATGTAGGTAACTGCGTGTTATTGTGGTGGAGGATAGTGTTGTGTGTGGTGTGTGAGCTGCAGGGATGTTGGGAACAGCACAAACACCCAGCCCCCGGGCCATTGGAATTAACCAATGAAGGTTAACATCCCCGACGCGGCCGGGAATCGAACCCGGGATCCTCTGAACCTAGCTGACCATTCAGCCAACGAGTCGGACGTGACCCCTTAATGTTAAGGAGATGTCAGACTCTTAATCCCGTTTACTAAAACGGGGTCGGGGATGAGGCAGATGGAAGTATTCGGCGTGTTTTACGAAAGGATGCCCTTTCTGACGCCAACTTCAGTTGAGGATCTAATGAAGATGAAATTAATAATGGTGAATGAAATTCATCTGTAGACCATGAATAGGATGTGTCCCGGCATTCGCCTGAAAGCGAAAATGGGAAACCACAGAAAACCATTCTCAAGACAGCCGACGGTGTGGTTCGAACCCATTCGTCTCCCGAATGCAGAGCTTGACTCCATAGCATTAGAGCGTTAACACGCGCGGCCACTCCGCTAGGTTCAGTGTAATTGTGACTATTTTTACTCTTAAACATCATCAAATTTGAAATTTGTAATAGAATTAATTTTATGTTATGTGTCACTTCTTAAAATTACTTCCTAGTTACTTTAATTGCATCAGTTTCATGCAAGATTGTTGTTAATCATGGTTTAGTGTATGAGAAGGATTTATATAATTAGCTACACCTGACAAAATAAATAAATAAATAAATAAATAAATAAATAAATAAATAAATTGCAATATAAGGCGGGAAAATGCAGAAGTTGGAGAGATTTCAATACCTAGGAGAATGAATAGAAACTGGGCTGATAGAAAAGGAAACAATGGCATCTCGAACGAACAAAATGAATTTGGCAAACAAACTAACTATGAACATCTACAATAAAAAGAATACTTCGATTAATGCAAAATTAAGACATTACCAGACATTAATCCGTCCTGAAGCCTTACACGCAGCTGAAACTCTTAACCTAGTAAGAAAAGGAGTACTTAAGAGATGAAATGAAAGATTTTCAGGAAGGTACTGGGACTGCGAAGAACAGAGGATGGTTAATTTAGAAAACGAGCGAACCAAGAACTGTATAGCAAGATAGCGAAAATCTCGAACGTCATACGGATAAGAAGCAGCATGTTCTTCGGACACATTCTGAGAATAATATAGCTTACTGTGAACAAGAGAACCAAAGTTCACTGGATACATGAGGTACAAAGCGATCTAGGAAAAATGGTATTACAGGAACCAGAGATATAGAACAGAGTGATTTTTAAATTAAAAAATCATGCTTCCATAGGTTTTCAGGACAGAACTAAGCCCGGACCAAAAATCATCATGAACAGAAGAGCGAAGAAGGTTACAAAGTATAAGAATGAAATAATATTGGAGTAGGAGAAAGACCAGAATTTTTTTACAATTTATTTTACGTCACACCGACACAGATAGGTCTTATGGCGACGACATGATAGGAAAGGCCTAGGAGTGGGAAGGAAGCTGCCGTGGCATTAATTAAGGTAGAGCCACAGTATTTGCCTGGTGTTAAAATGCGGAACCACGGCAAGCCATCTTCAGGGCTGCCGACAGTGGGGCTCGAACTCACTATCTCCCGGATGCAAGCCCATAGGAACGTGCCCGTAACTGCACGGCCAACTCGCCCGATAAGAAGACCAGAAGAAACGAAGCTGGTACGAATTAACGTGGTCCTCAGATGGACAGAACTAGAATAAATAAATAAATAAATAAATAAATAAATAAATAAATAAATAAATAAATAAATAAATAAATATTTCCATTCGGTGCCCTGAAGCAGTACGGCGCATCTCTTAGACGGTTACGCCTTCTCTCATGCGAACATTTGAAGCATTGATTTGGGGTGCGCAGAATGAGAAGGGTTGGCGGCTGTGGCCTGTGAAAGCATCTAACCCGGCATTTGCCTTAGTGCGGGAGAATGAAAAACCACGGAAAACCCTTCTCACGATAGCGGACGGTGGGAACCAGCATCTCCGCCTCCCAAATGCAGAGCTGGAAGTCTAATAAAAACTAGCCGCTCTTGAGCCAAAGCTCACTTTGGTTGATCAGACACTAGCAAGTAATGTATTCGTAAATAACGCATCTTAAGAGCTCCACTGCCCTATCCCATACCCTCACCTGCCGCAGGGCCACGAGGGCACCTTTTCAGATTGGTGTTGATGGACGGTTTACGGTAAGGGCGGGATAGGTCAAGTTGTTAAGGCGGGTCAGGTTCCAAATTAACATGTTATTGTCTTGAAAACCCAAGGCATCATTTAGTGTAAAGCAAGGTACATACTCAGCTCTATTAACTCGTCGTGGAGAGAACAACGGGTCACTTTTACTGCACATGCTGTTTCTCGTGGAGAATGGATCAGTACTTTGTATAATAAACACGGCAATATTTTTCGGAGGGGGTTAGGATTTATTTTTGGGAGAGAGTGTCTCCCAATATTAAAAACTATATTAACAAATACTTTTTAGTTCCAAAAAATATTTTACAAAAAGAAAAGTAGGCTATGATATAGTTTTAGAGCAGTACCTTTTACAACTCAATGGGTGAAGTAGAAAGGTAAACTCATAGCGCTCTGGTGAGCAGAGCACGTTTTAAAACGTGCCTGCAGTGTGAGACAAAGATTTCTGACATTTGTTTAAAAATTGAGGAAATAACATGTATCACTGTAAGTATTAAAAATATTTACATGTTTGATTAAATTTTTAAAACCTTCTAGCTGGTCGATAACATGAACAATTTATTTATTCATTTATTATTATTCATTTCGGCAGGCTGTGGACCACGTTATTTTAACCGTTTGTATCCTTGAGCTTTATTTCTTTTCTAGGATTCCCGCATTCTCTTTCTGTGAGCCTCCTTTCTTTCTTCAGTCTACTTCTTGCCTGTTTTCAACTACGGCTTTTCTTCGAATCGCTGGTATGCTCGAAATTTCTTCTGGAGAGGAACACGTTCCTGGATGTCTTCCTGTGTGATCCCTATTTCTTGAAGGTCTTTTTCAACTTCGGTGAACCAGGGTCCCTTGGTTTTCTTGTTTACAAAGTAGGATAAGATCCAGTTGGTCAATCTCTGCGAGCTCATACGTGTTATGTGGCCATAAAAATTAATCCTCAGTTTCCGAATGATGCCCGTTATCCTTTCAACATGCAGGTACGGATCATTGTTTTGCCGTCTCCTGAACTCACCATTTTCTCTAATTGGTTCTAGGATCTTTCTCAGGATTTTTCTTTCTTTGGCTTCTAACTTTTCAATTAAAACCTTCCTGTTCAATACAAGGCATTCTGCTGCATAAAGGGCCTGTGGACGAATGACTGAACAATAATGCCTAAGCTTGGCCTTGATGGACACTGATCTTTTGTTGTAGATATTTCTAGTTAGTTGGTATGCCACTTCCAACTTATTGATTTATGTATTTATGTATGTATGTATGTATGTATTTACTTATTTTTTATTTATTTATCTAAGAACTCTCTCCCATTGGAGGTAGTCTTATCGGAATCAGTATAGTCTCAATATATATATTTTACAATGGACTAAAATTTGGCACGATTTCTTCAGCACCGCTGTTCCAGTTACGTCTCGTCAAGGTTTTTATTGTTCGAACCGTATTAAGAACATAAAAAACAAACAATCTGTATATCTCACCAAAATTAGAAAATCCATTTATGTTTTCCGTAAATTTGCTAACTATATTCATAGAGAAACATTTAAAGATGGGACAGATTTTATAGGTTAAATTCAATCGTATAATTTGAAAATGCTTGTTCTTATAATTGTTGGCTATTTCAAAAAAAACTTTTATGCTGTTTAAATTTGTCATGTTCACTTTCAGAGGGGGATGGAAGCCCCCACCTAACCCCCCACCCCCACCCCTCGGTACGGCCATGGACCACGCCTTCCACTTTTTTACTCTTGTTGGTGACATTTTAATCTTATCTCTGTATACCTAGAGAATTCTTTTTTTTTATTGAGGAGCATGGTGCCTGAATGATATTCCGACTTCTTGATTAAATGGTCATCATCACGACTTTCGATTCTGCGGTTCTATGTAGTATTGTCATAAGATCGATAGCAAATTACTCTACTAAAGCAAGATAAGTTGCCTCCCCCCATCCCCCGACCTGCTATGAAAATTTCTTATTCGAAAGTACTACATCTGGAATTACGACCACACTTGCTTATAATGTTGAAATAATACTACGTATACGTAAATTAGTACTACTTAACATTAATGTCGTGATATACAGTGACCGCATAAGAAGAAGGTTGTCAGAATTGATGTTCTTACAAAGATTAGAAAGGAAACTGGCCTTAATGGTTGAGAAGAGAATACATTTTTTTAGACACATTCAACCAATAATCACACGAATTGCTGTTGGGGAACCGGGGAGGTCAAACATGACATGCCGCGATTGCAGGCGCATCTGACAGCCTCTCTCATGACAGCTCCTTTTATACCGTGCACGTGTCTCACGCGGCAATATTAACATGTTGCTGTGCTGTCCAGCGTCATCTGTTGGTCTGTTTGTGCACTCACAGATGGTGTCAATAAAACCCCATGTCATGTCAAGCTTGTGTGGCCAGTTTTACCTGACGTGTTGCTGTCCAGCGCCACCTCTTGGTCACTTTGTGTGCTTTACTTTGGTGTCAATAAAACCCCACGTCATTCCAATCATCTATGCCAATTAATACTTCTCTACCTCCAATAATCCATGAAGTATTGCCTCGTCAAATGTTAGCGGACTTTTGCGTCAGCCTGTACATCTCTACATGCAGCGCATCACACAACCAGTTTTCAAAGAAAAACCCAATAGTGAATACATCCCTCCTCCACACAGGGTTTTCATCACGGAGGGCATTTGGTCGCAGAATTGGGCAGAGTCCAATCGGCACCCACGAACTCACCAGGATGTTGGCAGCAGGCAAAGAAGGTAGTCGAGTGACTGTCATAAAAGCTACAGGTGTTTAAATTTCGATCGAACTATGTGGGATGGAATGTCACATCTCTGCGGTTCGGAATTCACATAAAACTAGAGACCCAATAGTTATGATCGCAATATCAACAGTCACGTAAATTTGCAACCTTACTCGCTTGCTTTGGATCGCAAATTGTCCAGGTATTTGGGTCGTGATATCATTTTATCTGAATGGGCTTTTCTTTAAATAGCTGCTTGAGAGTCATAGTCTACCCTTTTAAAGAGTGCTGTTTGGTAGACGTAATGAAATCCTCAGACTTCCTGATCGACTTTAGTGCCCGGATCCACTGTTTTACGTAGGTCATCCAGAAATTAAGTTTCCCTATTTCACTGTTTGTAAAGTAAATATATTTCCCCGGGAAATATCGGGAAATTTTTGAAACGTACTATATGTTTGCAAAGCTCTAATTCTACCTGAGCAAGAAATATCAACTTTAATATTATATTTTTATTAATATGTATTCAGGGCGCTGCCATCAACCAACAGAAAAAAAATACTTAACTCCCAAATAAGGCCTCCGTGGCCCAGGCGGCAGCGCGCCGGCCCCCCACCGCAGGGTCGCGTGGATCAAATCTCGGTCATTCCATGTGAGATTCGTGCTGGACAAAGCAGAGGATGGTATACATATTCTTCTCCGGGTGGTCCGATTTTCTCTGTCATTTTTCATTCCAGCAACACTCTCCGATGTCATTTCATTTCATGTGTCAGTCAGTTATCATTGCCCCAGAGGAGTGCGACCGGTTTCGGCAACCGGCACGATTTCTCTCCTCGCCGCTAGATGGCGTTTTCATTCATTCCATTCATGACCTGGTTGGATGACTGGAAACAGACTGAGGGTTATCATGTTCAACTCCCAAATACACTGCATAGTTTCGAGCTCTCACTGTATATTCCGAAAAGTAAGGTGTTGAGTGCGGAAGTGACCTCAAGACATACGTATTATTACCTTACGTTTATGGAAGCTGATGGTAAACATTTATTTCCTCTTCGTCCATAATTTTTATTTTATTGATCGTTAACATCAATCGAGAATGTCCCATTATAAATATCACGACGTCGCTTAGTGTAGCGTGGAAGATACATGACTGTACCAACCTCACTTTTACTGCGGTAGTTTTATGAGTGGGCGGTAGGGAAGCCTTCTTCATGAACCTTCTCACACAGACCCTGCAGACAGAAAAATTTTATAATTCCGCTCCATATCTCTAAAAGCATGTACATTTTAGTACGGTCCTCTTGTCGTACATCTGTGAAGATAGCGCTCATAAATTTACAACGTCGACTTAAGGGCACCAAAGACGTACAGCACTGCGCATGTAATAGACTACACGAAAGAAGTTGCTAACATTGTAGATAAGGAATAAAGGCTTATGAATATAGAAACTTGCTAATAACATGTGTTGCTACGGAGTCTCCTGTAAAACGTGTAACGGTAATTCGCTCTCGAGATTAGAGCAGGGTCCCAGTATTCGAAATAACGAATGTTTCATGGAATTCACGGAAGAATTTAAGGTGATATCAGATGAAAGGAGCCTCCGTGGTTCAGACGGCAGCGCGTTGGTCTCTCACCGCTGGATACCGTGGTTCAAATCCCGGTCCCTCAATGCAAGAGTTTTGCTGGAGAAAGCGGAGGTGGGACAGGTTTTTCTCCGGGTAGTCCGGTTTTCCCTGTCATCTTTCATTCCAGCAACAGTCTCCATTATCTTTTCATAGCATTTATCAGTCATTAATATCACCATGAGAGTGGCGACCCCATTGTAATAATAGCCTATATCTGTTTCATTCATTCCATCCCTGATCCGGTAAATGACTGGAAAGCAGGTTGTAGGTTTTCATTTCCATTTTCATTAGATGAAAAGTTAAAAACAATATAACTGTTACCATCGTCGAATTTTCGTACATAAAAACAGTTAATACTTCTTCACACGCTAAAAATTATAACGCAGTTAGTCCTACACGCGAAACGGGGATTTCCTACACTTGTACAAAGTATTTATTTTGTGTGCTCTTAGAAGCTTTACGTGTCTTATCTTCTCTAGATAAGGGTCACGGCGTTATTGTTTTAAATCGGCTCCGTTCTATTTCACAATTAATTAAAGTATAATTGAGAAAATATACTGTATATAAATATTACCATTTCAACATTTGCTAGTGGACTCGCTTCCATTCCGACGTCGTTACACGCGTTGGCGAGGTTTACCCGCAAGTAGCCTTACTATAACTCCTAGCTATTACTGGTGTTATTGTTACCTGTATGATGATCGTGATTATTATTATTATTATTATTATTATTATTATTATTATTATTATTATTATTATTATTATTATTATTATTATTATTATATCCAGTACAGCATGGAGTCCTGTTTCACAAAAGGACTTTAGGTAATAAATCTCATATTAATCCGTACTGAAGAGCAATATAGTTTTTGCACCTGGTGGTCTGTGAGGTGCAGTCTTCCAATTGGAGGAAAGCTGAGAGCTTGCACAGGACATGTCATAGTGATTAGTGTTTTTAAAATATTTACTTGTCTTGAATTTCATGCTTGCTTCATATTTATTTATTTATTTATTTATATATTTATTTATTTATTTATTTATTTATTTTCTTTGCGTTTAAGCCATCTGTGGACCACGGTGCTTGTATTCTAGTTGTGTTTTGGTCGTCGTCTGCCCCTTTTGGCGTAATGGATTGTGTTCTTAGCGGCCTCTTGAGCCTTCCTGTTGGCCCAGTATGCCTTCATTTTCTCGCTGAATTCTTTCCTGCGCTCCTCTGACCAATTCCCGACTCCTTTGTGGCTAGCTGATGTAAGAGATGTTAGGAAAGGTTTAGTTTTGACCATTAAACGGTATGCATTCCTGTCAGTTATGGCGGCTTGATTAATATTAAGCTCTGAAAGATCTTTGTCTACTTGCTTGGTCCAGGGGAATCCAGTAGCTTTGCCTTTGTTAGCAACCTTGAAGATCTTATGGGAAAATCTATTGGGATACATTCTGTGTAGGTGTCCATAGAAAGTCATACGTTTTCTTCTGATGGCATATATGAGGTTATTTATTTATTTATTTATTTATTTATTTATTTATTTATTTATTTATTTATTTATTTATTTATTTATTTATTTATTTATTTATTTATTTATTTATTTATTTATTTATTTATTTAATAACTTGTTTATTTATTTGTTTATTTATTCATGCCTTGACTTTACTTTGATTTTGACTGATGATGGTCTCTGGTAAGACCGAAACTAGTTTCAACCAATAAATGCAACCTTTCTAAGGTGGAAACCTTTAGCTTTTGTTTTACACTGTAGTTTATAGTCACAAAATGTTTCAAAACGAAAGAATAAGATTTCAGTTTGTTAAGGAATGAATGTTAAGAATTGCTTATAACAACAAGGCTTTTTCAGATTATCATGCATTGGTTTACAAAATACAATTTCACAACTGTTCAGGTCACACTCAGATATGAGTATGTTCATTCCAAACGCGATGTCCCCAGATATTATCAGTGGTTTCCCTCTCACGTCGTCACAAATACGCTAAAGAACATTTAGATCTTCTGTGATGTCACGAGTAGAGTCGAGATACACAAATGAAGTTCACATTGATTAAAAGTTGTACCAATGATGAGACTCTGTCAGCAGAGCAATACTTAGATAATAGTACGAAGTTGTCTGATTTTGATGTAACAGCTGCACGAATTCGCAATCCAGGCGCATAATTTCTCGTAGTACAAATGTGAAAGTCTAGTCCAAAGCCTACCACTTTGTTCTTTCTAACATTCGGTTCTTGTATACATAAAATTGATCTTCCATTAAGATCGTAATTTAAGAGAAGTTCCTGCGTGGGCACAATATATTTATGCAAGTTTTCTTGATAAATGCACAGATTAGCCGTAATTAATTTTCGATTTTACATTATCATAGATTTCTTTCTTTTTTTTTTTTATTGGACAGTCAGTTGAAGTAGCGGGATGTTGAGTGTTTAGATTCTCGGGGAAGTGTCTCGCAATATTTATTTGATTTCGTACTTTGCAATTTATTCATACAGTCCTTCTTTTCGGACACTCACGGATATTATGAGCATCTAAACACTTGGAGCAACACTGTTGTTTATCATAGCCAGAGGAAACATGACAAAACCAAGGCACTTGTAACAACGGATGAAAGAAATGTATTCACTGAAGTTACATCTCTTAAAACATATGTGGAGTTTCTCGCACAGAAAATGGCGGCACATACTTTTAAAACCACGAATTGCGTGCTGCCAACTCGTGTCTTCCGCGTGAAGAGCAATCTGGTATCGTAATTCATTTATTATTATTATTATTATTATTATTATTATTATTATTATTATTATTATTATTATTATTATTATTATTATTATTATTATTAATCAAACATCTCTGTTAAAAGTTAAATTCAGGACATGTCCCTTTTGTTGTATGTCCGGCGCTCCCTTTCTCGCTCCGCCTGCCAGCTGCACGCGCGCCTGTGTATCATTCTGCTAGCTTCGACGCGCAGCCCTCAGTGCGCGTGCCTGACCATCGAGTGTACTATAAATAGGAGCTCCCGGCCTGCTTACTTGCCCACTCGCCCCGGTGTCCAGCTCCAGAATACACCCTACGTCGAGCACGGAGGCTACTCCTCTTGAAAATGTGCTTCGACCAGGTGGACTGAATTTCTGGCAGTACGAGGTTTCACCTCTGGTCACCGCTCCCTTACCTGTTCCCGCTGCCTATGTTCCGTAATTCTTTTACAAGCCATTTTCATTCCCTAAATTATGCAAGCTCCCTTAGTTTCGCTAGGTGGAATTTCTTCAATCAATTGAACTTGCTTTTTAGGAATTCAGGCACTTCAACAAACAAAGACTCTCATGAACATTTATGTTAGTGTGCCAGATAGTTCTCGACTATCAGAGTGTCAATTCACAAAGACTATCTTTTCAAGATAGAAGTGTATATAAAGACTGCAAACCTGTACATATTGTATAAAGACAGACTTTTCTCAAGATTCAATATTCCTTTTTGCTTCAAAATAAATTTCAGTTATTTGTGTAAATGTCATAAAGTGAAGCAATAAAAGTTGTGTTCTGTAAACTTCAACCTTGGTTACAACACAACTCTATGGCGACGAGGTAAAAAAAAGCGACACTACAATTCATCGGCCCCAGTCGCCAACTCTATGGCGACGAGGTAAAAAAGCGACCAACTACAATTCTTCAGCCCCAGTTGCCAACTCTATAGTGACGAGGTAAAAAGCACCAAAATACAATTCATCGGCCCCAGTCGCCAACTCTATGGCGACGAGGTAAAACAAGCACACCACTACCATTCTTCGACCCCAGTTGCCAACTCTATGGCGACGAGGTAAAAAGCGACGCTACAATTCATCGGCCCCAGTCGCCAACTCTATAGCGACGAGGTACACACGAAACCACCACTACCATTCAACGGGCCCAGTTGTCAACTCTACGGCGACGTGCTAAACAACAACGACACTCTAACCAGTTCTGACACACAGCTTACCTTCCTCTTGCTTGCACGCATCTCGCAATGGCTACTGCGGAACAACTCGCTACGGTTTTCCAAGCCTTACAACAGCAACAACAACAGTTTATGCAACAACAACAGGCAGCATTAATTCAGGCTATTCAAGCTATTTCTGTCTCTACACAGCCATCAGCTATTCCTCCGTTCTCTGCTTTTGATCCAGCTAAGGAAGAATGGTCAGTTTATTTAGCCCGCTTGCAACAGCATTTCATCTGCCATTCTGTCACAGATGATCAACGCCGCCGCGCACTATTTCTTAGTTCGGTTGGCAATGCTACGTGTGAATTACTACGTAAATTAAGTCCAGAAGAACACTTATCTGAGGTACCCTTCACGCAGCTCTTGGCCCGTCTCACGGAACACTATGCCAAAGCTCCTCACATAGTGGCTGCTCGCTATAAATTTTTTCAGAGCAGAAAGCAACCCCATCAGACACATACTGAATGGATAACTGAATTGCGTGGTCTAGCTAAGCCCTGCCAGTTCATCTGCTCCAAGGACGGTTGTGGTTCATCCTACACTGATTCTCTCATTCGGGACATGATAACTTTACATACTCCTGAAGACAAAATACGTTTTGACGCTGTCAAGCAGAGTAACCCTTCTTTAGAAGACGTCCAGCGTATTGCTACGGTTTATGAGCTTACTACCAAGACTGCCGCAGCCATAGCTTCTCCACACGAAGTTGCACAAGTCTCGCCTCAGGCCCGCAAGTCCTCTGCTACAGTGAACCGTACGGATAAGGCGCTCTCCGCCAAGCATTCTCGCCCGGTTCCCTCTCGTAATGCTACACGGAAGCCCAATTCTAAAAGCACCTCGAAACTCCTGCCTTCCTGCAGAGGTTGTTTCAAGCATCATGAACGTCGTGACTGTCGTTTTTTCAAAGCTACTTGTCACCGATGTAATAAGCTTGGACACATTCAGACTGTCTGTCAAAGTTCGCTCCACCCTGCTAAGACTACTGCAGCGCGCCGGAAGCATATACAGCCCCGCCAAGACATGGAAGTTGATCAGATCAATCTTATTCTTCCCACAAAGGATTCTCACAAAATCATCATTCCTCTCTCATTCTCTGATCGATCTGTCGATTTTCAATTAGACACTGGATCACCTGTCTCTCTTATTAACCTGACTACCTACCACGACTTAAATTCACCTTCATGCTCTCCAGCTGACATCCAGCTCGTGACATTTAACAAGAAGAAAATTGACATCAAAGGTCAAATTAAGCTTCAGGCTAGTTATAAAGGAATTCAGAAGGCCATTCCTCTTCTCGTAGTTAACAACTACACTGCATCAAACATTATGGGCATGGATCTATTTAACTTATTTGGTTTCCAGATACATGACAACATTACCGTCGTATCTACATTGCATCCTACTTCTGACGTTACCGCTCTCCTAGAGCAGTTTCCTGAAGTCTTCGACTCTCAGCTCGGAACAGCCAAAGACTATACAGCTCATATACAGCTGAAATCCGGAGCTAAGCCTCGCTTCCTCAAAGCACGTCCAGTACCCATAGCACTTCAAGACCAGGTCACGAACGAATTAGAAAGATGGATACAAACTGGAATTGTTGTACCAGTTACTTCTAGTCAATGGGCTACTCCACTCGTGATAATCAAGAAACCTGATGGTAATGTTCGACTTTGTGGCGATTTTCGATCTACAGTCAACGCACAACTCGAAACCGATATCTTTCCTATTCCACGTCCAGAAGACTTATTCCGTCGTCTCTCTGGTGGACAATTCTTCTCTCGAGTTGATCTTAAAGAAGCATATCTCCAGCTACTTTTAGACGAAGAATCTAAGAAATTTCTCACACTCAACACTCCTCTCGGACTGCTCCAGCTCCAGCGGCTCCCATTCGGTGTTTCATCCTCAGCGGCTATTTTTCAGCGCTATTTGGCTCAACTCACCGCCTCCATTCCCGGTTGTGCTAACTACCTGGATGATATTATTGTTACTGGAAAAGATCATCAGGAACATCTAACCAATCTCCGCCTTCTTCTCCAGAAATTGAAAGACAATGGCCTACGAGCGAATCTCGCTAAATGTACCTTCTTTCAGCCTCAAGTTCACTACCTCGGACATATACTTGATAAGAATGGAATTCGTCCTAGTATACAGAATGTCTCCGCGATAGTAAACATGCCAGCACCTCAGAACCTCAAGCAGCTTCAGTCCTTCATAGGCAAAGCGAACTATTATAATAAGTTCATTCCACGCTTCGCTACAGTGGCAGCTCCATTAAACGCTCTACGTAAAAAAGGTGTTAAGTTTCAGTGGACTCCGCAATGCCAACAGGCATGGAAAACAATCAACAACGCCTTAATTCAAGCTGTACAACTCACTCATTTTCAGCCCGACAAGATCATCACGCTAGCTACTGACGCTTCAGACTACGGTGTCGGTGCAGTTCTCTCCCAGAAGGATCGTCATGGACAAGAACGCCCCATCGCCTTCGCTTCGAAAACACTTAATGACCATCAACGTCGATACTCACAGATAGAGAAAGAAGCTTTAGCCATCATCTTTGGTATTCGCCGTTTCAATGAATATCTTTATGGCAACCATTTCCTGATCATTACCGATCATAAGCCTCTCGTACACTTATTCAATCCTGGTAATAAGATCCCAGAGAATTCCCTCAGAAAGCTTCAAAGATGGTCCATGTTCCTTTCTGATTATTCCTATCAGATTGTATATCGAGCCACATCCCAGCATTGTAATGCTGATGCCCTCTCCCGCTTACCCGTTGGTCCTGATACTGCTTTCGATTCTCAAGAATCTGAATGTCTTCAGTTGGACATCGAACTTGAAGATACTGTATCCAGTTTTCCTCTTGATGCTACCTGCATAGCTAAAGCTACGGATAAGGACAGTACACTTGCTACTGTACGTACTTACATCCGCAACGGTTGGCCTCTTCAGAGCACACTTCCTGCCCACCTGGCACCTTATCATCGTATGCAGCATCGTCTCACGACTCGTGCCGGAGTTGTACTACTAGAAGCAGGCACCCTCTTCCGAGTGGTTATCCCACTTAGCCTACAGAAACAAGTTCTCGAATTATTACACCAAAGCCATTGGGGTATCTCCAGAACAAAGCAACTCGCCCGTCAACACTGCTACTGGCCCGGTATTGATGCCGCCATCGAAAAGCTAATACGTCATTGTGAGCGATGTCAAATGAATCAGAACGCCCCGTCTTCTGATCTTGCTTCATGGCCTCCTGCTACTACTCCATGGGAACGAGTTCACATCGATTTCGCAGGTCCTTTCCTCAATTCCATGTGGTTAATAGTCATCGATTCACTGTCAAACTTTCCATATGTAGTGGATATGCATTCGACTACTACAACCGAAGCTACCATTCGTGCTCTCCAGAAAATCTTTACTACAGAAGGTTTACCGCAAGTACTCATTTCGGACAACGGACCTCAATTTACAGCTACTGCTTTTCAGAACTTTTGTACACATAATGGCATTCGTCATATCCTAGCACCACCTTTTCACCCTCAATCTAATGGTGAAGCTGAACGCTTCGTACAAACATTTAAAAGAAGTATGAAGAAAGCTGTCTCTTCAGGCTTAACTAAAGACCAAGCCTTGCTCCAACTCTTAAACAACTACAGAACTCTACCCGGCGCTGATAATATCACTCCTGCACAGAAGCTCCATGGACGACCTCACAGAACTTTACTTTCTCTGTTACAGCCTCTTCCGGCCCAGCATAAGACCTCACCAACGAAGTTCTCCCTCAACGACAAGGTCTACACCAGGACATTCAAATCCAACCCACTCTGGATACCTGGAGTCATCTGCAGATCTTTGGGTCATCGTCTCTACGAGATACAGACTACGGAGAAACGTATCTGCCGCCATCAAGATCAGATACGTCTGCGCTACCGCCCCTGTCCAGCTATTGATGCTATTGCTAAACCTGATAACTCTATTGCTGAACGAGCCTTAGATCATTTAATAACAATGGGTTCCTTTCAGGACGAGACAGCGCCACTCCGCCCAGTTCCAGCTCCGGACAATACAACAGAGACACCAGCAGCTCCGCCCCAGCATCGCAGTCGCCGCCAGCGCCGCCGCCGTTTCACGCCGTACCGGCGCATTTAGGAGGGGAGGGTGTTGTATGTCCGGCGCTCCCTTTCTCGCTCCGCCTGCCAGCTGCACGCGCGCCTGTGTATCATTCTGCTAGCTTCGACGCGCAGCCCTCAGTGCGCGTGCCTGACCATCGAGTGTACTATAAATAGGAGCTCCCGGCCTGCTTACTTGCCCACTCGCCCCGGTGTCCAGCTCCAGAATACACCCTACGTCGAGCACGGAGGCTACTCCTCTTGAAAATGTGCTTCGACCAGGTGGACTGAATTTCTGGCAGTACGAGGTTTCACCTCTGGTCACCGCTCCCTTACCTGTTCCCGCTGCCTATGTTCCGTAATTCTTTTACAAGCCATTTTCATTCCCTAAATTATGCAAGCTCCCTTAGTTTCGCTAGGTGGAATTTCTTCAATCAATTGAACTTGCTTTTTAGGAATTCAGGCACTTCAACAAACAAAGACTCTCATGAACATTTATGTTAGTGTGCCAGATAGTTCTCGACTATCAGAGTGTCAATTCACAAAGACTATCTTTTCAAGATAGAAGTGTATATAAAGACTGCAAACCTGTACATATTGTATAAAGACAGACTTTTCTCAAGATTCAATATTCCTTTTTGCTTCAAAATAAATTTCAGTTATTTGTGTAAATGTCATAAAGTGAAGCAATAAAAGTTGTGTTCTGTAAACTTCAACCTTGGTTACAACACCTTTAGCATCTCTTTCACACGCACAGTTTATCCGAACAGATCTGATATTCATATTTGGATTTTCTACAATTATTTTGACCATAGCATCCGTAGGAATGAGTTCAAAACATTCCAGTTCAGTGTTAGCATTTCGCGCGTCTCAATATGCTGCACCACTGCGATCTGAATCTACTCCCTGAAGCACCGGAGGAATTTCAAGCTTACTATCCCAGTGGGTACTCAATGAAGTACCAAAGTCCGAATATTTTAATTCATCAGAAATGTTTCTTGCGCGTTGTTACTCTTTCTCTAAGGCCACGATATGCCAAGCAATAAACAAACACACATACCTAGCTCGATAGCTGCAGTCGCTTAAGTGCGGCCAGAATCCAGTATTCGGGAGATAGTGGGTTCAAACCCCATTGTCGGCAGCCTTGAAGGTGGTTTTCCGTGGTTTCCCATTTTTACACCAGGCAATTGCGGGGGCTGTACCTTAATTAAGGCCACGGCCGCTTCCTTTCCAGTCCTAGCCCTTTCCTGTCCCATCGTCGCCCTCAGACCTATCTGTGTCGGCGCGACGCAAAGCCAATAGCAAAAAAAAAAAAATGATAATCAAACACAAACAAAGCAACGAACAAAACAACGCTAACAGTGTTATACGCGCAGGCGGCGAATCCCCACTCCAAACAGTGAAAAAATCCGGCCCTTTAGGCAAGCAACTCAATGTTGAAAACATCCTAGGGGTGATGATGACACGCGGTAGAATAATGACAGCTCACTGGAACCTCGACCACATCCGGCAGATTAGATCACGGCCGACTGGATCCCTCGCTGCGCAGCTAGAGCCACGCATCTAGTCGGCCGTGATTAGATTAGCATTTTGCCTTTTTCTACCAGTACAAGCGCTGATGTGAATCAATGCATTGTTTCACTTAAGCACCACTACGAGCGGTAATGTAAGTCAATGCAGAGTTTCACTTAAGCCCTTATAACTACATTCGGTGTGGACATTTAAAAAGAATCGAAAAACGCCTGAGAGTATTGAACCAAGGAGCACATCACAGAAATAATTATATAAATAAGTTAATTTGGCTAGGATTTGAAAGAAAGAAGAAACCTTGTAAAAAATAAACAAGTGATTTAAGTATGTTTTTCAGGAAGCGCATTTAGGCTGGGAGTGATTTTTCGAAATTAGTTTTTATAGTTCTATAGAGCTAGGCAAGACTCACAATTTTAAACCTTTCCGGCCCTTTATCCCTTCAACGTTTGGCCCAATTGAGGAAATTGCTTAATTTTACGTTTCTGGTAATATGGGAACCCTTACATTGTCTCCTAAGGCATGTTTTCAACATGAAAATTAATCCACTTCTGGAGATATCCCGCAGCCGACTTCTTCCTTGTTATTTCCCACTTTGTATAGATTTACCCCAGTTTTTTTTTCTTTACGTCGCGCCGACACAGATAGGTCTTATGGCGACGATGGGACAGGAAAGGCCTAGGAATGGGAAGGAAGCGGCCGTGGCCTTAATTAAGGCCCAGCCCCAGCATTTGCCTGGTGTGAAAATGGGAAACCACGGAAAACCATCTTCAGGGCTGCCGACAGTGGGGTTCGAACCTACTATCTCCCGAATACTGGATACTGGCCGCACTTAAGCGACTGCAGCTATCGAGCTCGGTACACCCCAGTTTTACGGGCGGATGTTCTTCCAGATACCAACCCAATGTGGATGGATGTATTCATTCCGTATTGTATGTATCTATGATGGCTGATAGTGTGATGCGTTGTACGTTAATGAAGATGCTCATTAAGACAAAAATAAATATCCAGTCCGTCTTGGAATCGAACCCGGGTTCCTTTGAACTACATCTTCCCGATTTTCATTAAATTCCTTTGCAAAGCAATTAAAGCATTTGGTGAGTGCGTTGAAGAGGTAAGCGAACAAGGTGGAAAGTACGGTACACCTAGCTGCTTATGCAGGAACAGGTGACTAAGCACCACTTATAAGGAGTACAGGAGGTAATGATCCGCGAAAAAAAAAAAAAGATGGTATCGATAAGTTCTTTCTCTCTCAGTCCGTCTCTCTCTGTGCTACATAAGGACCTCACTGGCCTCACTTTCCATCAGATGCAAGTTTCCTTAAAGCTAAGTGAGCCATGACTCACCAATTTGAATTTCACGTTAGCATGCAAGTACACAGCATACTGCACCATTGAAGGGAGCTTTAAAAAAATCTTGTTCAAGACTGCTTCCCAAAGGGGAAGAACAACATTCTGAGGCATCCTTAAATATTTGGTTTGGTTTGGTTTGGTTTGGTTTGGTTTGGTTTGGTTTGGTTTGGTTTGGTTTGGTTTGGTTTGGTTTGGTTTGGTTTGGTTTGGTTTGCTTTGGTTTGGTTGGTTTGTTGGTTTGTTTGTTTGTTTGTTAAGAAGGAAGATGGTTTAACGTAGACTTACGTTCCTCGACAATGGGTACACTGCAAGAAAATTTTTAAGACGCATTTAGTGTTTGGGTAGAACGCGTATTTCGCCGAGAGCATTTAATTTACGAGTATGTTTAAAGTCTCAATTTACAGACAAAAGAGGAGGCTACCTGTTGTAAATAAAATTGAAAATCTAAAATGTAGTATTCATGAAATGGCGCTTCAAAGTAAGGCAAAATGTGTGCTAAAAATGTGACGTCACACGCATACTCTGTTAAAAGATAGCGCTGTGTTGAGTGACACGCTCAGTTGGAGATTAGCTGCCGTTGTCAATACATCGTGGTCAATTGTATAAAATAAAAAATTTAAATTTTTTTAAAAAAATCTTCTTCTTCTTCCGCTCTTCCCACACCAGTGGGGTCGCGGATGCGAACTGTGTCGCGCATGTGGATTTGACTGCGTTTTACAGCCGGATGCCCTTACTGACGCCAACCTTATATGGAAGGATGTAATCACTATTGCGTGTTTCAGTGGTGGTTGGTAGTGTAGTGTGTTGTCTGAATATGAAGAGGAAAGTGTTGGAACAAACACGAATACACAGTCTCCGTGCTGGAAGAATTAATAAAACACGATTAAAATCTCCAATCCGGCCGTGAATCGAACCCGGGACCCTCGGAACCGAATGCCTCAATACTAACCATTCAGCCAACTAGTGGGGCAATGGAAAAGAAAGATTGACGTCTTAAATTATGTCCATTACTTCTCATATCACAGACACAAAGTACACCGAGTTATTACTCACATTCCAAGTGTATCAAATTCTACTGAACAAAATGTATTCTCCACATAATATTTGTCTTTTATTTATAATAAGTTAGTCTAACCATCAAAACCCTGCTGCAGTTAAAATAGTGACAGCCTACCGCTAATTTTTTTCGACACACTTAATAGAATGCTGAAGCTTCTCGTCAGTCTGATGAAACACAAAATGTAACATTTAGAACACTAGAACATAATATACCTGTAAAAAATGGACAATTATAAGTTGAAGGACATGTCTCGTTCTGTGCAAGAACATTATTTGATTATAACAAACCACCCTTTACTATGCACATTTCTGAAGTGCTAACAGCGGACGTCTATGTGTAGTTTATTCGCTTGTTCATAACATGACCATTTCACAGTCGTGTACGGGCAATCGCAATCATTTACCCTCAACGAAAAAGAAATTAATATACAGAGTGTCCTTGAAAAACAGTTCCAGTATTTACAGAGGAGACAGTACACAACAAATGAATGGAAAAGGTCCTATAAACGTTGGTCGCAAACCCTATATCTTTGGAGATATAGTCCACTACATCTACGAAGGTGAATCAAAAAGTAAGTTACGACAGCTCGACGCGAGAGCATGTTGAGTGTCGTGACCATAGCCAATGCGGAGAAAACTACGGAAACTTCTGACACGTCCGTTAGGAAGGTTGGTGTGGCATCTCGTCGTGCTGTGTGCGCAGAGCTGGCCTGGCTCAAAGACGCGTCAACTGGATGTTCACTCCAAATTGGAGGTGCGTGCAACGATCAGATTTCTATGGGCTAAATGGCTCAATTGCACGGTCATTCGTCGTGAAATCACTGCTGCATATGGTGAGCATGCAATTTCTCGCCCAGGTATTGTAAAGTGGTTTAAGCAATTTGACGATGAGCGCACGGATCTAACGAACGAATATCGTGAAAGGAGGCCTGCAACGTCCATTACCGTAGCAAATGTTAACCGTGTGGATGGGATCATTAGAGAGAATCGGCGCATAACACTGAAGGAAATTGCCTGCATCCTGAACATTTCGTATTGCAGTATGTTTTCCATTGTTCACCAGCATCTTGGATTTCGTAAACGGTTTCAAAGATGGGTCCCACGTCTGTTCATCAATGTTCACAAGGACAACGTTTCCAATTGTCACCGACATTTTTGCAACGGTATTCTGTGGAGGGCAACGAGTTTCTGTGACGAATCATGACAAGGGATGAAACATGGGTCTCCACCTCACCCCTGAAATAAGGAGAACATCGATGGAATGGGTGCACACCACACCACCACCACGAAAGAAGGCCAAGGCCCAACCTTCAGCAGGAAAGGTAATGGTGACGGTGTTCTTTGACAGGGAGGGTGTGGTGCACGTGGAATGTATGCCTAAAGCCACGATAATCAACTCGGCTTCGTATTGTCAAACGTTGAACCTGTTGCGTAAGGCAACTGAAGAAAAGCGGCGGGGAAAATTGAGAGCCAGTGTGATTTTGTTGCACGATAACGCAACGTGTCACAGGGCCCGCCAAACGTCCGAACTGTTGCTGCGATTCAAGTGGGAGTTATGGCAACATTCTCCATACAGTCCAGACCTAGCGCCACACGATTATAATGCGTTCGGTAAGCTGAAAAAGGATCTCGGTAGACGACGATTCCGAAACAATGAGGAGGTGAAAGCAGGTGTCTCCAGGTGGCTACATAGCGTTGAAGGTGATTTCTACGCACCCGGAATAGAAAAGTTGGTTGACCTTTCCAAGAAGTGTTTACAGTATCTTGGAGACTATGTAGAAAGACGAACTTACGTTGTAGTTTGTCATAGCCATGGTGCCTATGTGTAGGTGGTTTCACAAATGGCCATAACTTGGAAGTGTAACTTATTTTTTGATTCGGCTTCATACTATCAATGATGACCATGTCTTTGATCTACTCTTCACAGCAAGTGCTCGATTTGATTGTAGTTGATTGCAATGCAACCTTCCATCCTACAATACTGTCGTGTCACAACAAAATACGCGCTAAGGCACAAACACAGCGCACGACGTACTGCAACAATTGCTTCGTGACAAAGTGCTCGGAGTTCAAGATATACCCCCTTCTTCAGAGAAAGACCGTAACACAACACGCTAGTAGGTTTAAGACCCATGTTTAGGTAGGAACTTATTTCCGTCCTTCGTTGCACACGACCAGTAAATTACTGGAACATCGTGATCTTTGCTAGTAGTTATTATTATTTATTTAGCGTATGATGAATTACAATATATACAACTACCATCTCAAGTTCATAACTAAAGTTCCATGTCAAAATTTAATAGCCAGAGAAGAGCTTCGTTTGAGACACAGTTTAAGTCCTCTATAGAGCCTCTGTAACCACGCAAAGGACACTCAAATGCAATTTGATCCACTGTCTGCTCCCCTTGTCCGCAGTCACATTGCGGTGATGTCTTCCATCACCATTTGAAGAGAGTGGCTCCATATCTACCTTGGCCGGTCCTAATTCGATTTAGCATCCTCCACTGCTGTCTGGGAAGAGAAAAACCATCTGGGCACTTGCATGGGTTCTCAATGGTGTGATGCTGTGGTAATGAGGATTGCTGTTGCCACTGTTCTTTCCAGGCGTCCAATACATTAAAGGAGGTGTCCTGTAAATTCATTGCAGTACGCCAAGAAGGGTGTCTGGATTTCAGTCGTTTAGCTGGGGAAGCTGCTATGTCAGAATGAATAGGGAGGAGAGGATTGTTTTAAATTTTCTTCCACAAGTTAAGCAGTGACTGTGATCTTCTTAGGGATGGAGGTGGGATGTGGCTTAGGGTGGGAAGCCAGTGTGTGTTAGTTGGTCGGATGCTAGTAGTGTTAGTGGACCATACCTTCGAAGATATGTGGCTTGCGACCAATGTTGATAGAACCTATTAATGTTGAAAACTAGGGGTCCCCATACTACGTTAAACGTTAAATTAAGCTGAAAGGGGTAGGGCTAAAAGGCCCAGAAAGGTTTCAAATTGTGAGTCTTGGATAGCTCTATCAAACGTAAAAAAGGCACATTTCGAAAATCACTTCAGGCCTAAATACAGCTCCGGGAAAATAGCCTAAAATCGCTTGTTTCTTTACTCGTTTACTTTTCTGATTCAAACCCTAGCCAAATTAACATATTTACGTTATTATTTCTGTAATGTGTTCCTTGGTTCAATACCCTCAGGCTATTTTTAATATTCACATTAGCGCTCGTAGTGGTGTTTAAGTGAAACAATGCATTGACTCACACTGGTGCTCGTAGTGGTGTTTAAGTGAAACAATGCATTGACTCACACTGGTGCTCGTAGTGGTGTTTAACTGAAATAATGCATTGACTCACACTGGCGCTCGTAGTGGTGTTTAAGTGAAACAATGCATTGACTCACACTGGCGCTCGTAGTGGTGTTTAAGTGAAACAATGCATTGACTCACACTGGCGCTCGTAGTGGTGTTTAAGTGAAACAATGCATTGACTCACACTGGCGCTCGTAGTGGTGTTTAAGTGAAACAATGCATTGACTCACACTGGCGCTCGTAGTGGTGTTTAAGTGAAACAATGCATTGACTCACACTGGCGCTCGTAGTGGTAGTAAAAAGGCAAACTGCTAATGTAATCGACCGGATATGGTTGAGTTTCCAATGAACACTCAGTCTAACGCGTGTCATCATCATCCCTAGGATGTTTTCAAAGTTCAGGTGCTTGCCTGAAGGGATAGAACTGTGGATTCTCCCTTCGTTTATTGCATTCTGCATCCTCAGGAAATACTGCGACCTCTTTCAAAGAAACCCTGTATACATATGTGACCTTTCAGCTAAGCATCCCATCGCTTTAAAACATGTAAAGTTGGCATATTCAACATGCATGATATCCTGCACTCAATTATTTTGTGTGTCTGCAGTTGTAACGTCCTAATTATTTATATCTATAATTCAGGCATATTCTCTGTAAGAGTGACCAACACGATGGGTGACTCGAGACATTTTCAGACCATCTTTGGTGTAGTAAATATGAGTGCCATAATTTTGAAATTGTATTTGTAGTTGACAATTAGCATGCTACACAGGACGAGGTGAGGTTTAGTGGTTGGATGGGGGGCGTCTAAATGTCGTGCTCAGGTGGCAAGCGCCCTGCTGTGGTTCCGGATTGTCAACCTTCAATAACAGGTACATAGTAAACTAAGATCCAAGCGGTGGTGGGATTGTGGTCGCAGCCAATATCAACTATAATAGGCAGTTAATTGAGGTAACGTTCGGAGAGCTAATACCTCGAACTTTGAAGAAAATAACGTATTGACTCGCATAAAGGTCAATGTTATCTTCCTGAAATTACTAGAAGGTCATTGACATCATTTATGAACTTAACAGGCAGGATCAAATGAAACCCAGCTTGACACTATTTTTCATTCCACTGCGCACGCTTCAATGATCTGTCATAGTAGCTGAAAGAGACAACTCTAAACTATCAATATCCAGTGGAAGCTAACAGCCAGTGTTGCCCGATCATGGGAAATTTTCCGTAACGAAGTAAATATAAGCATGTTTTCTTCTCTAACAAGAGAAAGGGAAGTAAGTGAAAAATTAAACCAAACAAAACTCATTGTAAATTTCAAAATAAGGTTTTCTGGCATTAAAAGGTGATGTTTACACATTAAACACAATATGTATACATCAATAATAACACTTGTCATCATCGACGAATATACAATGAGCAGTGAAGTCTTAGCGGTTTCCGGTAAGAGGCAGTGTATAGTGGTATCAAAAGGTAGTGATGAAGCTCTCAACGCAGTTGCAGTGGTTAAATCTAGTTTGATGATCATGATGATGATTATGCTGATGCTTGATGTTTAAAGCAGCCTAACATCTAGGTCATCGCCCTCTAATGGTATGAAATGAGACAAAATATAATGAAAATTTAAAAGTCCAAAATCATCCACTGACCAGAATTCAAAACGTGATGACGAACAATGAATGGATGGATATGAATTTAAAACAATCAGTGGGTCGACCCGCAATGCCCCGCATTACCAGAAACTAGCGTTAAACAACAGTATTACTGATCAAGGGACTACTTCTAAAAGCAGAATACTGAATCGATGATGCTTGTAGTCTAAAGTGGTCAAAAATCCAGGACATAAGCCCTTCATAATGGTACTTATCGCTAAGAAAGTAGAACCATGGTATTTTTCATGTTGCGGTACTAATCAAAAGTAGCGCAGACTCGCGGTATTCCACACATTATGGTACTACTCACAGGTAATGTACTGCGCACATGTAACACAGACCTATGGCGTTTCTCACATTGCGGCCCCATTTGCAGGCAACGCAAACCTATGGTGTTCCTCACATAGGTGTATTAATCACAAGGCACCCATACTATCCCGTGGTGTTCGTCACATAGTGGGTACTAATCACAGGCAAGACAGACCCATGGTGTCGCTCATATAGTGGTACTAATCACAGTACTGTAAAATGCATCCTGAGCACACACTGTCGCTACTAACCACAAACCTACTGTGTACCTAACATAGTGGTACTACGCACAAGTAAAGGCAACCCATGGTTTTCCCCGCGTATTGGTACTAATTGTAAGTAGTCTCATGGCTCTAATTCGATCATCCTTTGGTCGCCCTTTATAGTCGCCTATTACGATAGGCAGGGGATAACGTGTGGGTATACTTCGCCTGTGCCCCCCCCACACACAGGGGGATGTGTGTGCGGTCCGCGAGAGCTATTTTATTTTGCTCAAGTCCGCCGGCAAGCCATTTAGGACACCTGTATCCGCCACCTTGCACGCGTCACGTGGGAGTATCACCTCTTTTCGCT
Organism: Anabrus simplex; assembly: GCF_040414725.1. Taxonomy (NCBI): domain Eukaryota; kingdom Metazoa; phylum Arthropoda; class Insecta; order Orthoptera; family Tettigoniidae; genus Anabrus; species Anabrus simplex. Next base: position 56,626,877 of record NC_090273.1, on the reverse strand, counting down.
GCTACGCCAGCGTAGAAGGTTCGTGGTAGGTCGAGTTTGGGGTGTCAGTAAACTGGAGGCCATAGGATGGAAAAATAAGCGAAAAGTTTTTTTCACGGCTTTGCATTTTAGCCATGTTAAAAGTCAACCAATATATTACAAAAATATGCAAGCCTTTCTGGGGTCAATTGGGTCATTTATTAAAACAAACATTATTATTATTATTATTATTATTATTATTATTATTATTATTATTATTATTATTATTATGCATTTTTCTCACGAACATGAATATGTATTATTTTAATGTTACTACTTTTTACTACAATTTATTAACTGAAATATGTCATGGATCCTCTTGGGACGACAGATATCATCCACGCCGTCAGGATCTCATAAAGGGACACAGAGAGGGAGACAAAGTCAGACCATGCCGACTCTTTCGATCCATGAAGTACATACGAACGAATTTCTGAAGAGCTGATCTGGCATGCAATTTGGTCTCATGGTGTTTCCGAATAGTAAGTTGACTGCAGCCAGCTTCTGTATCGGAACACCAGCAGTGTCCTGCTAAGTCCAGTTAAAATACTGCAGAATTTTACATAAAGAAATAAATGAACTGGATTAAAGCCAGTATATACAGGGTGTTAGGTGTATACATGCAGATATTAAGCTAGTCGGCAAAGAAAAAGACATCTCACAATATATGCTATGCACTTTTTATCTTGTCCTATTAGTTTGCCCATAACTGAGCCAAATATTTCATGACGTAATGTGTTTTGAACGGCCGTAGCAGGATATGCCGGTTACGTCATTCTGTCCACGCGTAGTGGAAGTACAGTAGCAGAGTCTAGGGCTTGTTGAACCTGTTTCTTATCGCAGGCCAACACATGTTGTTGTGCACTTCCCCTAACGGCTTGGCAATAGGAGAGGATGACTCACGTGCCAGGCCACTTGCTGTACTCGAAAACCGGTCTAGGGTACTCTGTGTGAAATGTACACAGGATCCTTACAGTGACCTCGAAGATACGCACCAGCACATACGTGCGAATAAAGTATTGTGTAGTTGTGTGTGATTTATAAGACGTCAATGGCATTACTCAGTGATCCAAGCTGACAAAATGAAAGGAAATAGTTAATAAGTAAATGAAAAATGAGCGCAACATTTCTGTGCTGTTATTGCGACAGTCTACGATGAATTTCTGACAACAGACAATGCCAGTTGTCTATGCTTATTCATAAACTTTTCAGGTCACTGAAAGGACGGTGGACACTGAAAGAAAAGGCTGTAAGTATTCAGTCATATTGTTATTAATGAGACAGATTTCAAAAACCGTAGTTGCAACCATGCGTGAACATTGCTCGAAGGAAAAATAGCTACTGTGGATTTCTTTTGCTAGATGCTTTACGTCGCACCGACACAAATAGGTCTTATGGCGATGATGGGACAGGAAAGGGCTAGGAGTGGGAAGGAAGCGGCCGTGGCCTTAATTAAGGTACAGCCCAAGCATTTGCCTGGTGTGAAAATGGGAAACCACGGGAAATCATCTTCAGGGCCGCCGACAGTGGGGTTCGAACCTGCTATCTCCCGAACACTGGATACTGACCGCAGTTAAGCGACTGCAACTATCGAGCTCGGACTACTGTGGAATTGCCACCGGGCATTTCTAATAGAAGGCTTATTCTTCTTTTTCCTAATCTGTTTACCTTCCAGGGTTGGTTTTCCCTCGGACTCAGCGAGTGATCCCACCTCTACCGCCTGAAGGGCAGTGTCCTGGAGCGTGAGACATTGGGTCGGGGGATACAACTGGGGAGAATGACCAGTACCTCGCCCAGGCGGCCTCACCTTCTATGCTGAACAGGGGTCTTGTGTAGGCCTTGCGGGGGAATAGGGAGATTGGAAGGGATAGACAAGGAAGAGGGAAGGAAGCGGTCGTGGCCTTAAGTTAGGTACCATCCCGGCATTTGCCTGGAGAAGTGCGAAACTACGGGAAACCACTTTCAGGATGGCTGAGGTGGGAATCGAACCACCTCTACCCATTTGACCTCCCGAGGCTTAGTGGACCCCGTTCCAGCCCTCGTACCACTTTTCAAATTTCGTGGCGGAGCTGGGAATGGAAAACGGGCCTCCGGGGTTTGGCAGCTAATCACACTAACCACTATACCACAGAGGTGGACAGAAGGCTAATTACTGGACAGTAAGTGCCGATAGGTAACGTAACGGACCCGTTTAATTAAAACGTCCGTAATAATAATGTTACTACTACTACTACTACTACTACTACTACTACTACTACTACTACTACTAATATCTTTACATTCCACTAACTAATTTTCACGGTTTTCGAAGACGCTGAAATGCCAGAATTTTGTAAAGCAGTACTTTTTTAAATGCAAGTAAATCCACAGACACGAGACTGGCGTATTTCAGCACCTTCAAATACCACCGAACTGAGCCGCCATCGAACCTGCCAAGGTGGGATCAGAAGACCAGCGCTCTATCGTCCGAGCTATGCAGACCGGCATTGGAGCTTAGAGTAAGTTGATCGTGCGGTTAGGGGCGCGCAGCTGTGAGCTTGTATTCTGGGGATAGTGGGTTCGAACTCCACTGTCGGTAGCCGGGAAGATGGTTTTCCGTAGTTTCCCATTTTCACATCAGGGAAATGCTGGAACTGTACCTTTATTAGACTTCGAACGCTTCCTTCCCACTTGTATCCCTTTTCTCTCCCATCGTGGCCGTAAGACTTATTTGTGCCGGTGCGACGTAAAACAATGTGTAAGTACATGCTTCGGTAATTTCGGAGACATGTCTGCAATTATAATATTAATAATAATTCGGACCTGTTAAAAGTTCACTATTTTCTTTAGTGTTTTCTGACAGATTACGAGCTACGAAGTTTGAGTGGGGCGATTAACTTTTATTTTCATAATAGTCAGTAATAATAGACTAACACAGTTTTTATAATAATATTGTTAGTGGCTTTTCGACGGATGCAAGCTAATCGCACGGCCAACTCGCCCAATAATAATAATAATAATAATAATAATAATAATAATAATAATAATAATAATAATAATAATAATAATAATAATAATAATAATAATAATAATAAATCTTCACGTGCCAATGGAGACGCGCGGTGTCGGAATTTTGCCCACAGGTATTCTTTAACGTGCCCGTAAATCTACCGATCAGAAGCGGTCGTATTTGAGCACCTTCAAATACCAACGGACTGAGCCAGGATCGAGCCTGCTAAGTTCATGAAACCAGTGCTTGAACCGTCTGAGCCACTCAGCCTGGCAACGTTTATTTTGATACGTTGAATAGGCACTGCAAAATCAGCAGTAAGCTAGAACACGAAAAGAAGGTACGTTAATTAATTTATGTTTATACATGTCGCTTACTGGTATGAAGTAAAACGTTCGATGTGTTTTGACATTTCAATTCCGATACTACTCACTTTGAAATTCTATCCCATGCATTCTTTCGTTGACGTAATAAACTTTATTTACGTACACGTCAACACGGGTTGTTTCTGCATACGGCGAGTTGGACTCCCAAAAGACCATGATATTGAAATCGCACTGTGGGAGAATATTCCACGTAAGCAGTTCGACAAAAAGCACTAGACCTGTCACATACCGGTTGTCTGCTGTTCGTAGCGACGGTGATGTGGCTGGACGGGTTCCCCACCCCTACATGAAACCGGTCTGTCTGACCTTGACCTGAATAACAGCTGTCAGAGATGCGAATTATCGTCCGTACTAGTACGCGAGTTACTTCGTAGTAGTAGCATCAGTAGTAGTATTTGAATAATGCCAGTGTATGAATACCACGAATACCATTATATGCTTCTAGTGCATCGTGTGGCAGAACAGAACACGGGTCGCCCTTCATGAATCTATCGGGAAAGGCTTCCAGCAATTTATATTTTGTTTCTTATTCCCTACGAGTTAAAACAGAGGACACTTTGCGTTTTTAAGGGCCGATGACATTAAGACAGCAATCATCATCATCAACATCATCATCATCGTCGTCGTCGTCACGTATAAATATTCAATAAAATAATCGTTTTATATTCATCATTACTGAAATAGGAACTATAAGTTAACATTTAACTTAAGAAGATTGCCTAGAGTGTTTTGTTAATTTACAAAAGAAAGTTTAACATTTCTCTTAATGCAATCTGTATGTTTTTGTTTTTTAAACTGTTGTACTGTAATGTTTAACATAGGTACATTATGTTGTTCACAGGCGTTTTCGTGTACGTTCCTAAATCCGTACTTTTCTATTCGAGATAGTCTTGTTACCGTCCACCTGGAATTACGGAGCCCGTACTGTATGTTAGTTCATTATTTTTCTACAACAGTGTGTTACGAATGCGACTGTAGTTCCCGCGACCACGCCACTCTTATGTCTATGTCACTAATGTGCACTTTGTTCAGCTGTGCGCTGCTTGACTATGTGGCTCTCGTTACCTTCTTCTTCCTCTTCTTCTACTGCAGCCTTATGTCTTAACAGGTATACTGTATTCTACCGACATCATCTCAACACGCAGTAGCGTAATCTGCTGCGATTTACCGAGCTCGATAACTGCAGTCGCTTAAGTCCGGCTCCATGGCTAAATGGTTAGCGTGCTGGCCTTTGGTCACAGGGGTACCGTGTTCGATTCCCGAGAGGGTCGGAAATTTAACCTTAATTGGTTAAATTTGCTGGCACGGGAACTGGGTGTATGTGCCATCTTCATCATCATTTCATCCTCATCACGACGCGCAGGTCGCCTACGGGAGTCAAATCAAAAGACCTGCATCTGGCGAGCCAAACTTGTCTTCGGACACTCCCGGCACAAAAAGCCATACGACATTTCATTTCAGTGTGGCCAGTATCCATTATTCGGGAGGTAATGGGTTCGAACCCCACTCCTGGCAGCCCAGAAGATGGTTTTCCGTGGTTTCCCATTCTCACATCAGGAAAATGCTGGTACTGTACCTTAATTAAGGCCACGGCCGCTTCCTTCCCTGTCCTAGCCCGTTCCAGTCCCATCGTCGCCATAAGGCCTATCTGTGTAGGTGCGACGTAAAGCCAATAGCTGCTGCGATTTGTTATTAGCACCATCATAGTAAAATGTAATATAGTTGTGGCGGAATCTTCTTAGATATGTTCTACATCTGTGGATTGTGTATAATTTGATAACTCATCTGTACTCATGAAAGCGACCGTCGGCCTGGCGTTCAGGTTAATAGCTACATGCCTCTAAAGTGTAACCTTGTTTATGTTTCTTATATTTGTTGATGTGTATGTTTGATGTTTATACACAATACGAGATTACATCTGACTCATCCCCACGAGCTTGACCTGGTTCTCGTTTTACGCATAGTAATCTGTAGGTAACTACTGCGACCGATGCTAACTCACGTGACATACATTTCATCTTGTTTCCTCTTAAACCACGCATATTTTGCTATTTTCTTCCACGTGTTTCAGCTTTTAATGACCTAATAATAATAATAATAATAATAATAATAACGTTAAGTGCTTTACGTCCCACTAACTACTTCTACGGTTTTCTGAGACGCTGAGGTGCCCGAATTTAGTCCCGCACGAGTTCTTTTTATGTACCGGAAAATCTGCCGACACGAGCCTGACCTACAGTATTTGAGCACCTTCAAATACCACCGGACTGGGCCAGGTTCGAACCTGTAAAGTTGGAGTCAAAAGGCCTGCACCTCAACCGTCTGAGCAACTCAGCCCGGAAGGAGACACGAAATGTAGGTACGTTTAATTTATTTAGTTGTATAACATGTCCAATATTCCTTTGAAACTAAACGTTCGATGTGTTTCGATAATTCAATTCCGATGCTACTCATTTGGGCATCCCATGACTGCTTTCGTTGGCGTAAGGACCTGCCATCTTTCTTCTACCTTTACGCAATGCACAACGGGGATCTACTGTATTTCACGTCCCGGCGCGCTTATCCCAACCAATAATTATATCACACGCTCGTACAGGTCCCGCACCGATTCAGGTTTTCAGGTCATTTCCATACTCACTAGACCACGGGGCTGATGACCACACATATCCCAATCCCTTAAAGGACATAACAGCAAATGAACCAGTATTAACGCTGAGAATTCGGTACATCTCCAGGGTCCGAAACCGATGACCAGGGTTGTCTGAAGCCCCTAAGACGGAAACTGAATACTGACAACTACGAAACCAGTCTGGCGAGAATGTAACGTAACAAGGCATACGCTACTGTAGTAGCCACCTTCAGCTGTTATCGTAGCTCAGCTGCTCTTGAACATAAAACCAGTTTGACAAATATGTTACGTAACATCTCGTGTATTGCATAGGTAGCGTTCAGCTGTTGCACGTAAACATAAACAGAAACCAGTTTGGCACGCATGGCGCGTGACTCGCCTGTTCTCAAAGGGAAGCTAATCATTCACAAGAACAAAGCATACTACCTATTCTAAAAACATAGTATCTCTTTGCTCTCGAAAATAACTTCCGAGAATTACTAAAAGTTTGATATATAGTGGTTCGTCACATCGTTCTCTGTTGCTAGAAGAAATATCTGCAGGTATACACCTAACATTCTGTATATATTTATTAATAATAAAGCCAAGCTTTCAGCCAAATTGCATTGGCCTTCATCAGGGCATGTGAAGTTTTGCCTCCGACAGTGAGCGAAGAAATTATCTGAAGGAACATGGAAGTCATGCCCGTACTATCCACGGCTACCCCACTAACTGGACTCAAGGATCGTGGCGCTGTGCTGTGGTGGTTGGGAGGGAAGTTACTGATTCACCGCCCTCTGTCGACAGTTTGAGTGCGTCCCGCTGTGCCATGGTGGTGTTATGCATGTATTTCTGCAGTACAGGTCTCCATGTATTTGATAACTTGAAGCCGTCTTCCCTGTTGATGTTATTTGGGCGCAGCTCTATCTCTATGGCTTCCCTCACAAGACGAGCATAGAAGTCTATTACGGGCGCGATGACCTTCGCCTGGTCGAAGAAGATTTTATGGTCTGTACTGTAGAAATGTTCTGCTATGGCAGACTGGCTTATAACGTTCTCCGTGGAGGACGAAAGAGCGACATTCTTTACCGATCTGATGTCCTCTTTCACTCTGGTGCTAACAAGCTTTTTTGTCATGCCAACATATGAACAACCACAACCAGATGGAATTTCATATACGTCCGGTGTTTCAAGACGTGGCTTCTCTTTGACTGGTCGAAACAGGGATTTGAGCTTCCAGTCTGCGGTGAAAACTGGAATTATATTGTACTTCTTAAGAATGCGCCCTATTCTGTCAGTTATACCTGCCACGTAAGGAAGGAATACTGTTTTCTTTTTGCTGTAGTCCTGGTTGGTGTTATTCAAGTTAGGCTCCTTGATCTTCACAGCTTGTGTTATGTCTCCAGATGTATAGCCGTTTTTCTTCATGGATGTTGTCAGTTCTCTCATTGCACTCGAGCGGTTATCATCGTCTGCAACATTATTCACCCTAGTATATAACGTTCGAAGGAGAGCTGCTTTTTGGAAGGGGTGGTGACGTGAAGACTTATGAAGGTATCTTTCAGAATCTGTAGGTTTCTTGTACATTGCATGGCCTAGTGTACCATCATTCTTCTTGTATACTAACACATCAAGAAAAGGTAATTTGCCTTCATTTTCTACTTCCATTAGTAGGATAATACAGGGATTCTGCCGCCACCACCTCCTCCGGCTCTCGGGAGAGGCCTCCTCCTCCGGCGGGAAATTTGAATTGTGGCGGGAAATTTGAAATTTGGCGGGAGATTTGAATTTTGGCGCGAGATTTGAATTTGTAAACAAAGCCATGTGCTTTTTGACACCTGTCATCGACAACAACGCATCGCTAACCTCACTGCTGCCATCTTGACGGGCCTAAACCTCAGTGCTGCCAACTTAACCTAACTAGCGCGAAATTTGAATTGGTAAACAAATCCACGTGCTTTTTGACAGCCACGTACTTTTTGACAGACAACAACGCATCGCTAACCTCACTGCTGCCACCTTGACGGGCCTAAACCTCAGTAGTACCAACTTAACCTAACTAGCGCGAGATTTGAATAGGTAAACAAATCCACGTGTTTTTGACAGCCACGTGCTTTTTGACAAACAACAACGTATCGCATACCTCAGTTCAGCCATCTTGACGGACCTAAACCTTAGTGGTACCAACTTAACCTCACTAGCGCGAGATTTGAATCGGTAAACAAATCCACGTGCTTTTTGACAGCTGTCATCCACCATCTGAGAGCACCGTGCTGCGCTCTTGATCGTAGTAGCTGTAAATTCGTCACCTGCCATCGGCAGTGCTGCCATCTTGGCGGACCTAAACCTTAGTGCTACTAACTTAACCTCGCTAGCGCGAGATTTGAATCGGTAAAAATATCCAGGTGCTTCTTGACAGCCACGTGCTTTTTTGACAGACAACAACGTATCGCAAACCTCAGTACTACCATCTTGACGGACCTAAACCTTAGTGCTACCAACTTAACCTAACTAGCGCGAGATTTGAATCGGTAAACAAATCTACATGCTTTTGTGACAGCTGTCATCCGCCATCTTTAATCAAGAGAGCAACGTGCTGCCCTCTTTGTGGTGGCGGTAAATTCCACGTGCTTTACAAACTTACGTGCTTTTTCCTGGCAGTTGTAATCCGCCATCTTTAAACTACAGAATACCGTGCTACCCTCTTGCGTCAGCTGTCCTCCGCCATCTTTAATCCAGAGAGCACCGTGCTAAACTCTTTAGTTGAAATGTGGTGGCAGACAATTTGAGAAGCCGCACTCTTGCGGGCAATTTCGACAGCTGTCATCCGCCATCTTTAATCCAGAGAGCACCGTGCTAAACTCTTTAGTTGAAATGTGGTGGCAGACAATTTGAGAAGCCGCACTCTTGCGGGCAATTTCGTCAGCTGTCATCCGCCTTCTTTAATCAAGAGAGCGCAGTGCGCCCCCTCTTTAGTTGAAATGTGGTGGCAGCAAATTCTACATTCGTCATCTTTAATGTACAGAGCGCTGCGCTGCACTCTGTGGTGACGGACAATTTGAAAAGCTGCCAAGAGAGCATCGTGTTGGCATCTTTATTCTTTGACATGTGGTGGCGGCAAATTCCACATCCGCCATCTGAGAGCACCGTGCTGCGCTCTTGATCGTAGTAGCGGACAATTTAAAAAGAACATGTCAAGGAATACCTTTGTTCTAAAAGAAAACAAGACTACAGTTCTGAACGGCTTGCGTAAGATAGCGATTGTTATAACCTCCTTTTCCCTGCTCTGTTAAGGTACAGCTTTATCGAATACTTGAAGATTATATTACAAAAGAAGTGATTAAGAGTATAATCGAACACTCTACTCGATACAACATATGATCAGAACATTGATTGATGTGTTTGGGGTGCACCTTCGTTCTAAGAGAATCGAACCCGAGACTGCTGGGTGAGAGGCAAGCACACTAAACCAAACCGTAGGAGACGGCAATTCTCTTTCTATATAATAATTTCGTGTGGCTATTTCTAGCCAAGTGCAGTCTAAAAATAAATCCTAGTCTTGTTACATCAGGAAGGGTAACTGGCTAAATCCTGGTCTTTCAGCGTCAGGAAGGGCAATCGCGATAATAGTAAGAACTCACAATAATAAATATAATGATAATAAAGATAAGAGCTCCGGTGGTGGTGGTGATTATTGTTTTAAGAGGAAGTACAACTAGGCAACCATCCTCTATATAACACTAATCAGAGAGAAAAAATGGAAGGGGCCCGACACTTCGAAAAATGAAGGAATCGGCTTAAAGGAAGACAAGGGCCACGAAGGGCTTGAAAATGAAAGACTCCCTAGCCCTCGCAAATCTAATAGCGTCGGGGTCGGAAAAGAACAAGAGTTGACCAAGGGAGGTCGGATAGCATAGATGAAAGTGAGGAGCCTGGCACAAGTAAGCGGAAGCAATGCCAGGGCTCAGCTAAGGGCCCCGTGGTCGCCAACCCACGCTCCAAAGTTCAGAGCCTCTGGGGCCTCTTTTAGTCGCCTCTTACGACAGGCAGGGGATACCGTGGGTATTATTCTACCGCCCCCACCCACAGGGGAAGACAAGAGTCCCTCCTGTAGTGATGACTGCTGGAAGGAGCTTGGTGATTGCTAAATAATAAACTGTAATATGGATAGTGGGCCCTACATGCAATGATCACCGCGCGCAGGAATCTGGTGATTACCAGAGAACATGTACATACCTCACATACATTTAAGATCTGAACTGCTAGTGCGAAAGGAAGTTGCTGTAGTCCGTAGTCGAACCGCTCAACTAACTTTAGCTTTCTTTTCCACCTAAAGTCTTGACACTCAGTCTTCTCAACTCAGTCTGTATTAGCACTGAGACACTCAACATAAACTGCCTCTATGGATCAGTGGTCGAATGTCACCCTTCGGATCACAAGATAGCGGTTTCGAACCCAAAATAGGTAGTCGCATTTTTTGAGGATAGAAAAAAATTCATTCGATACTCCATGCCGTACGATGTCAGGATTTAAAATGTCTCTGGTGACACATTTCGTGTTTACCCTACAGCATTAACTTTAAAAGTCAGTCATAGACGCCCAAGAGATTATTAGATGACTGAGTACACCGAGAGCAAAACGGATCGTCGAAATTGACGATCAGGCAGCCAGATGGCTTCGAGGTAAAAGGCCAGTAACGGTAGCTGAGGCCATAAGATATTATTGTATACGTGAGCTCAGAATATGATATCTCCACTGAACCTGATTCAAGAGCCGTATTCAATTCTACGCACTCGTTAGTGCGTAATTCAGTATACTATCAATCCTTCTTCTCATTGTTCTTTTGAGATTCTCTGATGATGGAATCGTGACACTGAACGACGTTTTTGTGAACTGAAGTACATGCCCTTTGAACTCTGAACTCTTCGAACATGAGGTAATTGTTTATTATTGCAGATTATCTCCTTTCTTCTAAGTAAAATTACTAGCAAAATGACAGGCTTTATAGAGATAGCGCTTGATATTAGCATCCTCTCATCTGCTTAGCTTCACATGTTCGTGGGAAATCAAAGAAAAATTAGTAAAAATTATAATTTCGCAGCACTTAGTGAGCCTTGGGTCTACAATTTTCCAGCCTCTTTAAAGAAGTTTTTAAAATCTGATAAAGATATCGTGACAGTATCATTCTCAAAGCAGAAATTAAATTAATGGGCTCACCTACCCCGAGGATTTGAAGCTGTTTGACAGGTAGATCTACACTGTATCCCACATAGCTTGAGATATAGTGAAGTGAGAGTCGAGGCAAGAGAGACAGAAGGATGGTTGTTGCTGAAATGCATACACCTTCAAGCCAGAAAATGTACAAGTTTTCATTGGAATGTAGTTGGTACTGATTATAAATAATGGCCATTTCTAAAAGTGAAAAACGCCTGAGGGTATTGAACTAAGCAACACATTACAGAAAGAAGTGTGTAAATAAGTTAATTTGACTAGGATTTGAATAAAAAAGAAAACGAGTAAAGAAATATGAGCGGGAAGTGATTTTTAAAATTAAGGCTGAAGATGCCCATAATTAAAGGGCGAAACATGTCCCTATAATTTTATTTAATTCATGACCTTTTTTATGTATTGAACAGGTGGATTAAATAAACTTTAATATTTATTTGATTGAGCTATCCAAGACACACAATTTGAAATATTTTCGGGCCCTTTAGCGCTTCAACTTTCGGTAAAATTAAAATTGAGGAACTTGCTTATTTTTATGTTTTTGGGGACACCTACTTTTTTTTTGCTAAGAAATATTTTCAACATTAACTAGTTGAAAATCCAAAGAAGTGTAGTTTTCATGAAATAGCACTTCAATGTACGGCAATATTTGTGCTAAATATGTGACGTCATACGCATACTCGGTTATAAGATGGCGCTGTGTTGACTCGCGCGCTCAGTTGGAGGTTTGCTGTCATTTAGATTACATCGTGGTCAAAAGAAAGATTTGATTATGATTCGACAAAAACGTGAAAAAGTAAGCGTTGAAACAAGAAAAGTGAATGATGGATTAAAATAAATGAAACGAAAAGATTGAAATAGACGTTACTTTCAGAAATTGAAACACCGAAAATAATTTAATAAGTAAGTCTTCGAAACACTCAAAACACTCAAAACCCAGCGGCCGTTACAATATATTTTCCCTTATTTACACGTTGCTTTACGTCGCAACATATAGGCCTTACGGGGACGATGGGAGAGGAAAGGGTTAGGAATGGGAACGAGGCGGCTGTGGCGTTAGTTATGGTACAGCCCCAGCATTTACCTGGTGTCAAAACAGGAAACCACGGAGAAACATCTTCAGGGCTGCTGGCAGTGGGTAACAAATCCACTATCTCCAGAATAGTGGATATTGGCCGCACTTAGCGACTGCAGCGTTACAATATTGACAGCCTACCGCCAATCTTTTCACTTTTATTAAGAACTGGCTGCAAGTCTGCTCCAGAATGAATGCCTGCCCGCCTCTTCAACGAAATGTAGGTAAGAGAATGAATGCCACAAACTGTCTCTTGTCACAGCTAAGTCTTATGGCGACGATAGGTTAGGAAAGGGCCAGAACTGGGAAGGAAGTAGCCGTTGTCTTAATTCTCCACTGACTGCTTGGAGCATACCACTTAGTCGAACATTTCGTCCCCTTATTCTAAAGTCTTCCCAGGTTTAAATTTGTAACATTTCCGTAACACTAATCGTCTTCTTCTTTTCTTACCGCTTTTCCACACCTGTGAGTTAGCTGGTGCGAACTGTGTCGTACATGTGGATTCGACCCTGTTTTACGGCCAGATGCCCATCTTGACGCTAACCCTATGTAGAGGGATGTAATCACTATTGCATGTTTCTGTGGTGGTTAGTAGTGTAATGTGTTGAGTGAATATGAAGAGGAAAGTTTGGGACAAATACAAACACCCTGTCCACGGCAGAGAAGAATTAATCAGAGGCGATTAAAATCCCCTCGGCCGGGAATCGAACCCAGGACCCTCTGAACCGAAGGCCTCAGTGCTGACCATTCAGCCAATGAGTCGGGCATTTCCGTAACACTAATATTTTGTTGGAAATCATCGAATAAATAGTGCTGCTTTCCTTTGGACATTTTCTGTTTCTCGTATCAACTAATACTGATGCAGGTCTCATACGCTGGAACCATACTCTAGTAGATGTCTTGCCAGAGACTTACACGCCCTCTCCTTTCAGCCTTTACCAAGCTAGTTGGCCGTGCGGTCAGGGTCGCGCAGATGTGTGATTGCATTCGGGAGATTGGGGGTTCGAAATCCACTGTCGGCAGCCCAGAAGATGGTTTTCCGTGGTTTCCCATTTTTACACCAGGTAAATACTGGGGCTTTACATTAATTAAGGCTATGGCTGATTCCCTCGCACTCCTATCCCTTTCCTATCCCACTGTCGCAATAAGACCTACTGTGTCGGTGCGACATAAAATAATTTTACAAAATCCTTATTACATCCCTAAATACTATCATAACCACGTGAACATACTTGTAACCGTATTTTAAAATCTCGTAACTTTGTTTACCCCAATGAAGATTATTCCTTATATTGACACTTGGGCAATAACAGTGATCGCCAGGTCATATGCATTCTCGGGGCGAAGAGTATTGACTGTGTCAATCCACCGCTGATTTGGTCGAATACGGGGGGCGCCGATCATCGACCTCGAGGTTGTGGGTGGCATTGAAGACAGTGATCGATGCAGCGTGAAGTTCATGACGAAACCACTGAAGTGTCCTTTCTCGCATCTTATCAGTGATCGGGACAATGCCAAACCGCTGCCTTATTTCACTGTTCCGTACGTGAGAGATTACGGAGACGCCCAGAGACCAAGGGGCCATGGGCAGCTCCATTAAGTGGAGGTAGCGTTCGTCAGATTTTGTGGCTGGCCAGCACTCTGTTTCATATAATTCTACTGGATGGATCATTGTACGGTAGATCTTGAATTTGCGTCGAACTGGCATTTTCCTGTCACACAGGGCTCCTGTGTCTTCCTTCCATCGTACGAAGGTCACGCTGAATATCGCTTGCATTTCACCGTCACTATTACCATCACATTATGGTATAGAATCCCAAGTACGGTCATGCCAGGCCTGGACTTCTTCTTGTAATTATTCTCGGTTGTCAGATGCTAGCATTACATCATCAGCAGATTCCGGATTGTTAGTCAGTAACAGGTTAGAAAAAGAAAATCCTCAGTCTGTTTCCAGTCACTCGAACAGGTCAGGAATGGAATGGAATGAATTAAGTCCCATCTAGCGGCGTGGATAAGAATTGTGCCGGCTGCCGAAGCCTGTCACGCTCCACTGGGGCAATGAATAATGACTGACAGATGAACTGAAATTATATTGGAGAGCGTAGCTGGAATAAAAGTCGACAGGGAAAACCGAAGTACCCGGAGAGAAACCTGTTTCACCTCCGCTTTGTCCAGCACAATCTGACATGGAGTGACCTGGATTTGAACCACGGAACCCAGTGGTGAGAAGCCGCTGCGCTGTCGCCTGAGCCACAGAGGCTTTACTCAGTAACAGATTAGAATTAAAGCTAATTTTGTTATTAGGAAGTATTTTCTAGTCCGTTCTTCCATTATGTAGCGAGAGTAACATCAATTCTGGGGTTTCTAATGAGCCGCACTCCCAGTGTTTATGCAAATCTTCCAACATCGCTGTTGAGCAGGATAGTCTATACTCCTAAACCACTATAGTAAGTTTACATTCTAACCTATTACAGCCTAAAAATACTGAAGCATTGAGTTGTAGGTCTCGCGTGAAAGGTAAACATTCGATTAAAATAGGCCAAAGCGTGTGACTACACAAATCTAGAATATTGTGCTGCTAATAATATAGTTAAGATTCTAGCCAACAGAGGAAAAATAGCCGCCATCGCACTCTGCCTTCGTACCATGTATGGCCTCTTCTGGCATTGTTCAGGTGTCCGACGCGCTGTGACACACTTGAGACCAGTACATTAATGTCATCGTGGGGAAGAAGGTCTCATTGCATCTGGGCAACGCCAATGAGGTCTGCGATTGTCTATGCAGGTTGTGGACTGTCAAAAACACTCGTTTTGAACCTATCCCCTGCATGCTCAATTCAGTTCATGTCCGGTGAATTAGCTGGCCAACAAATATGGTTGGCATACGACCCTCTCATGAAGTTCCTCATTCATGCAACCTGGATAAGGGTAACGATTGTCGTCGACGATAATTAATTCGGTACCATGTTCATCCCTAAAGGGCTGTATACATGTTATCTGTATATCGCTGGGCAGTTAACGTACCTCGTATTGGTATCCAAGATGAACGACGGCTATGGATAATCCCAGCCTTAAATATCCCACCACCACCTCCAAATACACGCACCTCTTGAAAAAGCTGGTACTTTCCACCATGTCCTTTCCGTCTCCAGACCTTTTGTCATCGTGTACCTGGCCTAAGTGGGGTTCTTGTTTCATCTGCAATCATGCCATTCATCCAAGTCCCAATAATTATGTTGGATGGCCCTTTTCTCCACTCAACATGATGACTATTTTCTACTGGAACACGTCGAATCGGTCAAATTGACCTTTAATTGGGCACTATGAAGCCGATTGCGCACAGTTCGTGCAGATACCGGCATTGACCTCAAGAAGGCATCTCATGATAGTTGAGCAATCGAAGTTGGTCTCCAGCGCTTTTACTCGGTTATACCGACCATATCGTTGTCACCCTCGGTCGACCTTCCCTCGGTCTATCAGTCACAACATTGGTTTCACGGTACCTTTTCCACGTTTGTGACACTGCATTTTGGTAATCCCTACGATGCATGAAACTGCTGCTTCCGTACGTCCACCCTGAATCAATGCCTCAGACTGGTAAATACTCATTGCACATGAAACATAGATACTATCTGGAGGTCGTAATGCACTGAATACACTAATACCAGTTACCCCCGCTTCAACACAGACCGTAGGCAGCTACATCTGCTGTATTGTTAACTACCAGTTGAATTACGCACATACAATGCTCTGTACTACATACAATGCTCGGACCGCATAATGTGCCTAATTCGACAATATTCCAGTTTTCAGATGTATGTTTATGGATAGAAGAAGAATAGACCAAACGGGCAATGTTTTCTGTCCAAGAACTTTTTTCTGTTTAACCATATAATTGTTTCTGAGAGAGATGTAAATGAACCCATTTTCACAATAAAGTCCAGCCTCTCTTAGGACAGACTAGCTGATGTACCCGTGCTTCGCTACGGGTTTCTCAGAAAGACTGACTTTGTGGTTTTCTTAACCTGAAATCAACATAGGTCATTACAAAAACGTAAGTATGAATGTAGCGATTAAAAGCAATGCTATCATATAAAATACTCGATCAAATGGAAAGCCGCACGTTTTATCACTTTTAACGAACAGTGCTGCGGTTAGATTGCGGTGCCAATCTAATAGTCCAAAGTTCCAGAGCTGGGATGACCAGGCCGCAGATTGCCATGAACACTAATATGCCATTATTCCGCTAAATATGCACACTGTTCATTCCAATCAGTGCCTCAGAGTAGGGATTGAATAGCCCGAATGCTATGATGATCCAGTGTGTTACGTACCAGTAGTATCAGAAAATTTATAAACCAGGGGAATGTCATGCTAAATAAGAAAGTTATCTAACTCCCCAGCTACTTCCCATCAATATTCAGGCAGGCTGTTACACTCTGTACGACTGGGCGAATTGACCGTGTGGTTAGCGGTCCGCAGCTGTGAGCTTGCATCCAAAAGATAGTGGATTCGAACCCCATTGTCGGCAGCGCTGATGACGGTATTCCGTGGTTTCCCACTTTCACACAAGTCAAATGCTGGGCCTGTACCTTAATTAAGGCCTAAGGCACTCCTAGCCCTTTCCTATCCCATCGTCGCCATAAAACCTATCTATGTCGGTGCGACGTAAATCAAATAAAAAATACTCTGTACGCAGCAGTAATCCTATCTACTGGAGATGAAGGGCAACAGATGACACAAAGCACATCACGACAAACAATGGTCAATGTAATGTTATGGTTGATCAATGTTATGAGCATTCTATTATTGTAGGCCTTCACATTTAGTTTTCTTTCGACTCTGTGATTTGTAAAATATTTTATACCATAAACTGTAGTTTCGTATTCTCCGACTAAACATACCGATTTTCAATAAATACTGTTTACCCATTTCTGGTTACTCGGCGCTGATATGGACTTAGTAACAAAAATCCAAAATCATGAATATCTTTGTGATAATAGCCGGTACGGTAACAATGTATAATGAATAATAGGAAATTTCATACTATATAACCCTACTTATGTAGCATTCATCGATTACACCTGTAATAAGAAATATTTGAGAATTACATTTTAGGCCTTCCCCTAAACTACCATTTCACTCAGCGTGAATAAAATAATTTACAGCCTGGACTATAGCGACTTATTTCCTGACTTTGCAAACCGATTTTCATCAAGATAGGACTACTAATAACAACAATATTTGAAAATTATATTTTAGGCCTTCCCCTAAACTACTATTTCACTCAGCGTGAGTAAAATGATTTATAGCCTAGATTGTAGAGGCTCATCCCCCGACTTCACATACCGATTTTCATTAGACCACTAATAACATAAATAGTTGAGAATTCAATTTTAGGCCTTCCCCTAAACTACCATTTTACTCAGCGTGAGTAAAATGATTTATAGCCTAGATTGTAGAGGCTCATCCCCTGACTTCACATTCCGATTTTCATTAAATTCTCTTCAACCGTTTTCTCGTGATGCGTGTACAGACAGACAGACAGACAGACAGACAGACAGACAGACAGACAGACAGACAGACAGACAGACAGACAGACAGACAGACAGACAGACAGACAGACAGACAGACAGACAGACAGACAGACAGACATTACGGAAAAGTAAAAAGTGCATTTTCTTGTTACTATGGACATGACCGATACAGAAATACCATTATTTTCAAATTCTGAGCAATGTACAGACAAAACTCTTATTTCATATAAATAGATAGCTGTTGTAAGGACGATTGGCACTCATTGTTACATTATTACACTTGACAGGAGGCCGAAGGTTTGATCAGCGATTCTTAAGACTGATAATAGTATATCTGCGTCGAAATTATGCCAAAGGAGAGCTAACGGCTACTAGCCATCTGACAACCCTGCCACACAGCTGTCTGTTGTGAAGAGAAACAGCCAATTACGGAAACCGTACATCACTTAAACTCTACCGACCACACGAAATTGAGAGGTAACTCACGTATTATTATGAACAGTTAACTTTCTTTGTTAGAAGACTTGAGTGCGTGAACATGTTTGCGATCTTATTCGCTATTAGTACCTAATATTTGTAATAACGATACTACAGTATGTGTTATATTGGACTAAACCTTGAAAACTGAAAATTGTTCAATATAATTAGTCCCTCTAGATCGGATCGTTGATGCGAATTACCATCTTCTATATAAGGTTTTGTTATGTAGTGTTTCCTCCACACGTCTCCCCTGGCTCATAGTGTCTTGACAGGTGTCAACGCCTTCCTCTCCATTATTTCTAGCAATTTCTTTCCTACATTTATAAGTCCCTTCTTTTAACATGTCCTTACCATTTGTGCCAAGCTTCCCTGAATTTTTCAGACAATTTCAGCCTTGTTCCCACGTCCTCATTTCCTCGCTTATCGAGGCAAATAATATTAGATAGATTTACATCAGGAAAGATCCCAGTAAGCTGGCTATATTGTCTCAACCCCGCTGTCGGTAGCACTGAAGATAATTTTCCGTGTTATATCACTTTTGCACCAGGTAAATGCTGGGACTGATCCTTAATTAAACCCACGGTTTTTTACTTCTTGTTCAACCAAGCGTCACTGTAAGACGTGTCTAAAGATGTTAATGTATCCTGTAAATGAAAGTTATATTTCGCGTGTTTCATTTTTATAGAATCAGAACAGGTTAAAAAAATATTTATAAATCATATAGAGTATAGTTGCAGATGAGAGTTCTACTCGGCTATGGATCTAGTATTCCTGAGAAAAATGCAAACTGCTGTACATGGATTAATATCGGAGAGCAGAGACATATCC
This sequence comes from Anabrus simplex, assembly GCF_040414725.1. Taxonomy (NCBI): domain Eukaryota; kingdom Metazoa; phylum Arthropoda; class Insecta; order Orthoptera; family Tettigoniidae; genus Anabrus; species Anabrus simplex. The sequence goes on along the minus strand of NC_090273.1, from coordinate 56,607,731 downwards.
CATCTTTATGTGAAGTTTGTCTCTGAGACATGCTAATCGTGATAGGAAAGATTAATTTACAGGGAATTCTCTCAGTTAAGTTTCATGTAAATTAAAATATTAATGCTAATATTTTAAAACTTACTTAAAGGACGAATGGAATGCTATGGTTAATGGATTCATACGCACAAAGTGATGGAGTGGAAAAAATTGAGTGGAGTACTGAGTGATAAGAAGATCAGTTGCAGGATGAAAGGAAAGCTCTTTAAATCTGTGGTGAGGCCTGCGATGCCTTATAGTGAAGAAACTGGCCGATCACTAAAGCCCAAGAGAGAAAAATGGAAGTGGCAGGAATGAGAATGTATAGATGGACGAGTGGAGTTACAAGAAAGGATACAATAAGGAATTATTACATCAGAGGATCAGGGAAAGTCGGACCCAAAGCAAAGAAGTTTCAAGAAAGAAGACTAAGATGGTATGGACATGTGCAGAGAAAAGGGAGGGACTACGTGGGGAAAAGAATTCGAAACCTGGAAATTGAAGGGTCAAGGAAGAGAGGTAAGGTAAGGTAAGGGTTATTCTGCCCGAAGGCAGGTCCGAACCTCCGCACAGGTGTTCCTGAGCCGGAGTTTACGTGCGGTAGGGTGGCCAGTTCCTTTCCGCTCCTCCATTCCCTTACCCCCTACCAACAGCGCGTGGCAACCCACCCAACTCCTGACCACGCCCAATGTTGCTTAACTTCGGAGATCTCACGAGATCGGGTGTTTCAACACGGCTACGGCCGTTGGCAGGGAAGAGAGAAAGACCAAAAATGAGATGGAAAGACAAGGTAGAAGCGGATCTAAAAGAAAATTGTTAGAAGAGGGAAGAAGTATTGGATAGATATTTATGGAAGAGAATAATCCACCAAAGAAACGCTCACCCTACGTGATGTGGGAAAAGGCTGAGATAAAGAAGAATAACAAGAAGAAGAATGCTATGGCTAACAGGTGTCAAATAAATTCCTGGGAAAATGAAACATTTACTTTGTGAAGCTGAACCGGTCAGAATTTCTGCAATGAACATAATTTTTGTCTAGCTTCAACATGTCAACCAGATTTAGTAATTAGATTGCGAAGAATTACGAGACAACCAACCAGTTGCGAGGTGAGACGCCTAAAAGAAGAAGAAAGTAAACAATTTAACTATTTATAAAAAAAGATTCTACGGAGTCATGCTAATGTACGTCATTTTTCCGCACCTTTCACAATGCTCAGAACCTGTTGGTTGATGATGTTTTTGGACATAAAATTACTATTTTAAATTTAGCTTTACGTCGCAGCAACGCATACAGGTCTTACGGCGACGTTGGGAGAGGGGAGCCCTAGAAGTGGGAAGGAAGCGGCCGTGGGCTTAATTAAGGTACAGCCCAAGTATTTGTCTGTTGTAAAAATGAGAAACCACGGAAAACCATCTTCAGGATTGTCGACAGTGGGGTTCTAACCCACTCTCTCCCGGATGCAAGCTCACAGCTGCGCGCCCCTAACCTCACGGCCAATTCGCCTGGTCATAAAATTACTTTCGAAAAAGTTTGAATTCTCATTTGGATGTGAGTAGATTGTGTAGATTTTGCTACGAGGAATAAAATGGCAATCTCAAGTCGCAGAATGAAAGGCATTACTTTGTCGAAAAAGAGCTAAACATCAGAAATTACACCTCACCTGAATGATATCTCTGCCATAGGAATACCTACAATGAAGCATCAGGGGTCAAAATTTTTTCGGTGTCACTCCTCAAAAACAGAATTTCACCTCGTGATTAAATATATAGGTTATTTATTCACCGTACGGCTTTTAGTACCAGTAGTGTCCGAGGATTTGTTAGGATCACCTGGTGCACGCCCGTAGGCAACTTGCGCGTCTGCTAAGGTGGAGATAATGGCGTTGCATACACCAGAATGGTGGCGACGATTCGTTTAATTCAGTGAAAGAAAGAATTTTTCACTAACGGATTCAAATATGCCTGTCATCACTGCATTGTTACTGTAACCCATATCCAGTCCCGATGTAAGCTTTCCGAACGTTCTCCTTTTTACAGTATACCGGCGAAAATACCTCTGGAATGGACGTACTTATGCCAAGAATGAGCTGTGAATGTCAACATGGTGAATATGACACAATCACTTGACTGAACGACACAAAATTTTATTTAACAGTTGGTATACAGAGTTTCGTTGTATTTCTCTTGTAAATATTAGATAACGACCTGTATCCGGTGCCAATCACAGGTGTTGAAACGTTATTATTTTCTCAATATCACGATGAAGGACGGACGGAATGGGGATTTTATATATAGAGATTGGCGCGAGAATTGGTCGGAGATTGCAGCAGAAATATCAACAAGAGACGTCCACCTTCGCAATTAATGGAGAAGAACGGCTGAATGGGAAACCTCACCTCATATACTCCAACCATAAAGGAAACACGTCAGATTGTGCAGCACGTAGCAAATACGTATAAAAAGGGGGATGAAGGAGATCAGTTTATTTTTCCAAACCTGGACCACATCCTGTGGTTCGTTTTGAAAAACACCATACAGTAAAGCAATTCAAATAAGACATGGACAGTAACGATTGTGCTAACATGCTTGTTGACTATACAGTGCCTATTTGGTATAAAAATTGAATTTCTTCATTGCAGATCAGTCTTTATAGGTATATAGGTAAATTTACACCATTTAGTAGGAAAATAAATATAGCTAGTAGAGGTAGAAATTAGCAACAACATACTTCGCACTAGTACATTTTCATCTCCACATAAAATCATGGATATCTCAATAATTAATAATGTTAGTGTTTAGACGTCCCGCTAACTCATTTGTACGGTTTTCGGAGACGCCCAGGTGCCAGAGTTTGTCCCGAAAGAGTTCCTTAACGTGCCAGTAAATCTACAGACACGAGGCTGACTTATTTGAGCATCTTCAGATATCATCGGACTGAGCCAGGATCGAACCTGCCAAATTGGGGTCAGAAGGCCAGCGCCTCAACCGTCTGAGCTACTCAGAAGACGAGAGAGCTCGTACAGAGTCTTTGCCTGTTCCCTTCTCGCTAGTCTCCTACGACATTCAGGGGTACGCATAATGCATCATTTGACTCCAACCACATGGGAGATAAAGAAATGATATGATATGGCGTATGGCTTTTAGTGCCGGGAGTGTCCGAGGACATGTTGTGCTCGCTATGTGCAGGTATTTTGATTTGACACCCGTAGGCGACCTGCGCGTAGTGATGAGGATGAAATGATGATGAAGTCGACGCATACATCCAGTCCGTGTGCCAGAGAAATTAACCAATGATGGTTAAAATTGCCGACCCTGCCGGGAATCGAACCCGATACCCCTGTTTCCAAAGGTCAGTACGCTAACCATTTATCCATGGAGCCGGACGAGAGATAAAGAGATCCGATAAATCGAAAGAAAAACGAGTGTGTCACAAAAGAATGGTGAGGCTCAAGAACTGAGAGAAAATTAAAGGCATTCTGGACCTCGTAATATATACAATATATTACTATTCCAATAATAATAAGGATCAAGAGGAGGAACCTAGGTATGCTATCGAGATATTACACAGAATAGTATCCCCGACAGGCATTCATATATCATTCGAAAAAGATGACGTAACTGACCTAGTATACGTAGACAAACCGTGGTTACCATGGTTAAGATACTGTAGGGAAGTTCATGACGCTAATTGCAGATAGATAGTCAGCCTTAAAACATATCCATTTTTTTTGGAATCAATCACAACAAAGGGTTAAGCCTTGTGAAAGAGGCCAAGTGCAGGGAATATTCACATTCTGCGAAGACTTTTGCCCCTTCGAAGTGTCAGTGGCTTTCTACCCGAAGGACCAAGTTTCAAAAACAACTAGATCGCGAGATGAAAACTTCATCCGAATAATCACGCGGGGTGAGAAAGGACATACGGCCTCAAACTCCCAGCAGAATCCAAAATGGGTCAGGGTCACTTCAGCGACCACAGAAGTAACTAGAATAAGCTGTACAATTAATTATATTTACCTATATTCTTCACGATCTTACCCTTATCCTCCTATTCGCCCTGAATAATAAAGCAACGATATATTCCAGTGAAGGAATTTCTCATCTACATCTTTATTTTCCTCAAGTCACATTAAACAAATATTGTAGTTTACAGCGCTGTGAATATTGGATGTCAGGCTGGGTGAGATTAGTTCCTGCTTTCATTACGTTATCTCAGCCAAGTGTGTTTTGAAAGCTGAGGGATCTTCTTCATTGTCAAGCTACTGGGATAAAACTTATCTGAAACTCCATGGCTGACAGTATGCATCTTGAAGGAACACGGGGAAAGTGGGAGTATATTTATCAAATCTTAACCTCACAGTCCCTCGAGGGAGAGCAGGGAGTTATTAAGAAAGGTTATGGAAAATGGAAATCGTTAAATGACTCGGGGGAGGTTGAGCAGTTCACATTCTGGGCGTGGTGTTTGCTCTTCCTAGAGCATCGCTTGTAATAAGGGTTAGGAAGTCTATGACCTAAAGAAGTACAAAATATGCGAGCTAATATGGCCTAAAATCTAGGTAAAGTATGATATAAGAGAGGTAAACATGACTAGAATTGTAGGTATAGGTAGCAAGTATTACAGTATTACTAACATTTTACGTGTCAAAAAGTGATAATACAACAGGCACAGACTGACAAAGCGGCAGAAGGTACAGTAAATGAAAACTTTATACTTCACACAATGTTATAGCCCTGAGACGCAGTTGTCATTCTGTTCTCCAAAAACGAAATATTAGTATGCTTTTGGGTGTCTGTCCGCTGATGTTCGTGCACATCTCTATCTCGGAATCATCTGTTGTAAAGATTCTAGCTACCTATTTCGGGAAAAGAGAGAAAAATACATCTAAGACAGTATTTTGAAATCCTGTGTTTGAAACTCGACGTAGACAACAAGTACATTGTTAAAAACTACGCCCCAATTGTAAATGCTCAAAATATAACCAAATATGACCTTATATTAAAAAATTAGTAAAATATAACCACAGCAATAAAAACGGTCAAAATATACATTTATGAGCCACACAAAATTGCTTTAAACGGTGTCAGGAGCCCATCATTCACAGTTCTTTTTCAGATGTCTAGTAAAATGACCTCAGGAATGAAACATGAATTTTCCTTGATCATCCGACGTTAATTACGATACTGACACTGATGTGATTTTTAAAATAAATACCAGTGTAGGAGTAAAAGGTGAAGAATTACTCCCAAAAATCAATTCTCCACCTTTTAACGGTTATCCGTTGAATAAGTTTGGCTGCTTACATAACTCTATCCGTATTTATGTTTTTTTGCCATTTGTTTTACGTCGCACTGACACAGATAGGTCTTATGGCGACGATGAGATAGGAAAGGCCTAGGAGTCGGAAGGAAGCGGCCGTGGCCTTAATTAATGTTGCCTGGTGTGAAATTGGGAAACCACAGAAAACCATCTTCAGGGTGGAGTTCGAACTCACTGTCTCCCACATGCAGGCTCACAGCTGTGCGCCCCTAACAGCACGGCCAACTCGCCCGGTACTTTGTTATTAAATAAAAAAGCGGAGCTTGCTTATAATACTCACACTGATGTGATTTTGCAAGTAAATACAAACTTAGGAATGAAACTGAACAATTACTCGCAGAAATCAATTCATTCTCAAACTTTTAACGCTGCTCAGTTGAATAAGTTCGGCTGCTTACGTAACTGTACTCGTATTTATGTTTCTCCGAAAGAATGTGTGTATTGTTATATGCTCGTCAGGCTGAGAAGTCTTTATGCTAATCACAAACTTATTTTTTTAAAGCTGCTTTAAGTCGCACCGACACAGATAGGTCTTATGGCGACGATGGGATAGGAAAGGGATAGGAGTAGGAAGGAAGCGTCCGTGGCCTTAAGGTACAGCCCCAGCATTTGCCTGGTGTGAAAATGGGAAACCACGGAAAACCATCTTCAGGGCTGCCGACATTGGGGTTCGAACACACTATCTCCCGAATACTGGATACTGGCCGCCCTTAAGCGACTGCAGCTATAGAGCTCTGCCACAAACTAAAAGGATGTAATCAATTTATATGAAAACATCAAAGCATATAATTAAGAAATGTAATATCTTACCATCCGACTTCACAAACTCCTCCTTTTTGGAACATTCATTTATCCGAAATTTAATTACCGTACGGTTTTTAGTGGCGAGGACGTATTCGGCTCGTCTGGTGCAAGTCTTTCTATATGACGCTTTTGGGCGACCTGATCATATGGTATGATATTATTATTAGCATATCGTTTCGGTCTTTTAGAATCACCGAGAAAGAAGGATTGTTTATAATCTGTACAAAAATCAGGCTGCAGTTATAACAATCGAGGGTTATGAAAAAAAGAAGCAGCAAACCAGAAAAGAGTGAGGCAAGGTTGCAATTGGTCCCCCCACTTTTTCAATGTTTATATATAGACGCATTGAAGGAAATCAAAGAGGAATACTTTTAAAGGGGAATTAAAATCCAGTAAGAGGAAAACAAAATTGTGAGGTTTGCCGATGTTACTGTTATTTTATCCGAGTCTGCAGAATGTATGGAGAAACTGTTGAATTGTATGGACACAGTCTTGGAGAAGAATTACAAGATGAATATAAATACATCCAAACAAAAGTAATGCAGTATAATCGAACGAAGTCAGATGATGGAGGGAATATTATATTAGGAACTGGTGTCATGAAGAAGTAGATTTTAATTATTATTTTTAATTTCGTGTGGCTATTTCTAGCTGAGTGCAGCCCTTGTAAGGCAGACCCTCCGATGAGGGTGGGCGGCATCTGCCATATGTAGGTAACTGCGTGTCATTGTGGTGGAGGATAGTGTTATTTGAGGTGTGTGTGTTTTGCAGGGATGTTGGGGACAGCTCAAACACCCAGCTCCCAAGCCATTGGAATTAACCAATGAAGGTTATAATCCCCAACCCGGCCTGGAATCGAACCCGGGACCCTCTAAACCGAAGGCCAGTACGCTGACAATTCAGCCAACGAGTCGGACATGAAGAAGTAGATGAATATCGCTCACTTCCAGCGTTGATACAGGAATTAGATATGTAATAATATTTTCGTCTGGAACATGACATTTTATTGAAGTGAAACATGGACGATAACTAGTTCAGAAACCAAGAAAGAGAATAGAAACTTTTGAAAGCTGGTGTTACTGAAGAATACTGAAGGTGAGATGCGTGGCTCAAATCACGAATGAACCGATATTGCATCTAATTGGTAAGACGAGAACGATTTGCTAAATAAGAGAAAGAATGATAGGCCACATCTCAAGATACCCAGAACTCGTTAAGTTGGTTTTTGAGCGAACTGTAGGCGGTAAATGATGATGATGTTTCTTGCTTAAAGGGCTTAACAGCTAAGTCATCGGCCCATAACGGTACGAGGTGCTAAGAAATGAAACGATAATTAAAACTTCAAAATGTATCCACTGACTAGAATGGTAAAGAAAAACCATGAATTTAAAACAATCAGTGGATCCAATTCGCAATGCCTTATTTTCTGGGATGAAGCTTGTGTACCAATCCAGGCCATGGGCCCTTCATAATGGTACTAATCACTGGTATGAAATGGCGTATGTTTCTTCTTTAGTGCCGGGAGTGTCCGAGGACGTGTTTGGCTCGCCAGGTTCGGGTCTTTTGATTTAACTCCCGTAGGCGACCTGCGCATCGTGATGAGGATGAAATGACAATGAAGACGACACACACACCTAGCTTCGGTGCCAGCGGAATTAACTTATGATGGTTAAAATTCCCGACCCTGCCGGGAATCGAACACGGGACCCCTGTGAACAAAGGCCAGCACGCTAACCATTTAGCCGTGAAGCCAGACACTAATCACTGGTAAAGCAGAACCATGATGTTCCGCCTATAGTGGTACTAATCACAGGTAATGTAGACTCAAGTTATGTCACACATAATGGCACCACTCACAGATAAAAGAGATTCATGGTGTTCCTCACATAGTGGGACTAACTGCGGGCGCCGGCTAGACCCGTGGTGTTGCTCACATAGTAGTACTAATCACAGGCTATGTATACTCATGGTTTTGCTCACGTAGTGGTACTAATCACAGGCTTTGTATACTAATGGTGTTGCTCTCATAGTGGTACTAATCAGAGGCAATGTAGAGCCACGGTGTATCACACATTATGGCACCTCCACAGGCAACAAAGACCCATGGTGTTCCTCACATAATAGTACTGCTCCTAGGTAACCTAGACCCATGGCGTTCCTCACATGGTGATACTAATCGTAAGTAACGGCGACCTATGGTGTTCCTCACGTTATGGTACTGCTCCTAGGTAACCTAGACCCATGGCGTTCCTCACATGGTGATACTAATCGTAAGTTACGGCGACCTATGGTATTCCTCACGTTATGGTACTGCTCCTAGGTAACCTAGACCCATGGCGTTCCTCACATGGTGATACTAATCGTAAGTTACGGCGACCTATGGTATTCCTCACGTTATGGTACTGCTCCTAGGTAACCTAGACCCATGGCGTTCCTCACATGGTGATACTAATCGTAAGTAACGGCGACCTATGGTGTTCCTCACGTTATGGTACTGCTCCTAGGTAACCTAGACCCATGGCGTTCCTCACATGGTGATACTAATCGTAAGTAACGGCGACCTATGGTGTTCCTCACGTTATGGTACTGCTCCTAGGTAACCTAGACCCATGGCGTTCCTCACATGGTGATACTAATCGTAAGTTACGGCGACCTATGGTATTCCTCACGTTATGGTACTGCTCCTAGGTAACCTAGACCCATGGCGTTCCTCACATGGTGATACTAATCGTAAGTTACGGCGACCTATGGTATTCCTCACGTTATGGTACTGCTCCTAGGTAACCTAGACCCATGGCGTTCCTCACATGGTGATACTAATCGTAAGTAACGGCAACCTATGGTGTTCCTCACGTTATGGTACTGCTCCTAGGTAACCTAGACCCATGGCGTTCCTCACATGGTGATACTAATCGTAAGTAACGGCAACCTATGGTGTTCCTCACGTTATGGTACTGCTCCTAGGTAACCTAGACCCATGGCGTTCCTCACATGGTGATACTAATCGTAAGTAACGGCAACCTATGGTGTTTCTCACGTTATGGTACTGCTCCTAGGTAACCTAGACCCATGGCGTTCCTCACATGGTGATACTAATCGTAAGTTACGGCGACCTATGGTGTTCCTCATATAATAGTACTGCTCCTAGGTAACCTAGACCCATGGCGTTCCTCACATGGTGATACTAATCGTAAGTTACGGCGACCTATGGTGTTCCTCACGTTATGGTACTGCTCCTAGGTAACCTAGACCCATGGCGTTCCTCACATGGTGATACTAATCCTAAGTTACGGCGACCTATGGTGTTCCTCACGTTATGGTACTGCTCCTAGGTAACCTAGACCCATGGCGTTCCTCACATGGTGATACTAATCGTAAGTTACGGCGACCTATGGTATTCCTCACGTTATGGTACTGCTCCTAGGTAACCTAGACCCATGGCGTTCCTCACATGGTGATACTAATCGTAAGTTACGGCGACCTATGGTATTCCTCACGTTATGGTACTGCTCCTAGGTAACCTAGACCCATGGCGTTCCTCACATGGTGATACTAATCGTAAGTAACGGCGACCTATGGTGTTCCTCACGTTATGGTACTAATCACAAGTAGTCTCAATGTTCTAATTCCATCAACCCTGTTCTCTCCTTTTACTCGCCTTTTGCGACAGGCAAGGGATATCGTGGGTGTATAATCCATCTGCGTCCCCCACCCACAGGAGTTTGTAGGTGGTAAAAATAGTAGGGCTAGACCAAGGTGGTAAACAGATGAGAGTATATCTAATATGTAGCAGTTGCGTAGAAATCAAAAGATTAGAACAGGATAGGACGGAGGAGTGCATGGAGGGCTGAATAAAACAAATCTATGGATTTTAAACTCAAACAACAAGAACACCAACAACAAATGTTAATCGAATTATGATGTTTGCTGTAACGTGTAGAAGTGGATTAGTAATTATTATATATCCACATTCCTTCATACGAAATATAACTTACGCATAAACATAATTTCCTCCTTGTAATTATTTAATTCTCTATCTGTTCCAAGAATCTATTCCTCAAATTGACTTCGCATTGCCACTTTTATCTGGCAGGTCAGTGAGCTGTATCCTTTAATGGAGGTCTCACTGCCCGCAACAGGTGGCAGCGGTGGCAAGACGCCAAGCAGTTCCTGTGAACTTTACATAACCTGCTAAGAACGCTCTGCTTGAGGTCATACAATAATCCCTTGAATGAAACTTTCTCCTATAAATACAAAGTGAAGACAGAGCAGCCTAAGGTAACAGCCTCGTTAGCTAATTTATAGCGAGAGTTGGTACCAATACTAATAATAATAATAATAATAATAATAATACCGGGCGAGTTGGCCGTGCGCGTAGAGGCGCGCGGCTGTGGGCTTGCATCCAGGAGATAGTAGGTTCGAATCCCACTATTGGTAGCCCTGAAAATGGTTTTCCGTGGTTTCCCATTTTCACACCAGCCAAATACTGGGGCTGTACCTTAATTAAGGCCACGACCGCTTCCTTCCAACTTCTAGGCCTTTCCTATCCCATCGTCGCCATAAGACCTATCTGTGTCGGCGCGACGTAAAGCCCCTAGCAAAAAAAAATAATAATGATGTTGATGATGATGGTCATTGTGTTTTAAAGGTGCCTAACATCTAGATCATCGGCCCCTAATGGTACGAGATGAGACGAAATGTAACTGACAGTTAAAATTCATCCACAGACCAAGATTCAAAACATGATGAAGAATTAATGATTGAATGAATACGAATTTAAAACAATCAGCCGATCCAGCTCACACTATGTATATATGTTTGGTATTCAGCCCGAAGGCTGGTTTGATCCTCTACAGCTCCACCAACAGCTGTCTTGGATAGCCTAGGTGTCACGGAAGAGGCATACTAGGGAAATGAGGAGTGAGGTAGTTTCCCGTCGCTTTCCTCACTGAGCCAGAAGGTGCTATTACATATCAGTCTGCCAAGCCCACAGAAATGCATGCACGCACCAACCAACCTTATGAGCGATATTTTCACACCATTCATAACAGGGACTGGCTGCATAAGGTACGGTATTACTAGAATCGCTTATACCTCGGTCACTTTTCATATTGTCAAAGTCAAGGATGAGACTGAGACAGGTCAATGAAAGTTACAAATTTATTCTAGCCCATACCAGAAGACATAGCGCACTGTAAAGACTACATCCTGCTAGCAAAGGCATAGCTCAAAATATTGAAAGGTAAAACTAATTTCAAAATCCAACTACTGACGAGAATTCGAAAAGACGACGACGAACAAAGATTGTTATTGTTGATGCTGTTGTTGCTGAGTCATCAATCCATAAACTGGTTTGATGCAGCTGTCCATGCCACCCTACCCAGTGCTAAACTTTTCATTTCTGCGTATCTACTGCACCTTATATCTACTCTAATTTGCTTGCCATATTCATACCTTGGTCTACCGCTACCGTTCTTACCGCCTACACTTCCTTCAAAAACCAACTGAAAAATTCCTGGGTGTCTTAAGATGTGTCCTATCATTCTATCTCTCCTTCTCGTCAAATTTTATCAAACCGACCTCCTTTCACCAATTCGATTCAGTATCTCTTCATTCATCATTCAATATCCGACTCGTTGGCTGATGGGTCAGCGTACTGGCCTTCGGCTCAGAGGGTCCCGTCTGCGATTCCAGGCCGGATCGGCGATTTTAACCTTTATTGGTTAATTCCAGTGGCCCGGGAGCTGGGTATTTGTGCCGCCTCCAACATCCCTGCAACTCACACACCACACATAACACTATCCTCTACCACAATAACACGCAGTTACGTACGCATGGCAGATGCCGCCCACACGCATCGGATGGTCTACCTTACAAAGGCTGCACTCGGCTAGAAATAGCCACACGAATTTTTTTATTCATCATTAGATCTATCCATCTCACCTTCAACATTCTTCTGTTACACCAAATTTCAAAAGCTTCTATTCTCTTTCTTTCTGGGCTAGTTATCGTCCATGTTTCACTTCCATACAATGCCATGCTCCAGACGAAAGTTTTTAGAAACATATTCTGATTCCTATATCAATGTTCTAAGTGAAGAAATTTATTTTCCTAAGAAAGCTCTTCCTTGTTTGTGCTAGTCTGCATTTTATGTCCTCCTTACTTCGGCTATCGTTAGTTATTTTACCACCCAAGGAACAATATTCATGTACTTCCTTTAAAACTTAATTTCCTAATCTTATATTAACAGCATGACCTGCCTTCGTTCGACTGCACCCCATTACTTTTGTTTTGGACTCATTTATTTTCATGTTATACTCCGTCCATACCATTCAGCAAATTGACGAGATCTTTTGCAGTCTCAGATAAAATAATTTCATCGGCAAAGCTCAGGGTTTTGATTCCCTCTCGTTGGTTTGCGATTCCCTTATCAAATTACTGTTTGATTTCCTTTACTACCTGTTCTATATATACACTGAAAAGGGGAGGGGACACACTGCAGCCTTGCCTCACTCGTTTCAGGATTGCTGCTTCTTTTTCAAAGCCCTCGACTCTATCACTGCAGACCGATTTTTATACAGATTGTAAATAATTCTTCGTTCTTGGTATCTGATCCCGATCAACTTCATAAATTCAAAAAGCTTGGTCCTCTCAACATTGCGTCCGACTCGTTGCCTGAATGGTCAGCGTACTGGCCTTCGGTTCAGAGGGTCACGGGATTGATTCCCGGCCGGGTCTGGGATTTTAACATTCATTGATTACTTCTAAGGGCTGGGTGTTTGTGCTGTCTGCAACATCCCTGCAACTCGCACACCACATATAACACTATCCTACACCAAAATAACACGCCTTACATCCTGCTAGAAATAGCTACGCCAAAACGCGAAATTATTATTTTCAACGTTATTGAATGCCTTTTCTAGATCTACGAACACCATGTACGTGGGGTTGTCCTTCCTAATTTGATACTCTAAGATCAGACGTAAAGTCAGGACTGCTTCACGTGTTCCTACATTTCTTCTGAATCCAAATTGATCTTCTCCCAACTCAGTTTCAACTTGCCTCTCCATTCTTCTGCGAATAATACGTGTTAGAATTTTACAGGCGTGAGATACTAAACTAATCGTGCGGTAGATTTCACACTTGTCAACACCGAATTTCTTTGGAATAGCTATAAGAACATTCTGCCGAAAACCGGATGGCACTTCTCATGTCTCATACATCTTGCACATTGAAAGGAATATCCTCGCCATGCTGGCTTCTCCTAAGGCAGTCAGTAATTCAGAGGGAATTCCATCAAATCCAGGTGCTTTGCTCCTATTTAGGTCTCTCAAAGCTCTGTCGAATTCTGACCTATTTCATCAGCATCAACAGCCTCTTGTTCCAGAACCATATCATCTACGTCCTTACCTTGGTAAAAACTGTTGCAGATGTTCCTGCCTCCTTAATGCTCATACACCAAGTTTTCCTTTCTCCAAAAGTTCCATTGATTTTCCCGTATGCAGCATCTACCTTTCCTAGGACCATACAACTTTCAACCTTGCACTTCCCCTTCAGCCATTATTTCTTAGCTGCCCTGCACTTTCTATCCACTTCATTCTTTAATCGCCTGTATTGTTTTCTGTTCTCTTTCATTTTTCGAATTACTGTATTTTCGACGTTCATCGATCATGTCTATTATTTCTTAAGTTATTCATTGATTCTTAGTTGATCTTTCCTCTCTTCCTAACATCCCTTCAGAAGCTCTACTGACCACAGTCTTCATCACTGTCCAATCTTCTTCTACTGTGTTTCCTTCAGGCTTTCCATTTAGTCCTTGTGCAAATTGTTTCTTAAAACAATCCTTCACACTCTTTTCTATCAAATTGCCTAGATCATATCTCACTGGATTCCTTTCCTTCTTCAATTTCTTCAACTTCAGATGGCATTACATGACCAACAAGTTGTGATCAGAGACCACGTCTTCTCCTGGGAAAGTTTTGCAATCCAACACCTGGTTCGTGAATCCCTGCCTAAACATAATGAAGTCTTATTTGATACCTTCCAAAGTCTTCATGTCTCGTCCATGTGCGAAGCCGTCGTTTGTGGTATTTGAACCAGATATTAGCAATTAAATTGTGATTGGTGCATAATTCAATCAGCCGACTTCCTCTTTCGTTCCTTTGCCCCAATCCGAATTCCCCTACTGCATTACCTTCTCTTCCTTGGCCTACCACTGTATTCCATTCTCCCATCACAATTAGATTCTTTTTTTTTTTTTGCTAGGGGCTTTACGTCGCACCGACACAGATAGATCTTATGGCGACGATGGGATAGGAAAAGCCTAGGAGTTGGAAGGAAGCGGCCGTGGCCTTAATTAAGGTACAGCCCCAGCATTTGCCTGGTGTGAAAATGGGAAACCACGGAAAACCATCTTCAGGGCTGCCGATAGTGGGATTCGAACCTACTATCTCCCGGATGCAAGCTCACAGCCGCGCGCCTTTACGCGCACGGCCAACTCGCCCGGTACAATTAGATTCTCTCCTTTTACATACTGTATTAAATCTTCTATCTCTTCATATATTCTTTCGACTTCCCCTTCATCCGCTGAACTAGTAGGCATATAGACCTGCACTATGGTAGTGAGCATTGGTTTGGTGTCTATCTTGACAACAATAATCCTTTCACTCTGCTTGTCGTAGTAGCTTAGCCGCTGCCCTACTTTTTTATTCATTATTAAACCAAATCCTGCATTTCCTTGTTTCATTCTGTGTTGATAATTCTGTAGTCGCCTGACCAGAAATCCTGCTCTTCCTGTCAACATACTTCACTTATACCAACTACATCTGTCTATCTCCCTTTATGGATTCTCTAACCTATCACAACAATTCAGACTTCTAACATTCCACGATCCGACTCGCACAATGTCAGTATCCATCTTCCTGATGATCGCCCCCTCTCTTGCAGTCCCCACCCGGAGATACGAATGGGGGACTATTTTACCTCCGGAATATTTTATCCGGGAGGCGGCCATCTTCAGCACATCATTCGTACAGAGAGAGCTGCATGTCCTCGGCAGTCAGTTACGGCTGTAGTTTCCCGTTGATTTCAGCCGTGCAGCAGTATCAACAGAGTTAAGCCATGTTGAGTATTATTACAAGGCCGTATCAGTCAATCATCTAGACTGCCGCCCTTGAGGCTGCTACCCGCTACTAGTTGGTGCAGTGGCTTATCTGCTTGCCTGTCATCCTGGCGACAGTGGGGTTTGATTCCTGGTAATGCTGGGGTCACGAAAGGCATGGACCTTAAATCACGGGCCACAACTCTTTCACGTCTCAGTGCGTACAGGGACTCTGAGCAAACGGGATAAGCTACGGAAGATGATGATGATGATGATAGTAATAATAATAATAATTATTATTATATTATATTATATTATATTATATTATATTATATTATATTATATTATATTATATTATATTATATTATATTATATTATATTATATTATATTATATTACATTATCTGTTAGGTCATCAGCCCAGAGGCTGGTTGGATCCTCAAATAGCACCACCAAAGGTTATGCGGTTATAAGGAAACCGCAAAAACCAATGGCAGCACCAAAATGAGGCGTACTAGGCAAGACGAAGAGTGAGGTAGTTTGCCATTGCTTTCCTTACTGGGTCAGAAAGTGCCACTGCAGCACGACCGACCCTATGAGCAACACCTTTCATAATACTCAGCTGCACTAATCGTGCTCTGAATGTCATTACTCAGCACCACCCATACCCCAGCAACTTCCATATTGTCACAGCCATGGATGAGACTGGGACTTCAGTGAAAGCTACACTTTACTCTGGCCTGTACCAAGAGATGGATACAAAAGTACTGTATCCATCAAGAAATTGCAGCAGGCATTATATTATATTATATTATATTATATTATATTATATTATATTATATTATATTATATTATATTATATTATATTATATTATATTATATTATATTATATTATATTATATTATATTATATTATATTATATTATATTATATTATATTATATTATATTATATTATATTATATTATATTATATTATATTATATTATATTATATTATATTATATTATATTATATTATATTATATTATATTATATTATATTATATTATATTATTATTATTATTATTATTATTATTATTAGGCGAAGGTAAAACAATTGATCTTTGGGGGTACGCCAAGCAAAAGGTTTGAATACCACTGATCTATGGTTCAAAATCCACCATCCCTTTGTCGCACCTGTTAGTCGCCTGTTACGACACGCAGGGGATACCGTGTGTGTATTCTTCATGTGCGGCCCCCACCCACAGGGGTGTACCAATACTCTAATATATGATGCCCACAGCATGGTGTCGACATAATGGGCACACATTTTCAGGATGTTCATATTAACTTATTGCAATACTATCGAATTAGCGCTGCTATGCACGTCTCTTGTGGGAGCGCGTTCATATCCCCTACGTGAATGGATTCGTCCAGCATTTCTCAACAGGGTTGACACGGCACCCTAGAGGTCCTCAGTGAAGTAAATAAGAGCCCATCAAAATTCTTAAAATGTTTTTAAAAGAATTCAAATATGAGAATGTTAGTGCAGATATTCTCTTTGGACCATTTGGCGCTATTTGGGCTGCTTACATGCCAATTTTGGCTCTACCAGATGGTGGAGGAACGGATTCCTGATTGAGTTTTGTTTAATTTCATTGAGTAGCAAAAATCTTTTACGTATCAACATCTTGCACCACCTGGTGTTGAACCGATTTTATATCTGTCCTTCAAAAATTTCACTAGAGCTGTCCGTTTTGAACCAGTGATATTGGGGTACGGAGGCCGACACTCCACCACTGACTCACAGAGCGACCTATTGAATATACTGAATACAATAAGCTGCATCCAACGAGTATTTCCGTTCGAATTAATATTCCAATTAATTGAATCCTACCATCCCCACGCCGCCAAACCAGCTCAGTACATTACGTATCTTTTGGCGCTGTTCCCTATAGGTTTCTGCTCTATCAGTAGCACTAATACCGGTTGCGCAATACACAGACATTTTTCTCCTTTGTTAGTTAACGGTATTACTGGAAACTTAGCATTCCTTAAGGCTACTCTCTTTTTGTGACATAACGGATGGAAGTATTCGTTGAAAATGAACAGCTAACATATTAGGCTGATAAATTCCCTGACAATTTTAGATGAGTCCATTAGGAACTTCCTCTATTATCACATACCGCTGATAAAGCCACTATTTTCTTTTATTTATTTTACCGCTACCAGGAATCTTACGTTAGAAGATGTTGTCATTGAGTTTGTGTGTAGCCGAGTAAGACTAGGTGGCGGAGGGGGGAGAGAGCAATTACGTCTCATTAATTAGTCTACATAATTAATTTCCGTAGAGATTAGATGATAAGCGCCATTGATCAACACTCTGATGGCTTCCTATATTAACTTTCAGATAATTCAAGGACACTTTTAATGGCAGGCCTTTTGGTACACATGTAAGATTCGTGTTGTTCTTTTTAGCCATATATTATTTTTGATGGCCTTGCGATCTAGGGATAGAAGCCTGCGTCTTTCCGAGAGGCAGCGAGTTCGATTCCCAGTCTGAAGAACGATTTTTATCTGGATCTGAGTGCTGTGGCCAAGCAGCCAAAGGAAGGAAGAACCTTCCAGCGAGATATAGAATCGATCTTAAGTTAATCATAATTGCAACCAGTTCCAGTGAGAAGACGAGTCCGCCTCTGAGATGTATTGGTTAGTGTGATTAGCTGCCACCCCCGAATGGTCCGGGTTCGATTGCCGGCTCTGCCACGAAATTTGAAACTTGGTAAGAGGACTCGAACTGGATACACTCAGTCTCGGGAGGTCAACTAAGTAAAAGGGGTTTTATTCCCACCTCAGCCAATCTCGAAGTAGTTTTCCGTGGTTTCTCTACTTCCCATCCAGGAAAATACCGGAATTGTACCTAACTTAAAGCCACAGCCGCTTCCTTCCCTCTTCCTTGTCTATCCCTTCCTATCTTCCCATCCGCCTCAAGGTCCCTGTTCAGCATAGCTGGTGAGGCCACCTGTGGGAGGTACTTGTCCTCCTTCCCATTCTCACACTCCAGCACACTGCCCTTGAGGCGGCAGAGATGGGATCCCTTGCTAATTCCAAGGAAGAAACCAACCATGAACGGTATACGGATTAAGAAAGGAAGAAGGAAAGAGGGTGAGAAGGCGAGAACCACATTCTCCAAGTTCCAGGCAGTCCTGAAAAGTCGCGACCTGAACATGGGACTCTGAGTGCGTCATTCTAGTTGCTGCGTCTTTTCAGTCCTCCTTTAAGGAAAACGAAAGCGTTCTGACATGGATGCGGAAAGAGTGGATGATTATCAACACATCATCAAGGCCCGGATACTGTACTACTTCGGACAGGTCATGCGACATTACAGTATTCTTTGTCAAGGTTAGTGAAATATCCCTACTCGATTCGAGTCTCCAAGGCGACAAATGTATTCGAAACGACGGAAAACTGTACGGCAAGTACAGAAAACAACAACAACACGGTTCAAACCGGAAGAAGAACTGAAGAAGAAAGATTTTTTGGTTTGGGAAATTTACGTCAGAGTTTCGCCTTTTCGGAACAGCTCTCTTCAGATCAGCGATCAACAGGATGATGTAGACAACATGATTTCCAATGTCCGGTTACGGGCAAGAAGATAAGTGCTGGTTCGAAGTCCACTCATCAGTACGGGAAAACAATTGCATTTATTGATGGCGAGATAAGGGCACAGTTTTACAAATTCGAGATTAAGGGCCAAGAGGATTCGTCATGCGCTAAGAGACACATAAATGCATTTCGTACGTGGTTCTAGAAGAGAATACTACGCATTCCATGGACTGAAAAAATTGCAAATGCCTCCATTACGGAAGAGCTTAGCAAGACTGAACCCTCGTTATCCCAAGTAAGCCAAATAATTCTCAGGTTCTTTAGGATATATCCAAAAATCCATGGCTAAGTACTCAGCATGTTGGCCATTAACCATCGGAGCCCTGATTCTATTACCGGCCGCGTCGAGGTTTGAACATCTGACTGTAAATTATCTTGGCTCAGGGACAAGGTATTTTTGCTGTCTCAATTTCCTTGGTTCTCTGCCGTTAACCCACATCATAATGGGGTCTCAAATATAATCTATGTTTCATATGTGGACATGGCCTAGTTGTACAGTCAGATGCCTATCCTGACACCAAATCTATACGGAAGTATATCCTATATATTCACCTATTAGGTATTTCAGCAGTGGTTGGTAGTGTGGTGTATTTTGCGTAAACACGTAGGTGGATATTAATATACAGCTACACAATCAGGTTACAAGGCAGAGGAAAGGAGATAAGGAGAAAATCACCATCCCGGCGTGGAATCGACTAAGGACCCTCAGGTGATCATCGGATACCTTCAGATAGTGAAAGTGAGTGTGATTATGTGCGCCGTGAAAGCACTTGAAGGGTAAATAGTAATCTGGACAGGAAAAATTACCCTGAGTTCGCCTTTCTACCGTCCATCGGCTCCAATATTTGATGTTTTAACGGGCGTAAATAAAAATAGTAAGGTAAACTTTGTTATTTTTTAATTTTTTCAATAATTAGTTCATTAATTTAGAACTCAGCAGGCAAGTAGGTGGCTGTGCCCCAGCAGTGGCCAGCTGCTCAGGCCGCTGGTAGTGAAAGTGTTAAGAATTAACTTGACACGACTGTACCTATTTCAGTAATTTGTGTTCTTATAATGACTCAATCATTTGATCAACGCCTCCCGCCATCATACAAAATGATCCGAGGTTTCCTTGCTGTAAACCAACCAACAGCCCACCTGTTATACACCTTCTGGTCGATAATAACACAGGCAGATGAACTACAGTGTGAGTCCCGTTATTTTACCTTATAGTAACTTTAAAATGAAGCACGAAACATTCTATGAACTGAACCGAAGTCGAGAACGTCATAGGGGATGATCAAGGTGTCCTTTGCCGACATACATCAGCATACTCCCTTCATTCATCGTAAAACAATTATTCGATCAAATGTGGTTTCATCTTCTTCTCCTTCAGGAAAAGTGGGGGAGAAAAAAGAACAATGTCGAAATGGTGGAGAAAGACAGAAAAGGTGGTGATGCTGAGGAGATAGTCGATCGATGATCTGGTTTCTCCTACTGCTGCTTCTTCTTACTCCTCTTTCTTTACTTTTTTTTTTTTGAAAAGCAGAGGAGACAGAAAAGAAAAGAACAATGGCTAATGCTTTACTCAATCAGATACGGCTTCTTCGTTTCCTTTATATGAAAAGCATGGGAGAAAGAGAGAAAAAGTACATTGACTGAGGGATTATTCAATAAAATACGACTTCTTCCTCTTCTTTCCTTATTCTTCTCGTTTGGGAAATGCGGGAGAAAAAGAAGACTGGCTGAGGGATTACTCGATAGAATATTTCTTTTATTCTTTGTCTTATTACAATACTTTATTCGTTGTCGAAGAGGCTACTTCAGACTTGTTCATGACATTTCGAAACAATCCTGCTAAGGCATTTCTACTCCTGACAACAACAGCAAAGCAGCACATTAGAAAGTAGTCGGATTTCTACCAATGGCAGCGAACATGGTGCCTGGGTCCATATGGGTTAATCCTACCTAACTTCCTTACAAGTTGTTTTAGGTCGCACCGACGCCGATAGGTCTTATGGCGACGATGGAACAGGAAAGGGCTAGGAGTGGGAAGGAAGCGGCCGTGGCCTTAAGTTAGGTACCATCCCGCCCTGGAGAAGATGTCGGATACTATTCCGAGGATTGCTGAGGTGGGAATCGAATCCCCTGTACTCAGTTGACCTCCCGGAGCTGAGTGCACCCCATTCCAGATCTCGTACCACTTTTCAAATGTCATAGCAGTGGCGGGAATCGAACTCTGATCTCTGGGGGTGGCAGCTAATCACACTAAGCACTACACCACGGAGACCGACAATTTCCTTGCGTCCTATTAACTAATTTTATGGTCTTAAGAGACGCCGAGGAGCCGGAATTTAGAACCGCAGGAGTTCATTTAGATCGAGTAAATCTACCGACACGAGGCTTACGTATATGAGCAACTTCAAGTACCAAATGTACTGAGCTAGAATCTAACCTGCCAAGTTGGGGTCTGAAGACCAGCTCGTCAACCATCTGAGCCACTCAGCCCGGCATGGATTAAGGACTTCACCCTAATCGCTCTTATGAGATTCCGAAAAAATGTGAGAATAACCGAGCGAGTTAGCCGTGCTGTTAGGATTGCGCAGGCGTGAGCTTACATTCGGGAGATGGTGGGTTCGAATCCACCCGTCGGTAGCACTGAAGAATGTTTTGCATGTTTACCCATTTCTACACCAAGCAATGGTGAGGATGTATCTTAAATAAGGCCACTATCTCTACTATCCCCATCCTACCACTTCCTCATCCTTGCTTCACAGAACACTTCCATGTGTGGGTGAAATCACTGACAAATCATAATAATAATAATAATAATAATAATAATAATAATAATAATAATAATAATAATAATAATAATAATAATAATGGTCATCGCCATAAGACCTATCTGTGTCGGTGCGACGTAAAGCCCCTAGCAAAAAATAATAATAATAATAATAATAATAATAATAATAATAATAATAATAATAATAATAATAATAATAATTTGCTTACTTTCTGAATAAAAAACTATTAAACGTGTCTGGATCCCTGAGGTCGAAAAGGATGTACAAGAATTGGGATCTTAAGATTTGGCGTCTTGCAAAGTGACCCTTTAAATAAGAAACTTGAAGGTCTACAGAGTTTTCGAACACCAATTAAATGAAGGCAGGCAAGATGTGGACCGAAGAAGGGAAAGAAGCTCGCCGAAGAATGATGCAGAAGTACTGATTGAGTGCCGGCCCCGTGGTGTAGGGCTAGCGTGCCTGCCTCTTACCCGGAGGCCCCGGGTTCGATTTCCGGCCAGGTCAGGGATTTTTACCTGGACCTGAGGGCTGGTTCGAGGTTCACTCAGCCAACGTGATTAGAATTGAGGAGCTATCTGACGGTGAGATAGCGGCCCCGGTCTTGAAAGCCAAGAATAACGGCCGAGGGGATTCGTCGTGCTGCCCACACGACACCACGTAATCTGCAGGCCTTCGGGCTGAGTAGCGGTCGCTTGGTAGGCCAAGGCCCTTCAAGGGCTGTATTGCCATGGGGCGGGGGGGGGGGGGGTGTACTGAGCGAGTGCTAAAACTCAAGACAGAAAGTGGTTGAAATAACGTGGTCCATAGCTGGCTGAAACGAATGAAGACTACTACTACTAAGATGATGATGATGATGATAATAATAATAATAATAATAATAATAATAATAATAATAATAATAATAATAATTAACATTAATGTAAGCTTTTAGTAACTTACTGCTCGGGAAGTATCTTCTTTCTTTATTAATCCGTTTAATCTCAAGGGTTGGTTTATTATCCCTCGGACAAAGTGCCTGATACCACCTCTACCGTCTCAAGGGTAGTGTTCTGGAGGGTGGATCTTTGGGTCGGGGTGGGGATCTCAACCGGGGATGAGGACCAGTACCTCGCCCAAGCGGCCTCATCCGCTATGCTGAACAGGGACCTTGTGGGGGGAATGGGAACTTTGGAAGGGATAGTCAAGGAGAGGGAGGGAAAAGGCCTGGCCTTACGTTAAGTATCATCCCGGCATTTGCCTGGAGGATAAATGGGAAACCCCTTCGAGGATGTCTGTTGTGGGAATCGAATGCCCTTCTACTCAGTTGACTTCCCGAGTCTGATTTGACCCCGTTCCAGCCCTTTTCAAATTTCGTGGCAGAACCGGGAATCGAACCCGAGCCTCCGAGGGTGGCAGCTAATCACACTAACCACTACGCAACAGACGTGGACCCGGGAAGAATCACAATTGTAAAATGAAGTCCCATGGAAGAATTAGTGCAAAAGAGTGCGCAAATCGCCCACTGTGAGCCAGTTCAATTATTGTGGCAATAGTGCCAGACCTTTAGTTCAGACCCTTCCCAACAGAAAAAAATATGAATCCATCGTGGCTCAACTGTTAATTGTATTCGATGCGAAATGGGAAGGTTGTAGGTTCATATCCCACTGGTGTGTGGTTCGCATATTTTTGTTGTGTGCTTAACATCAAATACAGTAGAGACAATACGCGACACTTACGGATTTAGCCTTGCTAAAATGGGAGACAATTCGACGGTGGCGCTCCTAGTGACTTGACCTGAACAAATCGCGCTAAATTCAAATATCAATGGAAATGTATATACGGAAATGGATAAATAAATAACGTCTAGAAAGAAAGTGGTATTGAGATATTAACTTCGAAGTTGCTAAAGCAATTCTGGATAAATGAATGAATAATTATTTAAAAGGTTATTATTCAAAGACTGAAATTAGACACGTAAACAAGATATGAAATGGGCTGCTGTGAAATGGCTTGATCCTTCATTTATGCATTACTTTTTTTGCTTTAGCATTCCTGCCTGAACTTTTACGCTTAGATTTGTCTTTTTTCTCATTTAAAAAACATTGTATGATCACATTAAGACACTTGTCAATAAAAATATCGGCACATTCATTGCACACATGATTCAATGAATTAACATTTAAAAGCTGGACAATTTTCCTCTTAACATGAAGCCTACTAACAGAAAGAAAATCTATAAAATTCCTTCTTTAATCTGAGAAGAGGGATTAAAGAAAGAAAAGTATGAAAATGTTGTCGATAGTGATGCTTTGAGGAATATTTACGTACAATTAGAGTAAAAATGTAATATACCCTTGGCTGTATAGTCGAGGATTTTTAAAGTCGCTGGCCTGGAAATGATCTGAATAGATCTTATAATTCTTATATAAGCGTAACGTCCCTTCCTTCTTGTACACCTTATCCAAATCACTTCTGTGACATTTCAAAACCCACAGATCACACCTACAACACCACATCGGTATTGAAGGTTAACTGCTGCACTATACAATAAAATATGCGTATTACATTTTATGCCAGTTAAAATACGGGTCGAGCAGGTCAGAAGATTATGAAGTACTATAAAAAATCTCTTTGTCACTGGAAGAATATATATGCAAACACAATATTACTTACATTTTCTTGTCACGAGGGAACCTGAAGAACGACCACGCATTTTTCTCTACTTCGTGATTACTGCAGCCAAACACAGCACATACTTTTCCCCTCATGTTGAGAGGAGATATCAAGGAATGACACACGCTACTATTTAATTATGTCAACTCATGGAAAACGCATAAATAACACCAAAAACTTCACAAAAAAATACAGTGCTCTTATGAGAGAATCAGTACTGTTCAGGTCTATCCGCTAGAGTGAGTTCCAATAGCTGTGCCTCAATATCTCGCTCAGTGTCGTGTATTGTCTCTACTGTATTTGTTAACATATCTTCATCATGTAGTGTATGTACTAAACACGACTTAGTATGTTGAAAGTATAGTTCAAGTTTTATGTTTTTTATTCCTGTATCATTTTCGTCTGCTTGTCATTCATTCGTCACTCCGTACAGCTGGTATCGTTTCTCTCGACAGAGAGCACTCAGAATTGAGAGGCTGTATGTAACAACAGGTTATAATTAATAAGAGCGAGTGTCAACTTGGGTGGACTCCCAGTGCTCCAGGATCCCTCCTACACTTTACATTCAAGGCTAACCACTCGCTCCATTAACAAACTATTACCTCATTTGATCCGTTATCGTCAGTTTAATGGAAACTAGACTGCCGATAACAAGCCCGTCTCCAGACAAGACCACCCCCAGGCTACAGCCGGGTTCTTTCTCACTTGAAGCCACTCCACTACATAATTATTTCATGTTCCAGTGGTTTGTGCCAATATCCAAAGGCCCTAAAATACTCTCAGTAAATCTGCGCAGTTTATCGCCGAGAAGACCTGAAGGAACCAATTAATCTGTTAACGAAACAGAAGACTGTAGTTGTTGTACAGGTTTCACATCAATTCCCTCAATATTTTGTCAGTTCTGTGTCTTCGAGATGTTTGGTGTTCTAAGGCTAACCGAGAAAAGTCTGTAATTTCTTGGTCAGTTGTTACATCAACGTTAATGTTATCAGAAAGAAATGAAACCTTTAGTATGGAGCAAGATGACGATTACGAAATGATTACAGCCTGGATGTTCATGCATTTATAGGTTAGAACGCAAACTTACGGAGGCAAGTAACAAGAGTACGCTAGCCCGGACTACAGATGTGTTACGAGATGTGCATAAACACCAGGGGCTCGACCTATTAGAAACCCTGGGAGTTAGGCTACTCTTTTTACAATACGGAAGAATAGGCTAGGCGAAGCTTTCTCACAACTAAGTTCGGTTTGCATTCTAACCTATTAATCCAGGCTCTGATGATGTTCATGATGATAGTATGGCCTCGCCCTCCGTGTACAAGAATTTTAGTTTGACGCCGTCTGACTAGCTGCAGGTCAAATTCGACGTACCGTTTTACTATAGACTTAACTAAATGGCAGAGTAAACCGAATCTCGTACGAAACGGTGTGCAGAATGGACTCTTTTCCACCCTTCAAAAATCCGGCTGTCCCTGCCAGATATGAACCCACTATCATGGAATCCATAGGCGGACACCTTACCACTGATCCACAGAAGCAGCTTATGAAGTAAGATTTGGTATTCTAGATGCAATATAAATGCTCTAAGGCGAAGCTATTGAAGGAATTACCAATGAAAAATGAAATTGAAGATTGCAGAGGGAGATCAATCAATCAATCAATCAATCAATCAATCAATCAATCAATCAATCAATCAATCAATCAATCAATCAATCAATCAATCAAGCAAGCAAGCAAGCAAAGAAACAAGCAAGCAAGCAATAAATAAATAAATAAATAAATAAATAAATAAATAAATAAATAAATAAATAAATCAGTGCATTAATCAATTAACACTGAACTGCTCTAGATCAGTAGCCCAGCCGGCAGATTCCCTATCTGTTGTTTACCTAGACTTTTCTTAAATAATTGCAAAATATATGGAAATTTATTGAACGTTTCCTTGGTAAATTATTCCAATCCCTGACTCCTCTTCCTATTTACGAACATTTACCGAAATATTTCCCCTTGAATTCCAAGTTATGAGAGTTTCCTTGTCAATGAGAAAGCGTAATTCCTTTTAATATCACTATGAAGTGGCGCATACACTTGTCAGATGGTGAACCTCCACGAGTAGACGGTAAATAATTCCACTGTTCGTAACTTTGGCACTAAAACTGGGAAGTACCCAGTTAGATGGCCGTGCATTTAGGACCACGTAGCTATAAGCTTGCATTCGGGAGATGGTGGAATCGAATTTCACCGTCGGCAGCCCTGTTGCCCGTGGATCCCCATTTTCACACCGAGCAAAGCCTGGGGCTTGACCTTAATTAAGGCCACGGTTGTTACCTTCCCAATACTAGTTCTTTCCGTTCCCCGCGTCGCCGAAAACCTTGCATGTGTTTGTAAGACGTTAAAAAGCTTAGAAAAAATGTATTTGTGTAAAATGCTCTCAGTAGTAAAAAAATTGGTAGAAGAGCTCAAGTATGGTCGCTAAAAAAAGGCTGTAGGGTTCTTCTCACTGTAAAAACAGGCATTTGATCAAACGAGTAACTTCACCTGGCGAGTTGCTGTGCGGTTAGGGGCACGTGGCTGTGAGCTTGCATCCGGGAGGTAGTGGGTTCGAATCTCATTGTCGGCAGCCCTGAAGATGGTTTTCCGTGGTTTCCTATATTCACACCAGGCAGATGCTGGGGATGTACCTTATTTAAGGCCACACCCGCTTCCTTCCAACTCCTAGGCCTTTCCTATCCTATCGTTGCCATAAGAACTATCTGTGTCGGTGCGACGTAAAGCCACTAGCAAAAGAAACGAGTAACTTCAAGTAGTTGCGGTATTATTATGTTACGACGTTTGTCATGATATTGATAAACTCTGGAATGCAGCCAATAGAAATTAATTATATTATCAATACAAGTGTAATTGGCCGAAGTGGTAAAGGCGTGCTCGGTTCGCCTGGAAGGACGAGGTTTCGTATCCCCGCGAGGAAATCGTAAAATTGGAGAAACGAGGTTTCCACTTCCGGGCGATTCTCTGTGGCTCAGGCGGCAGCCCGTCGGCCTCTCACCGCTGGATACTGTGGTTCAAATACCGGCCACTCCATGTGAGATTTGTGCTGGACAAAGCGGAGGCGGGGCAGATTTTTCTCCGGGTACTCCGGGTTTCCCTGTCATATTCCATTCCAGCAACACTGTCCATTATCATTTCATAGCATTTATCAGTCATTAATAAATCACTTGGGATTGGCGACCCCATCGTACTAATAGCCTATACTGTATATGGTTCATTCATGACATCCCTGACCCGGTCAATGACTGGGAAAGAGGTTGTAGGTTTTCATTTATTTCCACTTCCGGAAGTGCACACGGCCCTGAGGTTCGCTCATCCTACACGAAAAACTGAGTACCAGGTTAATTTCTGGGGGCAAAGGTGGCCGGGCGTGGATCTAACCACCATCAAGTTCCAAGGTTACGGATAGTGTAAGCCTTTACCTTCCACCCCTCCAAGGGCCTTCATGGCCTGTACGGAGATGACTTTGACTGTGTAATTTGTAAAAGGCGATTACGTATATCGTGTACACTCAAGTGTTGATTTGGATGAGACGTATCTATTTACCTCTTGAGTCAATATCAAAATGAAAATGGGGATTTCCAATGAAGTGTTCGAAGCACAACAATTGAGCATAACAATGAACACTGTACCTCGAATTTTTAATCAGTGATAGGTTCAAATGCAAACTATTTTTGTTTGTTAGGAAGTGTCGTCATACACTCTTCGGTAATGTAGCGAAAGTAACAGAAATTCAAGGGGTTCTGATGGACCGCGCGCCTAATATTTATACAAAGTTCATAGCATAATCATCATGAGTGACAGCTCTGCGTGCATGAGAACCAGCTGTTATGAGCGCTAATCTAGGACGTTATCATAGATCAAGAGCCTGGAGGGCTGTACTTTACACGTTTACAACTACGGTAGTCTGTACAAAACATGTATATATTCTTCCATACAAGGGCATACATAATTAAATGTGTTCAACACGGTGGCGTTTGCATAAAATGCGCGAAACAACAAGCTTGGTAATTTACATGTACCAGGAAAATAAATAATTACTTTAAATGTTGCCGTAAGCAATGAAGTACAAAATGAGAGGCCTTTAATATTTTAGCGGCTCAACATGCTCAACTCTCTCATGAACAATTATGAAGCAGAATAATGCCGAATACTACACCGCTACTATATCTCTTATGTTGTAAATTTCCATGCCTAATCATCGTAAATAAAGGAAAATATTACATGTAACAAGCTTTTAACAGCTTCATTTTAGATAAAAACCCGTATTGACTACAAAATAAACTAGCGAATATTTAAGAACAACTTATAGGCCTATATATATTTAAGTGGTCCTCCTATTCAACACACATATAATTTATTACATCTGGTACATGTTTTGCCCCCTGAGGGACAATTAAACCAGTTGTATTGACCATATGACTTGCAACTTTAACAAAGTTGAATAATATTTCATTTTAAATGACCTTTCATATAAGTATTTGTAACTTGTCTTTGCAATCTAATAATGTAATTTTTGTATCTGATGCATTATTGCAAGCTGATGATGTCCCTTAGGGAACGAAACATGTACTAGTCGTAATAAATGATACACGTGGCGGACCACGTAAATATATATTTATTATTAAATACTCGCTACTTGATTAAAGGAAAATAGGGTGCGAAAAATTTAGCAAATCTTCAAACAACCGTGTTGATACAAAAGTACACAAATACGAAAACTAACAAATGAATGTGCCACTGTTTATGCTACATTTTTTAACTGTTACTTGTAGACCAAAACAGGTGCAGGCTGGTTTCGGTAGGCGTGCAAAGCCCAGAGTCAGCAGCGTGGGGAAGTAGGCATCAATCCGACTGAGGGGAAGAGACTTGCACCCGAAAGCAAAGGTATTTGTAGCAGGGGTCCTGCGCTTTCGGCGGCGAAGTTTGACACCCGTGGGTTAGAGTACACTTGTTACTCGCTTCATTAAATTCCCATTCCGATCTATTACTGCCTTAAAACTTAGCTCTCATGAGAACATTTAACTATTATATGATCTTCAACGTTGCAACCAAATGTCAGCATCATGTTACTACCACAACAACCTGACGTTAACGGTTTTGATGAAATGTGCAAATTTACATGACAAAATCCTACAGCTGCTTTCGGGGACCATATTTGAGATTCTGTATCAGTGTTCATGCAATTCGGAATGTTCGAACACAAATTCCTCCCCTAGTTAAGGCCCACGTTACGAACAGTGAAATTATTTACATTGAACTCCTGCAGTAACTTCACGTGACAAATGTATTCATCCCTTCGCATTGATATTACGATAAATTACACTTCCTTGTTGAAAAGGAGACTCCCAGCAACTCATTATTAAAAATAAATGGATCTCCCTCTTCAATCTTCATTTTTATTTTCCACAGTAGTTCCTTCAATACATCGTTGTTGCGCCTGCGAAAATCGCTATGTGATTATGTTGTGGGAGAAATACCGGCCCGCAGCACATGCATAACGAAGAGCGACAATCCTTTGATAAAAATACTAGCACAATACTGAAACTTAATTGACAGAATGTTATTGGCCAAAGATTTTTTTTTTTGCTAGGGGCTTTACGTCGCACCGACACAGATAGGTCTTATGGCGACGATGGGATAGGAAAGGCCTAGGAGTTGGAAGGAAGCGGCCGTGGCCTTAATTAAGGTACAGCCCCAGCATTTGCCTGATGTGAAAATGGGAAACCACGGAAAACCATCTTCAGGGCTGCCGATAGTGGGATTCGAACCTACTATCTCCCGGATGCAAGCTCACAGCCGCGCGCCTCTACGCGCACGGCCAACTCGCCCGGTGGCCAAAGATTTAAGCTGTTACATTGCACATAAAGGTTTTCGCTGACGCAATGACTATATTTTCCTTTACATGTACTACACTGATTAACAAAAGACCAGGCACCCAGAGTGATCTGGAAGTGGAAACTACTAGAATCTTCTGCGGGCATAATAAGAACTTAATTGGCGCACTCAAGTGCAGTTTTGAGTAAGGTTTTTCAACGTCCACTAAACAATTCCAACTTACATCCTTCTGGGTGAGGTGAACACGGAGCCCCTGAGAGATGTATTGTACTAATGTTTTGTCAAACAGCGCGACTGGAAATAAGGCGGCGAGAGACAACAATTGCTCCGCAGTTGCGATAATGTAGACGTAACAACGTGATAGCGCAAGTGAATTGTTGAGGCACGCGCAAGCGAAGCTGCTAGAGGGAGTTGGAAGCTGTTTAACATTGTATCGAGTGCCTAGAGTGATCTGGAAGTGAAAACTACTAGAATCTTCTGCGGGCTTAAATAAGAACTCAACCGGCGCACACGGGTCAGTCTCGAGTAAGTCAGTCTTGAGTGAGTGAAAATAAGCAGACGGTTGCGAGTCACTGAGGAATCACTAATCGGGAGTGAGTCCGTCAGAGGGCTACGCTTTTACGAACTGTTCTGGAACGACACTGCACTGTGATATGAAGAGCGCACAACAGGAGTTATACAGTACGCGCATGTGGACAGTGTGATTGCCTCAGTGACACTGCTTGTGGTGTGAACATTTAAGCCTCAGTGACACTGCTTGTGGTGTGAACTTTTAATTAACTGAAAATAGTATTGCAAAAATTTAGCAGATAGTAAAACACGCAACCCTTCTGCGTAGTGTTAAGTTGAAAGGTCCCGGTAACCCACCACAATATTCAAATGGCGCAAGTCCGTGGCTCTATTCGATATCATGCTTACACCCGTTACCACAGCATGAATTATTCACATTTTAACAATGTATCAAGTTTTGATACATATTCATTGGTCAATGAGACTCTAAAATAAATGAGAATTTTCTTGTTTGAACCCTTAAAACAACAGTCACTACTATCAGGTTAGAATAAGTCTAACTTTTATTGATGATTCAGCTGTGTATTTTACCCGGAGGTCCCGGGTTCGATTCCTGGTCATAATAGCGATTTTACCTGGATCTGAGAGACGATTCTATGTCCCCCCCCCCAGCGTTCAGAAGCTATCTGACGGTGAGATAGTGACACAGAACAGCGATATACCACACCTCGTAATCTGCAAGTCTTCGGGCTGAGGAGCGACCGGTTGGGGCTGTTGTCCCATGGAGAGTTTGGTATTGCTAGCCTGGTGCGGACCCTGTAAGCTTGATACTCCGAATGTGGGCGGGAGGCGTCTGCTGTGTACGGGCTGCGTGTTAGTGTGGAATAGGACAGTGTTGTGTGTGGTGGATGATTTTCAGGAACAGTGGCGACAGCACACACGAACACCCAGTCCCCGACCTAACGTTATTAACAGTTTCAAATTGAAACCCTACGAGCGCGGACAGGAATAAATCCCGATGATCCGAGGACCGAAGGCTAAAACGCCGATCACTCACTCGTGGAGCCGGAGAAAAGTTGAAGATCGTTTCTAGTCTCCGTAGAACAATGTAACAAGTAGAGAAAATAAAAGTAATGAAAATGAGTGAACAAGAGGCAATTCCAACACAGAGAGTTTGGAACATGAAAAGACACATATGTTAGGATAAATACAAGGTCAGGTTGATGTGAGAAGTAGCAGCTTCAAAAAGCAAAGGACAGGACAAACACGAAAACACAAATATATTCCCCACGTCTTCATTCGCTGCTGTCTTCAGTGAGATGGGTTCTCTCCTCTCAACGAGTTCGTTTCTGCCCCTCGGCTTCATCAGGAGGGTGGACATGAACGTTGATTGAATTGAGAGTCCATCTTGACACATCGTTAGCCTTCATGCAATAAGTTAAGGAGTAGGACAAGTACAGGAAAAATGGAGAGGCATAAGATAAGAAAAACCTCCCTCCGCTACATTTCCGATAATTGCGTGGGGTTGCGGTTGCGAACTGTGCCGCCTATGTGGACTCTGCCCTGTTTTACAGATGGATAGCATTCCTGACGCCAACCTAAATGTATATATTCATGACTGTATGTTTCTGTGATGACTGGTTGTATGATCAGTTTTATATGAAGAGGGTTGTATTGGGACGACCCCCGTGTATCAAATATGATGCAGCAGGTGTTTGGTTTTTTCTCGCTCAATTAGTGGAACTTGTGGTGACCTGTTTTATTGTTGATGCACTCTGCTTTCCATGTTCGTTATTTCTTTTTGGTTCTCTATTAGGAACACCATGTAAATGACAAAATTCCATTTATTCCTGGATGCATCAGAAAGATACTCCCCAAAACTACCCTAGAAACCCCGAAAATACTTTTCTTACAAGTATGCCATTTGATGTCTCTTGAGATCAATCTATACAGACAATTAACAATGTTAATATCTAAATCTACCTCACAGTACCCCCAAAGGCTTCCACGACCAAAATTGTTGTCCCCCACCCCCACCCAATTTTCCAATCACAGATTTGTCATATTTTGTTTTCTAAGGGCCCATCAAACACAAGGGCGTTTTTCTTAAATGTATATATTTGACCTTAAGTCTCTAGAAGGTATAAACCCAATCAGCGAATCTGAGGAATTAATCAGATGAGGTTACAATCCTCGGCTTGGCCTGCAATCGAACCTGAACCATCTGGACTGAAGGTTTGGATTCTAATTTTTCAACCAAAAACACTGCATATAGTGAAGATAAATACGAGTGATAAATGAGTTATCCAACAGAACAAACAAGAAGCAGAAAAGTAGTAGTAGTAGTAGTAGTAGTAGTAGTAGTAGTAGTAGTAGTAGTAGTAGTCGGGCGACTTGGCCGTGCGGTTAGGGGCGCGCACCTGTGAACTTACATTCGGGAGATAGTGGGATCGAACCCCAATGTCGGCAGCCCTGAATATGGTTTTCCGTGGTTTCCAATTTTAACACCAGGCAATTAAGGCCACGGCCGCTCCTTTCCCACTCCTACCACTTTCCTTTCCCATCGTCGCCAAAAGACCTGTCTGTGTCGGTGCGGCGCGAAGCAAATTGTAGAAAATAAATTCATGCCATAACTGAGAATCGAACCTGCAATAAAAGAGCGAAGAAGCTACTACGTTAATCATACCTGAACGAACCTGGTGCAAGTCAGTGGATGCAATGCACTACCAGACTCATCAGCGATCTTGACGTACAGCTCGCAAGCTGTTATCGCATGGCAAGAGGGCAATTCTCACACACAATTTGCACACGGTAATTTTGCTTTCTGACACAAAACTGAGTAGACTCTTGTACGGAGGGATCAGCGTCAAATTTGTAATCTTCTTCTCATGCTAGCGTCTTTCGTAATTAAATCTTTCTTAGATGTCTTCTATATAAAACTGCATAGACATCAAGCAATGTGTTGAAATATCAGAACACTTTCGAAGAATCAGTCGATCAGTTAATCAATTAATCAGTCACAAGTGATCTGCATTTAATGCTGTCACCCAGATGGAAGAATTCCTATTGTTCACCTATTCTTTTCTTAAAAGTTTTCAAGGAACATGAATTTTACAGAAACATTTCCTTTGATAAGTAATTCCAATCCTTTATTCCTCCTTCTATAAATGAAGGTTTGCCCCATTCGGTCCTCTTGAATTCCACCTTTATCTTTATATTATGATATCTCCTACTTTTAAAAGTTCACCACGAGCTTATTCGTCTAACAATGTTATTCCAAACTCTCTCTGAACTAATAGCTCCAAACATTCCGCTTAGTAGACCTGTTAAGGAAGAGATGACCAGGAAAGAATCACAACTCAAGTCTTATAAGGTTATGGTTGCACCGACGCCATTCTTTGAATGTGTAACTTAGGTAGGTCTAATGAGAGCATTGATAACAGTCACATCCAGGCATCTGACAAGAGATTTCTTCAAGGAGTTAAAGCGTGTAGAAAGAATTTGGAATGAGAACATCATTAGTGGTACCTATACTTCATAGTTATCATAGTTATCCGTAGTAGAGAAAAAAATTTACGGAGTAGCTCAGATGGTAGAGCGCTGGTCTTTTGAGCTAAAGTTGGCGGGTTCGATCCTGGCTCAGTCCGATGGGTATTTGAAGGTTCAGGAAAAAAAGTCAGCCTCGGGCCAAAATTCAGGTATCTACGCGTCTTGATTACCGTAATAGCCGACATACTTTCAAGACTGCAGGCATAAAGAGTCCAGATGAAAAATAAAACAGTATAATTCGTGCTAAAATTGTTATTCCTTGTATAGATTATGAAGAACTACGTGATTGATTTGATATATATTTTGCAGTTACATTGTCATTACTTATTAAATTTTATATTTATTCGGTAAATATAATAAATGATAAAATAATTTCGTGCGGCTATTTCTGGCCGAGTGCAGCCCTTGTATGGCACAGTGTGGGCGGCATCTGCCATGTGTAGGTAACTGCGTGTTATTGTGGTGGAGGATAGTGTTTTGTGTGGTGTGTGAGTTGCAGGGTTGTTGGGGACAGCACGAACACCCAGCCCCCGAGCCATTGGATTTAATCAATGAAGGTTAAAATTCCCGACCCGGCCAGGAATCGAACCCGGGACTCTCAGAACCGAAGGCCAGTACGCTGACCATTCAGCTAACGAGTCGGACATTCGGTAAATAGCAAAAGTAAATAAAACTCTAGCCCAGATTATTTCTAGGTAAGTACTGGAGCTCTGCATATACTGCATATAGGCCTACTGTAATATGTTCCTTACGTTTGGTCGTAGGCTACATGTACTCAGGGACCGAGCACTTTTGTATCAGGAAGTAGTAATTTACGCATCAGCGGCGAGAGGCGTGTCACCGAACGTTAAGGAGGTTGTATACAAAGGCTGTCAGTCTCTTCAAATGGTTATGAGAAAGCCCGGATTTTTATGCAGTAACAGGTTAGATTGCAAACTAGTTTGGTTAGTAGGAAGTGTCGGCCACCCGCTCTTCAATAATGTAGCAAGAGTAATATAAATTATAAGGGTTCTGATGAGCCGTACCCCTGATGTTTATGCATACCTAATAGCATAATCGTTGTGAAGGTACGCTATACTTGCTACTCGCTTCAGTAAGTTTGCATTCTAACCTATTAATGCACAAAAATCCGGGCTCTAGTTATGAGAGTACCCCAATCAGATTTTGGTTTCAGTGTATGGGACCCTCACCAGCATTACTTGATATAAGAATGGAAAAGGTCTAAAGATCTAAAGGAAAGCAGCACAAATTTTTCTAGGTGATTTCCTAAGACAGAGTATGTTACAAAAATGTTGCAAACTCGGGGCTCGGAAGACTTGGGAGTTAGGAGACGAGCTGCTCAACTAAGTGGTACTTCCGAGCTGTCACTGGAGAGATGGCATGGAATGCTATTACTAGACGCATAAGCTTAACATTTTAAAAGTAGGAACGGTAATAATATCGTCCCTGTTCTGCCAAAACGGCGAATGTCACAATGCTCTCCTATCCATTATTTCCCTTAAGACTGCTCACGCCTTCCAGCAGTATATTGAGATGCGGTTCCTCAGAACAATTTTCGTTGAGTTCATTTTCCTATGCGCGTGTGTAAAGGAAAATGAACCTTAAATACATCACGCTCTAGGAGTGGGTAAATGTCATGTAAACGTACATTCCTTCAGAATGGTACAGTAAGGTTCATTTTCCTTTACACTCGCACATAGGAAAATGAACTCAACGGAAATTGTTCTGATGGACCGAATATCAATATGTGGCTGGAAGGCGTGACCAGTCTTAAGGGAAATAATGGATAGGAAGAGCATTGTAACATTCGCCGTTTTGGTAGAATAGGGACGATATGAAGATGAATTTGGAATTGAAGGGGACACAATTATAAGAAGGGGAATTACGGAACGGAATAACTGTCAAGATAACTATTACTGGATAAATTCCCAAGTTCTTTGACATAATTTAATAAAAATCTAGGTAAACAATTGATACGGAATCTACCAGCTGATTGATTGATTGATTGATTGATTGATTGATTGATTGATTGATTGATTGATTGATTGATTGATTGATTGATTGATTGATTGATTGATTGATTGATTGATTGATTGATTGATTGATTGATTGATTGATTGATTGATTGATTGATTGATTGATTGATTGATTGATTGATTGATTGATTGATTGATTGATTGATTGATTGATTGATTGATTGATTGATTGATTGATTGATTGATTGATTGATTGATTGATTGATTGATTGATTGATTGATTGATTGATTGATTGATTGATTGATTGATTGATTGATTGATTGATTGATTGATTGATTGATTGATTGATTGATTGATTGATTGATTGATTGATTGATTGATTGATTGATTGATTGATTGATTGATTGATTGATTGATTGATTGATATGTAACACTTCTGTTTCATTCATTGAAACATTAGTAGTAAAATATAATAAATATTAATTGAATCTGTTTTTAATTTCTTTCATTCACCTGCAACAGGAAATGGTGTAATAATAGCTTAACAACAACAGCAGCAGCAATAATAATAATAATAATAATAATAATAATAATAATAATAATAATAATAATAATAATAATAATAATAATAATAATAATAATAATAATAATAATAATAATAATAATTTCGTGTGGCTATTTCTAGCCGAGTGCAGCCCTTGTAAGGCAGACCCTCCGATGACGGTGGGCGGCATCTGCCATGTGTAGGTAACTGCGTGTTACTGTGGCGGAGGATAGTGTTATGTGTGGTGTGTGAGTTGCAGGGATGTAGGGGACAGGACAAACACACAGCCCCTGGGCCAGTGGAATTAACCAATGAAGGTTAAAATCCCCGACCCGGCCGGGAATCGAATCCGGGACCCTCTGAACCGAAGGCCAGCACGCTGACCATTCAGCCAACGAGTCATAATAATAATAATAATAGCCGGGATGAGTGGCTCAGACGGTTGAGGCGCTGGCCGTCTGACCCCTACTTGGCAGGTTCGATCCTGGCTTAGTCCGGTGGTATTTGAAGGTGCTCAAATACGTCAGCCTCGGGTCGCTACATTTACTGGCACGTAATAGAACTCTTGGGGGGCTAAATTCCGGCACCTTCGCGTCCCCGAAAACCGTAAAAGAGTAGTTAGTGGGACGTAAATCAAATAACATTATTATTATTTAATAATAATAATAATAATAATAATAATAATAATAATAATAATAATAATAATAATAGTAAATGTTTAGCTTTCCAAGCACACGTGTTTTTGAGTGCTGGAAATATAAAAATAAACCTCCGCCGCCCCCGACAAACTTTTGTGAGCCCTACTCTCACAGGAAGTGTATACAGAACTGGTTGATTTATTAACTGTTGCTTGTCCGTAAGTCAAGGTAACAGCAATGCATAGTACTGTGTAATGTGAAAGAGAACCTGTTACCCCTTCCATATTATATATTAATATCTGTGTATATAGTTCAGAATTGAACATGTTTTATGACTCTCACAAGGTATGAAACATTGTCACAGCTGATGGATTAAATGAAATGGCGCTTAAACGAGGACGCAAAATAGGTTAACAGGTCTAGAAACAATGCAATGTTGTATAATATACTGTACGTATTGTCCATTTTCTCGAAATAGTAGTAACTGAAGAAGAAAATAAAATCTACGAAAAGTAGATGAAAACATGTCAACATCTGGAGAACTTTCTTGATAACATTTCAGAACATTTATTTTGATAACAATAATAATGTCATTCGCATTACGGCCCACTAACGACGTTTACGGTTTTTGGAGACGCCGAGGTACTGGAATTTAGTCTCTTAAGAGTTCTTTCACGTGCCACTAAATCTACCGATACGAGGCTGACGTTTTGAGCACCTTAAAAATACGACCGGACTGAGCCAAGATCGAACCTGGATCAAAGGGACAGCGCCTCAACCGTCTGAGATATTCAGCCATGCAAATTTATTTTTGAATTCAAAAATGAAATACTCCAACCCTTCCATTACTATTATTATTATTATTATTATTATTATTATTATTATTATTGAATAGGCTTAAGTCTAGGGATTAGAAAGACGGGAAAATAATCACCCATATCACTGTGTACTCAGTGTCGTTGAAGTCTTTTGAACAGCGATATCTTTTGTAAAGTGTATATATTAATAAACAATTTCAGGTAGGATTGGAAAAGAGTGACTTGGCATATACGATAAGTGTGCTTTTCTAGGATAGTCGAGAATAAGATTCGAACCCACAACCCTTCTCGGCTGTCACAGAGCTAATTAAAGCCTCGGTCAACAGCTTAAATCATCCAAGATAGGGTTGGAATATTATTAATAATCTCAGAGGGAAACTAACAGATGAGCTCCTATATCATCAGCATACAAGCAAATTCAGATCATGTGATAAGTCATTCGAATGGGACTTACCTTGCAAAGAAAGCGGCGGCAGCTGAAGACTGAGCAGGAGTGCCCGGTACTCCACTGACAGAGAAAACATATTTGGATTCGGAGTAGAAACCAACAGTGGGTGTTGTTACTGCTGAGGATGCTGCCGAAGAAGACGGAGTTGATAGAGTGTTAGCAGAATACAGATCTAGCCCGAGATGAGCATGAGAGTGGAGATGATTTCTAGCGCACACGTTCTTCGCTGTTGAAGGTACAGGTGGTTGCTGTCCTCCGTTCACAATTACTGGGTTATTTGACATGTTGAGGGACGTTCTCGGCGAAGATTTAGCACTGGAAGTCATCGCCAAAGACTGATGATGACCATTGGGCATAGCACTTTGAAATGTTGTCAAACTGTTCCTCGCGGGAGTGTTCGATTTGTGATGGTGCTTCATCCTAAGACCACGCCGTTCCCGCTCACATCCACTCACGTCAGAGTACGGAGCGGTACTACCAGAGCCACCTGAAATGCTCTCCTTGCCACCATGAACCGACACTAGCGCTGTCGATCGATGCGGCAAAGCGTGGGACTTGTTAACCAACATCACGTACTCCGCAGGTAGCGGACCGGCTGTGGTCACATTGTTGCTGCTTGTAGGATGGTGTACGTTATTGTTGTGAGGCTGGAAGTGGTGGTTGCTGTGGTGATGGCGGTTTGGATGTCTATGGTAACCATTCGGCGGGACTGCGACGCTCTTAGGCGTGTACACGTAGTTGTCAGACTTCACAGCCTCGTGGTCGATCTGAAATGAAAAAAATATATATTAATGAAATTTTCGCACTAACTGCTTTGTAATAATAATAATAATAATAATAATAATAATAATAATAATAATAATAATAATAATAATAATACCTCTGATAACTGGTGGCAGATCACAAATAGAAAACATCGAAAAACAAGAGAAGGCAATTCTCAGGAAAATTCTAGGACCTAAATGAGAAAATGGTATTTGGATGAAAAGGAAATCACAGTAATTCTATCAAGTAACAGAAAAAATCACAGACACCATTAGAAAAAGAAGATTAAAATTCTGTGGTTACCTGATCAGGATGGATAACAATAGGTTAACAAAGAAAATACTAAATCTCGCAGTGTCTCTAAAAAATCACAACAACTGGCTTACAGAAATAAAGAAAGATCTTCAGAAAATTGATATAAATGAAGAAATCATGCAAGAGAGAAAAAATTCAGAAATCTCATAAACAAACACAAATTTACTGATCAAAAAAAAAAGGATGGAAGGAAGATCGCAAAAAGAAGCACAGCGAAAGGGTGAAGAGATTTTGGGTAGAAAAGAAGAAACGTTGTGCTAAATAAGTTAATAATAAGAATAAGAATAAGAATAAGAATAAGAATAAGAATAAGAATAAGAATAAGAATAAGAATAAGAATAAGAATAAGAATAATCCGATCAAACGGATTAGGTACAGAGGCCTTAGCAGCCACAGCAAAAAAATGAACGTAGCTTCCCAAGCCACCCGGAACATATATCAAGAGGTGCTTTTTAGTAAATGCCAAAATTCATCCTAACATTGTCGTCAAGTCGGCATCTCTCCATGCGTCAAAATGCCTTATCCCCTCCAAAAAATGTGCGATCGCTAAGTTGGAGTAGAAAGAGAGAAAGATTCTCCACAACATTCCAGGCCTAGTAGATTAGATGAGAAAATCCAGGCAAGAAATCTGCTCTAAGATAGAAAAGATCACGGACACAATGCGCAAACACTGGGTTTGCTTCTACAGTAACCTACGACGGATTGACGTCTCTCCACGGACAAAGCGCATTTTTAACAAACCCATCAACAATTCCCTGGTACGTTAACGTCAAGAAAGACCTCAAAGAATAATAAATAAATAAATAAATAAATAAATGTAGTAAAAGTTTAATTGTACCGGGTAAACACCAATTGTGTCACCAGAGATAGTTTTACATCGTCACATCGTACAAAATGTTGAAAAAATAAACACACGCAGTTAATATCACCGATTCGGCTGGGAATCAAACATAGGAGTATCTAAACCAATGGCCGCTACACCGATCATTCATCCGAAGAAGTGGACGTATGTCGGGGTCGGGGATGAGGTGAGATGAAATTATACGGTATGGTTTTTTACAGTCGGATGCCCTTCCTGACGCTAACCTTAGTTGAAGAGCTAATGGAGATAAAATGGACTGTGATGAATGGAATTGGTAAGTAGGTGGAAGGAATCAGCTGTAGGCTATGAGTAGGAACTGTCCCACCATTTTCCTGGGAGTGCAAATGGGAAACCGTAGAAAATCCTTCTGCGGACAGCCGACGGTGGGATTCGAATCCACTCCGCTCCGTAACTATTACTCCTCAAATACTGACAATTTTTTGGTTCAAATTTGCTTTTCATGTGATGGTGTTAGAAAAACAATGCATGTTTGAAAGTACAACGCTTCTTTGTACCACTAGGCTTGTCCTGGGACACAGTTTGTGTAGTACCGCACGGCGGACTACTACCCGCATATACATTACTACCATACATTACAAGTTGGCTGGATCGGTATCTCGATCTTTATGTTCAATTATATCGGGTAAACACCAATTATGTCACCAGTGACCTTTTACATGGTGACAACGTACAAATAAAGTGTCAAATGAACTTTCATCAGCACTTTCAAATTCCCACTCCCTCTATCGGTTTTGAGCCCATGATCTTGAGACCGGTCCTTTACCAAAAATCCATAGAGGAGGCTAGTTTGTTAGGTGTCCAACCCTTGTCCCGTTTCTTTAAGCGGTCGGATATGAAGTGAGCTAAATCTTCATAGCGAATATTTACGAACGGATGCCCTTCCCGACGTCAACCTCATCGGAGGATTTAATGAGGTAAAATGAATGACCAGATATAGGAAGAGAGAGGGTGAAACGTGGTGCCCGCACACAGCCTACCCCTGTCGAATAGCACCAAGGAGTCTGTTCAAGGCTTAACGTCTCCATCCGACGGACGAATCACCATCAACAGCGTCATATACCTTCACTGTATATCAACATTTGCCGGCCCCGTGGTGCAGGGGTAGCGTTCCCGCCTCTTACCCCGTGTTCGATTCCCGGCCAAGTAAGGGATTTATACCTGTATCTGAAGGCTGGTTCAAAGCCCACTCAGCCTATGAAATTAGAATTGAGGAGCTATCTGACGTTGAGATATCGGCCCCGGTCTGGAAAGGCAAACATAACGGCCGAGAGTATTCGTCGTGCTGACCACACGACACCTCGTAATGTGCAGGCCTTCGGGCTGAGCAGCGGTCGCTTAATAGGCCAAGGCCCTTCAGAGTTTTAGTGCCATGGGGTTAGGTATATCAACAATGCGGAAAAGTTTTGAATTGAATTCATGCTTCTAGCACGCAATCTAGTGATTGAAAATTGTATACCACCACTTCTCCTACACAGCCAGCCAATGTGCTACTGTGATAGTGAATAGTTTTCGACCAACAGGACTCGAACTGGCTAACCACGGTGTCAGACGATGTAGAATTGATGTCTGAACGATTATGGCTAGCAGACGAGCTGAAGCTAATATGAAATAATTATTATAATAATGAGGGGAATAAGAATAAGAATACCCAGGCTGAGTAGCTCAGACGATTGAGGCACTAGCATTCTGAACCCAACTTGGCAGGTTCGATCCTGCCTCAGTCCGGTGGTACAGTACTTGAAGTTGTCAAATACGTCAGCCAAGTGTCAATAGGTTTTCTGGCACGCGGGAGTAAATTTCCGACACCTTGGCTTCTCTGAAAACCATCAACAGCATCATATGCCCTCCTTCTACATGAACACTCAGGGGAAATTTGGAATTAAATCCAGGTATTTGGCATGCAGTCTCGTGATTGAAAATTGTATACCGCCACCTCTCCTAGTTAGTGGGACGTTAAGCCAACAACATTATTATTATTATTATTTGCAACCTCTCCAAAGGGTAAGGTTACAATTAATAGGTTTAATGAAGAGAAAATGTTTGCTACCGTAATGCTTTCACCAAAAGTACTGTACACTAGGCATGTAAACATGTACGAAATTAAATTTGCAAGCACATTAATCACAGGAAATAAACAAACAGTTTAACCAACATGACTATTAAGAAAGGATAACCGGGAAACGGCTGGGAACCATATCCAGGCGGTGGAAGGTATTGGTAACACTGAAGAAGCGAAGTCAATGTAATCCTAAACTTTACTTAACAAGTTAGATTCGATTTCATATATAAAGCAATAACCAAGATACAATTAAAATAATGACGGCATAATTTCAACAACCATTACAATTTACATGAGGGTAGCATTTAGTAATTAAATTTATTTTACACCGGAACATCACTCATGACGTTCCACTGTCGTGGCGTTACCTTTAAAAATCCAAAACAGTTCGAAATAAATAAAGGAAGGTAACGTTATACTAAAGTGAAGAGATACATCTAAGGAGGAAAAATAATTTACGTATAATCGTGGAACAGAGCATCTTCAGTGGGTAGCCCCCTCAAAAACACTTCTGAGAAAGGGTACCCGACCTAAAGATGAATATTCCATGATGAAGCGGAATGAATGAGATAGTCCCGAGAAAAATATTACTGATAAGGATTACTTCGAAAGGCGTATAACAATTAATTTACAAAACAACAAACGGGAACTATCTCTTAACAAAGTGAGGCGACTTACCGAAACGGCTAAGTCATAATTATAACATTTGGAAGCAGAAGGAAACACGGGTACGCTCCGGCAAGATAAATAAAATGAAACACTACATCAGAAACTGAATACCAGAAAAGTTAAAAAATAATAATCAGTGCTTACCGGATGGTGGGGCCAAGAAGACCCGTACCTTGGAAGGTGACCGTTCCCTTCAGTGGTCAAACAGAAAAGACGCCCTCGCAGAGCAAGGCTCCAGCGACAACGCTTCTCCCCGGAAATTATGAAATATTACCACGGCCAATGAGCGTACGATGTTTTCCTTCACCTACCAATCACATTTCCTTTTATTTTCTCCAATAGGAGCGCAGAAAAAATAGTGCTGACAAAGAACATTTAGGAAGCCCTTAGAAATTACGAAATTTGTGCAACTTTACGAAACCGGAAATCTCCCACGCCGATGTGGCGCGTGTGGTACAGGATGCACCAGAATTACAATAACAATCAAATAATTTTAAAATCATATCGACTTCAAACCAATCAAACAATTCCAAAATTCACATACTAAGGAAAACCAAAACAATAGAATAAATCCTTTACATACATAATTTATCGCCGTCTTCCGAGTCCAAATAATCAAATCCCAATAATCACAACATACTCCCCCCCTTTAATTTGGAGCACCGCTCCAAAAATAAAAATTTTGATCACAATTTTAGCAGTTCAGTTACAGCATAGTTTAGAAAATAACAAAACACCTTAAAAAAACACTGAAAAACAAAGGAAAAATGTCACTGAAAACAAAGGACATATAACAATGTTCATTGAAACAGAAAGCACATAAAATATACACTGAAGAGATTTTTTTTTAAAATTTCTTTTTTCTGTCCTTATGTTCATAAAACACCACACTGAAATTATTTTCTATAAAAAAATGAAACGTTCACTGAAAAAAAAATTACACAAAATAAGAGACATCTTTTGGATTGAATTCTTGGTTTTTCCAGTTTATTTACACTGTAGCACCACGAGTTCTTGCTGTTGATGTGACTGACGACGTGGCCACTGTCTTCAGCCTCTACATTACAGTTCAAACTGGGTGACTGCGCACAGCCTAGCACGACTGGCGTCATTGGTATATCCGGTTACAGCGCTGTAAATTGACATGTCCAAGTATAGGTG
This sequence comes from Anabrus simplex, assembly GCF_040414725.1. Lineage (NCBI taxonomy): Eukaryota > Metazoa > Arthropoda > Insecta > Orthoptera > Tettigoniidae > Anabrus > Anabrus simplex. The sequence continues at coordinate 56,563,198 of NC_090273.1, read as the reverse complement.
ATATCACGTGCCACTAATGGCCACGTCAGAGTATGTCTGGTAATTATTCAGAATCTTGGCATGGGATGATGGTCACCACCATGCAGACGGTTCCCTCTTGGATTAGGGACGTCAAGTTGTCAGGCAAGAACAGTAATAGTCATCTGTACCTCAGATCACTGGAATACAGTGCAGAACGGCAGGGCCCAAGACATAACGTACCTCTCCACTAGGCACGACAGCAGAAATGGGGATGGTATCCCCCTCCGGCCACTGCAACAGAAATTTACCCGCAGCAGACAGGGAATATGAAGCTAAAGCCACCCTGGTGGACAAGAGCTTGGAGGCACCTAACCGGTGTCTCCTCGACCTTCATTTGGGAGGTTCCCCCACAGGTTTGGGACTATCTTAGCCCCCCCATTCCGGCAAGCACTATGGATAACTTAAGATGAAATTTAGGAAATAGTTTAAAGAAACTCAAAAACTCTACCGGAGTTTACCCTGATTCCACAATTTGACAATAATCCCTAGTTACGAAGATCATAATTCTACCCCACAATACATACTAAATTATATCTAACGTGATCATAAATGACCTTTCCATTACAACTAAAGAGACTTAACTAAATAATAAACTATAAAACCCGAAAAATTGTGCGCACTAATTAAAAATTTGCTTACAACTAATTCCTTATCACTACCCCAAAACAAAATAGTTCCTAAAATATTATCTCATAACTAGGGAATTTTTATCTGAGATAAATGCACACGGCTGATCCTCTTTCTTTCAGGATCACTGATTAACAATGATACAGGGGTTAAAAATTTCAAAATTGTGCAGGGACCTCGAAATCTGGGGGATAACTTGCTTATCACATGGTCCGCAGCACTACTAATGGGATGAGTCTTTACATAGACCTGGTCACCCACAGACAGATTGTGCGGTCTTCGCCCGTGATTATAGTTACGTTGAACTTTAGCGTAATAAACCTTCAAATTTTTACGCGCACGATGCCAAGCAGCACGAATCGTTTCTGGATTAGCGACATCAGGCAGAAGATCGTTAATGGACCACAGGTTAGAAAGTGGAGAATTAGGGGTGAACGCTAGCATCAATGAAGCAGGAGTTTGCTTGTGACTTTCATGAATAGCAGTATTGAAAGCAAATGATAGCCAATTAAGTGAAGAATCCCACTTTGAGTGGTCAGAAGAATGGTATGCAATAAGAGCAGATCTTAGGTTCCGATTAACTCTTTCAGCATAATTAGGCCTGGGATAATAAGGTGTGGTAGTCACATGAGAGATAGATAGATCAAAACAGAAATTACGGAATTGCACAGATGTAAAAGCTCTAGCATTATCACTCACCAAAAATTGACAGGGTCCAAATGAAGCAAAGATCTGTTTTAAGCAAGAAATAGTAGTACTAGCATTAGCCATGCGAGTAGGGAACAGCCATGTAAAACGCGAGAACGCATCAACACACACAAGTATGAAACGATGGCCGGTCCGCGAACGCGGAAATGGTCCAATGTAGTCGATAAATAGTCTCTCCATTGGGCGAGAAGCTTGCTCAGATGACAACAGACCAAGGCGGGTATTAGGAGCGGGTTTACTTATGTTACAGGTTTTGCAAGATTTGACCATTGTGCGAATTTCACCATCCATAGATTTCCAAATAAAATGCTTACGAATTTTCTCTCTGGTTTTAAATACACCAAGGTGTCCGCCAACAGGGGATTCATGGAAATATTTGAAAAGAGCAGGGACTAGATTAGAAGGTACAACAATTTTGGGGTCTCTGCGCCCACGAGCAGGACAACATAAAACACCATTTTTGAGGACATACGGTTTGACATGTTCACCAGATTTAATTCTGTCAATAATACCCTTCAATTCAGGATCGTCTTCCTGATGTTTAGAGATATCTTTGAAAAGGACAGGGGAATTGGTCAAAACCACATTAACAAAGGCCGAAACTTGTTCAGGAGAGGGATCAGCGGATTCTAATTGAGGATCAGAACTGCCAGGGTAGAACATTCTACTAAGAGTGTCGGCAATGACATTTTGAGTTCCACGAATGTGACGAGCTTCAAATTGAAAAGCTGAGATGCGTACTGCCCAACGCGCAAGACGACCAGTTCTTCTTGGCTTGGCCAGTACCCAACTCAATGCCTGATTGTCTGTTTCAAGATCAAAAGGTAGATGTTCAAGATACATTCTAAATTTCTCCAAGGAGAAAACAACAGCTAAGGCTTCCAACTCATATATAGAATAGTTGCGTTCAGCAGGATTTAGACTACGTGAAGCATAAGAGATAGGACGACGTCCATCTTCAAATTCCTGAAGGAGAACACCAGATATACCTGTAGATGAGGCGTCGGTTTGGAGAATGAAACGTTTAGAAAAATCTGGCATCGCCAGTACAGGAGCATTACATAAGGCAGATTTCAGATCATAGAAAGCTTCAAGTTGGGCATCACCCCACTCGAATTTAGCATCTTTTCTCCTCAAGGCATTTAATGGGGCTGCTCTTTCAGCGAAATTAGGGATAAATTTACGGAAGAAATTGACCATACCAACGAACCTAGCGACAGCTTTGACATCTTTAGGAGTAGGAAAATTTTGGATAGCTGCAGTACGAGATTGGTCAACCGAAACGCCTTTCTCGGACACGATATGGCCTAGGAAGGACATCTGAGGCTGTGCGAAAGTCACTTTGCTAGCCTTAAGGGTCAGTCCTGCTTTACGGAGTCTTTCAAGGACTTCATTGATATGAGCAAGGTGTTCTTCAAAGGTTTCGCTAAAAATTACCAAATCATCAAGATAATTATAAACGAATTTTAATTTAATGTCTGACAACACGTTATCCAGCAGCCGAGTCAAAACAGCAGCTCCCGTTGCCAGTCCGAACGGCACGCGCTCAAATTCATAGAGGTTCCAGTCAGTAGCAAAAGCTGTAAGATGCTTGGATTCCTCAGCAAGAGGTATCTGATAGTACGCCTGATTCAGATCAAAAGTGGTAAAAATTTTGGCATTAGCAAACCAAGAGAAACAAGAGTGCAAGTCAGGAAGTGGAACAGATTGAAGCACAACTCGCTTATTCAACATTCGATAGTCTATTACAGGCCGAAAACCACCCTGTGGTTTAGGGACTAGGAATATGGGAGAAGAGTACGCAGATTTAGAAGGACGTATTACACCATCAGCAAGCATTTGGTCGATGATAGCCTTAAGGGCTTTCATCTTAGGAGGCGACAACCGGTATGGAGGAGAACGAACAGGTACATTGTCAGTTAATTCAATTTTATATTCCAAAACATTGGTCGCACCTAACTTGTCAGTGAACACATCAGGAAATTTATCGCAAAGATTCCTAAGCTGGTTGGCCTGATCATCAGGCAAATGATCAAAGTCGAAAGCTTTTGGTTCACTTGTGTCCTCAGACACAGCACTGACATGATAAGGAAGGATAGGAGAACGGTTACACAATGTAAAGATCCTCATAGAAAACTTAAACTGGAATTTATTATATTGAAGATCCAAAACCATACCAGTTTTGGCAATAAAATTTGCACCGAGAATGAAAGGACAAGATAAATCTTTCACCACTACCACGGGCATTTTCCATGTGAAATTACGTATTCTAATTTTGAGATTCAGACTTCCAATCAAATTCAATGAATTAGAATTAGCCGTATGGCAGGTTAAAGACACAGGTGTTAAAGCAGGGAACTTACAAACAGATTTCACAGAGTTATACAATTTTTCACTCATCAAGGTGAGGCTACTTCCAGAATCAACTAAAGCACAAACTGGTTCATTGTTCACTTCTAGGCAAATGTAAGGTAATTTACATGGAGGAATAGCAGAAATACCACAAGATTTTGGAAAATTGACACTAGGGTCAGACTGAAGCTTATAATCGACTACAGGGTCAGGTAAATCATCAACTAATTGACAGCGATAACAAACGAAACATGAAGGTACACTATAAGTTTTGGCACCAGGATCGGCGGCTAGTCATCTGGGATTACTATTACCAGAACGCCCAGAACCGGAAGAATTGCGAGGACACTGTCTTGAAAAGTGTCTATTTGACCCACAATATCTGCAAGAACTAGTGGAGAGAGAAACTCTATTCTCATTCGTATTTGAATTGCCTAAGGGCTCAATCTTAGGACAATTCCTTTGGAAATTTTGAAGATGACCACCCATGACAGGTTTTGAATTGCCTAAGGGCCCAATCTTAGGACAATTCCGCTGGAAATGATCCGTAGAACCACAACTATAACATGCACGTGAATTACGTGGCTTGGAAGAAGTAGAAACAGTACTAGTGACCTGAGAAGACATGCTCATAGGAGGAGGAGCCAAGGCGACTCGTAACTGGTCGGCATACCTAATGCCTTCAGCAGAAACAGTAATAGCTTCCAACTGAGCGAACGTAGCGGGTCGAGGCGACAGAGCAAGATACGACCGGTAATTTGGTGCAAGACCCTCAATAATGCTAGCAACCATTTGAGACTCAGAATAGTTTAGCATGAAGATCCGAGCATTGAACTTAATGTCCTGGATGTATTCCGACAAAGTTTCATTCAAATACTGTACTCGAAAATAATGCCTTTGAACCAAAGAAGACAAAGCACGGGAAGGAATAAAAAACTCAAGCACATGTGCATGAAATTGGTCAACTGTCCACTTTTCTGAAATGGCTCTTATGACATGCTCAGAAAGAGCTCCAGATACATGTGGATATAAGACTTGGAAGAAATTGTCACGACTTAAGGAATACACTATACTCTGATCTTTAAATTCGACCAAAAAACGTAGAAACACTATGACTTCGTCAATCGAATTAACGGTGAACTTAGATACACCCTTAAATATAGCAGTTAATGGGTGAGGCAAGTTTGAAAAAATTTGAGAAGCAGCAGGAGTAGGTACCTGAACAGCACTGGATTGGTTACAAGAAGGCAATACAGTAGTAAAGAAATCTTGATTTGAACGCTCCTGGGATAGGGTAGGAGTACTAAAAGTGAGGTTAGAACTGAGGTTTGATTGCATAGAAACCGGCACAGATATTCGCATTTGCGACACGTTTTCACACATCTGTGACACTCCTGAAGAATTTACTACAGGTGACGCTTGGACATGGGGATATCTTTGTACAATAGGAAGAGAAACAACTTGGGTCGCAACCGGAGGATGAGATAAAGACACAGTAGAATTAACAGTTCCCAAAGGAACAGTTGACATAGCAACTTGCGTACAAGAAGCACCACTATAATTATTCACGGGCAGAGAAGCACTGGTAACTACAGCAGGAAAAGATTGCACGGGAACATCATTACAAGTGACCACTGCACTAACTGGTGAAGCAGTAGATACAGATACAGTGTCACTGTCACACGTTTCAGATTGGACGGGTACATTAACTATAGAACTTGAGCTAGGCAAAGAATTACCTTCCAGCAATCCAACAATTTTATCAAAAATATCACAAAACTGCAATAACAACGATTCGCACTCACATCGCTCATCTTCAGATAAATTATGCGCCAACAGATCGCGAATCCTGTCCACGTAATGCTGCACTTGGCCTTTCGCACGTGCTAACTGTGCATCGGACGGTTTAGAAGAACAAAATGACATAATAATGGCTTTATATTCTACAATTTTATCTCTAACAATCGACAAAGATGCGCACACTTCATCTGTTGATAACCCTGGGACGAAAACAGGTTCATTTAGCGATTGTTTCAACAAGCTCGTGTCATCCTTAACCTTTCCTGTCGAATTCAACTTACGAATACGAAGTTCGTAAGCTAATTCCTCCTTCCTCAAATGGAACGGACCTGGGATAGCACGAGACATGTTGATAAAAAAAGGAAACTACGAGATAATACTTGAATTAAATTTTAGGTTATAACCACCGAATTACCGTCAACTTTGCTTCTTCAGCAACCCAAAGCTCTGCTAACATACAGCAACCTCTCCAAAGGGTAAGGTTACAATTAATAGGTTTAATGAAGAGAAAATGTTTGCTACCGTAATGCTTTCACCAAAAGTACTGTACACTAGGCATGTAAACATGTACGAAATTAAATTTGCAAGCACATTAATCACAGGAAATAAACAAACAGTTTAACCAACATGACTATTAAGAAAGGATAACCGGGAAACGGCTGGGAACCATATCCAGGCGGTGGAAGGTATTGGTAACACTGAAGAAGCGAAGTCAATGTAATCCTAAACTTTACTTAACAAGTTAGATTCGATTTCATATATAAAGCAATAACCAAGATACAATTAAAATAATGACGGCATAATTTCAACAACCATTACAATTTACATGAGGGTAGCATTTAGTAATTAAATTTATTTTACACCGGAACATCACTCATGACGTTCCACTGTCGTGGCGTTACCTTTAAAAATCCAAAACAGTTCGAAATAAATAAAGGAAGGTAACGTTATACTAAAGTGAAGAGATACATCTAAGGAGGAAAAATAATTTACGTATAATCGTGGAACAGAGCATCTTCAGTGGGTAGCCCCCTCAAAAACACTTCTGAGAAAGGGTACCCGACCTAAAGATGAATATTCCATGATGAAGCGGAATGAATGAGATAGTCCCGAGAAAAATATTACTGATAAGGATTACTTCGAAAGGCGTATAACAATTAATTTACAAAACAACAAACGGGAACTATCTCTTAACACAGTGAGGCGACTTACCGAAACGGCTAAGTCATAATTATAACATTTGGAAGCAGAAGGAAACACGGGTACGCTCCGGCAAGATAAATAAAATGAAACACTACATCAGAAACTGAATACCAGAAAAGTTAAAAAATAATAATCAGTGCTTACCGGATGGTGGGGCCAAGAAGACCCGTACCTTGGAAGGTGACCGTTCCCTTCAGTGGTCAAACAGAAAAGACGCCCTCGCAGAGCAAGGCTCCAGCGACAACGCTTCTCCCCGGAAATTATGAAATATTACCACGGCCAATGAGCGTACGATGTTTTCCTTCACCTACCAATCACATTTCCTTTTATTTTCTCCAATAGGAGCGCAGAAAAAATAGTGCTGACAAAGAACATTTAGGAAGCCCTTAGAAATTACGAAATTTGTGCAACTTTACGAAACCGGAAATCTCCCACGCCGATGTGGCGCGTGTGGTACAGGATGCACCAGAATTACAATAACAATCAAATAATTTTAAAATCATATCGACTTCAAACCAATCAAACAATTCCAAAATTCACATACTAAGGAAAACCAAAACAATAGAATAAATCCTTTACATACATAATTTATCGCCGTCTTCCGAGTCCAAATAATCAAATCCCAATAATCACAACATTATTATTATTATTATTATTATTATTATTATTATTATTATTATTATTAAAAATATCGTGAAACGTTAGAGTTATCGGCTATACCTCGGATTTGTAGGTGGTAATATGTTAGAATGCAAAGTAATTTGGTTTGTAGGAAGTGTCATGCAACCCGTTATACAATAATGTAGGAAGGGTAGCATAAATTCAAGGAGTTCTATAGGCTGTACCCCTAATATATATGCAAATCTCATAGCATAACCGTTGTACAGTGTAGGGTACACTTGTTACTGGCTTAAGTAAGTTTGCATTCTAACCTATCAGTACCTAATAATCCGGACTCTAGACTTATCACGTTTTAGCGGACTATTTCCTACGTCTACTCTTTCGTTGCAGTAACATCCGTAGCTTATTGGTACCTGAAGTCTCGCTTAGCATGGCGATGCGTAATTTGGTCTTACAGCAGTACGCTCAATGAATATGCGTGTAGATGAACACTATCACTACTAGTGCGTATTAAGGAAACGCTCAATCCGATTGACTCCGGGCCCCTGTTCCTCATTTGGCCCCTCTTTAAGGTATATATTAACGTTTTCAGACCAAAAACTATACTATTAAACAAATTTGTTTGAAACTTTTACAGTGAAAACTTCCGTTTAGGCAAGATTTTAACACTATTAAAATTCACACATATTCTACAGTTTCTTAAATAATTGACAAAAACATCAACATTTCGCTTAAATTTCCAAAAAATCATAGTTTTCTGGAAAACAGTTTAATTCTGTTTTCTTTTCACTAAACTGATCCTAATACTTTATATGGGCAGAAATGAACAGAATATAAGAATTAATTGATGTGATGATTTTTGGATATATTTCTCACGAAATTCAAAATATTTGAACTTTCAGAATTGTTTTCTTTTATGGGACCTTTTTATCGTAGTCTTTTTAGTTGATAAGTTTAGTTGCGACTATGATACGTTAAATGATATTTAATTTGACATGTCAATGGATTGTATAACTTAAAAAATTGTGTACGCTATGATTTTTGGAATTATGGGAATTGTGGACAAATCGACTATGTGGAAAATTTAACTTGACCACGGCCCGGATTTATAGCCATTCTAAATGTCTCAAGTCAATGATACATATTTGGAAACTGAAACGTCAAGCTTTCATATGACATCAAAATATGGGAACTGTGGTGAAATTCGCTGTGTGTAAGATTGAGTTTGACTAATTCGTGGAACTGAGAAGCCGTGTGAGCAGTGGACCATTTAAATGAAATTTATGGCCTTATTAAATGTCTCCGGTCGATTATACTTACATATTTGGAAACTAGAAACGCCAGGCTTTCATATGACATCAAAAACCAAATATTGAATATCTTGATCTAAGTCACTACTTCAAGCTTGAATTCGTACCTTTTAAAGGAGGAGAGGCTCTAAATCTGCAATGCGGCAATTTGCGTGGTAGATGAAATATAACATCACTGCGGCTTTACGGCGGGGTGAGAAGACATTCCGATGAGCTTATTAAGTCCAATAAACATGTTGTACTGTGATGGTAAAAGCCTTAAATTGTGCAGTGGATCACCTTGGTGATCGCAAAAAAGAAAAAAATTATTTACCTTGTTTACTATGTTTGGAAGACAGGCTGCATTAAGGTGAGTATTTCTGCAATATTTATTACTCATTTTAAGAAGTGTTACTTGCAATGTTATAGGCAATGAACTCACGGACCGCTAGAGCAGTGTGTAACGATATGTAGACTGGTTGAAACTTATAAGATATGGGTTTAACTCAGTATCTTGAAATCGAGAATCATTCAGCACTACCTGCTCGAGCACCCTTGTCAATAAATATTTGAATAAAGAACCAACCTCGAAAAGGTACTCAACTTCACTGATGAGCGGAACCCGCCAAGAAACATCGTTCAGTGAAACAAGGAACGAAATGAACGAATACTCGACCATATCCAAGAAAATGACTGTCGAATTTTCCCCGTGCTTTACGTGCCTTTTAGCGAGTAGCAAGTTCAACCTACCCGGTGGCGCAGTGGCTATCGCTGTGACTTCGAACTTTTGCGAGCTGGGTTCAAATCCCAATTATTTTTAAAACATTTAAGCTCATTAAGTCTTTAGTCTTTTCCAATCGTGAAATTACCAGAGTTTCGCCCCAGTGTAGCAGTGGGCTCATCAGTTGGAATGCTACACCTTTCCAAGACGCTGCCGCTAGTGCGCCGTTGAGACTCCACTTCAAGCCTCATTGATCCTAAAAATACTTTGCATGGGCTGAAGAGAACGGAACATAAGAATTAACTGATGTAATAATTCTTGGAAATATTTTTCATTCAATTCAAAATGTTCCGTTATTTGTAAGTTTAGCTAAGACCATTCTACGTTTAATAATCTTCAATGTGACTAGTTATTAAAGATTACTACAGGAATTATTCTTATCAAGTTAGTGGATCATCATCATCTTCTTCTTCTTCTTTTCTTCATGGGCTCTCTAAATATTAGTTCCTAATTAGCGTCGACCCCTAAGATCTTTTACTACCATGTTTTTCCTTCATTCCCACCTTGATATACCTGCTCCGTTCACAAAGCTGCAGGTTGCTCTTATTGGGTCTTCTTGGATTTCTTATCTCTCTTCACCTGGTAGTCCTAGAGTGGAGAGTCTGATTTTACCCAGCGGCTCACATTCGAAAAGTATGTGTTCAGCTGATTCCTCTGCTTCATTGCATTTCCTACATATGTTGTCTCTTATTACTCCAGTTCTATGTAGGGTTTCTTTTTCAGATGACAGTGTCCTGTCAACAGTCCTACTACCCATCTTATATTTTCTCTGCTGAGTGTCAACAGTTCTTTAGTATGCTTCTTGTTTGGTGCTTTTATCAGTTCCTTTGCAAGCCTGCATCCCGGAGTATTTTTCCAGTTTTCCATTTGTTTCTTTTGAACACATTTTCCTATGTAGTTTCGGAACTGTCCGCAGGAAATCCTGCATACAGGTTCTGGGACTACAAAATGTGTTTCTGCCCCTTTTCTGGCCAGTTTATCTGCCTTTTAAGTTAGTGGACACAACGGCGTTATGGTTGTAAAATTAAACTAAGGTTTTACAAAAAAAGTGTTATGCATTTATTATGTAGAGAGAGAGAGAGTGTGTGTGTGTGTGTGTCCGCCTCTATGTTGTAGTGGTCAGCGTGATTAGCGCGGGTTCGATTATCGGCCCTGCCACGAAATTTGAAAAATGGTAAGAGGGCTGGAACGGGGTCCACTCAACCTCTGGAGGTCAACTGAGTAGAATTGGGTTCAATTCCCACCTCAGCCATCCTCGAAGTGGTTTTCTGTCGTTTCACATTTCTCCTCCAGGCATATGCTAGAGTGGTACCTAACTTAAGGCCACGGACGCTTCCTTCCCTTTTTCTTGTTTATCCCTTCCAAACTTCCCAACCCCTCCCCCACAAGGTCCCTGTACAGCATAGCAGGTGAGGCCACCTGGGCGAGGTACTTGCCATCCTCCCCAGTTGTATCCCGAGCTAAAGTCTCACGCTATAGCCTCTGAGTCGGTAGAGGTTTGATCTCTCGCTGAGTCCGTGGGAGAAACCAACCCTGGAGGGTAAACAGATTAAGAAAGGAAGAGTGAGTGTGTGTGTGTTTTCAGGTATTATAATTTTTTTATATCATTATTATATTGACGCTTCAAGGATATACGGTGCATTACCTTGGATGATACCGATCGTAGAATCATTCGAAACATAGAAATTTCGCAAACCACTAGCATCGCGCGCGGAGAGAGGTTTGCCACAGTTATATTTCTGGGTGGGAATATGAGAATATCACTCGGGAAATAAACTTCCTTCGTATTACTGAAGATTTCACGTGTTGCCAATATGTTTGCTACAAACCATGCATCAGGGATGATATTTTTCCAAAGAACAGTTTCAAATAAGTTGCAATATTCATTTATTGATGTTGTAAAATTCATTTATCAGACAGAACATAGACGAATAAGGACAACACTATTTTAAAATAGACTGCATTGAACAAAACCATTCGTGTAGTAAAGGACAATGGACTAAAAGAAATAAATGGAAATAAACCATCGGGTTTCGAACACGAGGCGCAAAAGCGCGAAGCTGCTGAGAAAGCCACTAATAATAATAATAATAATAATAATAATAATAATAATAATAATAATAATAATAATAATAATAATAATAATAACAATAACAATAATAATAATAATCGTACGGCCTCAGCTACCATGTGCGGACATTTCGATTTGACGCTATCTGGCTGTCTGCTCGTCAATTTCGGCGTTCCGTTTTACTCTAGGCCCACTAGATGGCAGACCGAGTAAACCGCATCTCCCTTGGGCGTCTATGGCTGAGATTTAATGAATGTTGTCGGGTAAACACCAAATGTATCACAAGAGATCTTGTACATGCCGACACCGTACGACATGGAGTATCGAATGGACTTTTTTTCGCCCTTCAAAAATCCGACTACCTCTGCCGGGTTTGAACCCGCTAGCTTGGGATCCGGAGGCCGACACTCTACCACGGATCCACAGAGGAGAAAGCCACTGAGCCACCGTGTCGGTTGAACTGCCTACGCGCTAACAGTTACGTACAGCATGTCGGAAAATTCGACCGCCATTTTCTCTGAAACGGTCGACTATCTACCAATAGGCAAAAACATGTGTTCGCTTAATTCAACCCTCCTGTGACTGAGCAAAGTTTCTGGGAAGTCGGGTTGGTACACACGGCGGGTTCCCCTCGTGAACAGGTGAGTCTACCGAGCTGTCTACGCTGTCTGATCACTGGGCTCCGAATTTTTGGACAGTAACAGGTTAGAATGGAAACTATTTTCGTTATTAGGAAGCGTTTGTCCAGCCCGTTCTTCCGTAATGTAGCGAGAGTAACATAAATTATAGGGCTTCTGATGGTCGTACCCTTACAGTTTATGCAAGCCTCATAACACAACCGTTGTGCAGGGTAGACTACACTTGTTACCCGCTGCAGTACAGGTCCTACCAAAAGTTTAAGGACACCTGCATATTTCATGATCAACATCCCTGTCCTTAAACTTGTGGTCTCGAGCAAACAATTATATACAGGGAACTAGTACATATTTTGAGTAACATTTGCTGAAATTATCATTAAAATATCATTCTATGGTTTGAAGTTATTAAGTTTTCTGTGTATTTTAATAGGAAAGAAAATAGGTATTCTTTTAATACTTGGGGAGATCTGGAGTGTATAATATGGGGATTACATTAATAATGTTTCTTATGGAGAAACACAGATACCTGTCGAATATAAGCAATATTGTAATAGAGCAATAGAATATGTTTCCATTAAAATGACCCCGTTTTATAACGATCTTGGTAGCTTGAGGAGTCTTCTGTCTAGTCAAAGTCAAGCAATGTTTTATGGCCTCCTTCTGTGGTTCTGTTGCGAGTTATAAAACGAGGAATTTTCTTAATGGAGACATATTCTGTTGCTCTATTACAATTACAAATATTCTACAGGTATCTTTGTTTCTTCTTAATGAATTTTTTTTTTTTTTTGCTAGGGGCTTTACGTCGGACCGACACAGATAGGTCTTATGGCGACGATGGGATAGGAAAGACCTAGGAGTTGGAAGGAAGCGGCCGTGGCCTTAATTAAGGTACAGCCCCAGCATTTGCCTGGTGTGAAAATGGGAAACCACGGAAAACCATTTTCAGGGCTGCCGATAGTGGGATTCGAACCTACTATCTCCCGGATGCAATGAAAATTATTAGTGTAATTTCCACATAATACTGTCCATATCTCCCCAAGTATTAAAAAATTGCTATTTTCTTTCCAATTATAATAAACAAAAATATTTTAATAACTTCAAACCATAGAAAGATATTTTAATGAAAATTTCAGGAAATGTTCTTATAAATATGTATTAGTTCCCTGTGAATAATTGTTTACCTGAGACCATAAGTTTAAGGACAGGAATGTTGTCCAAGAAATATATATATTTTTTTGCCATTTGTTTCACGTCGCACCGACACAGACACAGACAGGTCTTACGGCGACGATGGGATAGAAAAGGTCTAGGAATTGGAAGGAAGCGGACGTGGCCTTAATTAAGGTACAGCCCCAGCATTTGCCTGGTGTGAAAATGGGAAACCACCGAGCTCGATAGCTGCAGTCGCTTAAGTGCGGCCAGTATTCAGTATTTGAGAGATAGTCGGTTCGAACCCTACTGTCTGCAGCCCTGAAGATGGCTTTCCGTGGTTTCTCTTAATTAAGGTCACGGCCGCTTCCTTGCTACTCCTAGCCCTTTCCTGTCCCATCGTTGCCGTAAGACCTATCTGTGTCGGTGCGACGTAAAGCAAGTTGTAAGAAAGGGAAACCACGGAAACCGTCTTCAGGGCTGCCGACAGTGGAGTTCGAACCCACTATCTCCCGGATTCAAGATCACAGCTACGCGCTCCTAACCGTACGGCCATCTCTCTCGGTGTTCAAGAAATATTAATGTAGAACGTGTAAGTTTTCATTCTTACCTATTACTGCCTAAAATTCTGGAGATCACAAATGAGTTCGGGAAGAACTGAGCCGCTCAGAAACTCCCAAGTTCAAGTGTGCCACATTCGTTCATGCACTGCTGCCATATGCATTACTTCTCGGCAAGTTTTTTTTGTACAGACTTCATTTTTTGCACCATCACTGGATGTAACACTGGTAACGCATTCCCGTGAAGTAGAGACAAGGCAACAACTCGTAGTTTAATCACCCACGGAGCGAATGAACAGTTGATTGCAGTGCTATACCGAGCCTGTTAACCATTTTCGAGTTTAGGTTGACACGTACAAGTCACTCATCTAATACCGCCAACTCAGATCGAGCAGCAAATAGTCCGATTCGAGTCCATCCAGACTCATTCGTTTACTGAAGAATTTATCTGTGCTCACTAAAGCAAAAAGCTCGTTTTATGATCGAACTAAGGTACATGAGTCGTAGAAACTCAGTTTCGTTAATTGCTCGGCTCTACAGACTACCGCAGAATAAACTGTGCTGTGGAATTACCCGGACTGCTGCCTCATTAGCCTAAGTATTAACATTAAGTGAATTAATTAGCTCGCTTTATAGGCATGATTGTTAAGGCGTCAGTCTACATGATCTGAAATAGTTAGTGTAAAAATATGTCACCTTCAGAATGTTGATCAGTGGTTGTAACGAATTCAGTTCCAAAACCTCTCTGCACTGTTCAGTTGGAGTGAGGCCATATGACGCTGTTGATGCATTTTCGTCCGTCGGGAGTAAATAGTAGACCCCTTAGTGTTATTCTGCAGGAGTAGGCTGTGTGCCAACACCGGATTTTACCCTCTCCCTAGCTCATTATTATCATCATATTCCCATATCAAGAAGTTCAGTTCGTCCATGATTGTCATTGGAAGGACCTGCACCAGACGAGCAGAAAAATAAATAAATAAATAAATAAATAAATAAATAAATAAATAAATAAATAAATAAATAAATAAATAAATAAATAAATAAATAAATAAGTAAATATTTTAAATTTCAATTTGCTTTGCGTCGCACCTACACAAATAGGTCTTGTCGCGACAATGGAATAGGCAAGGGCTAGAAGTGGTAAGGAAGCGGCCATGGCCTTAACTAAGGAGGACCACCAGCATTTGCCCAGCATTTGCCTGGAGTGAAAACGGAAAACCACGGAAAACTATATTCGGGACTACAAACAGTGGGGTTCAAACCCAATATCTCCCGAATGCAAGCTCAAAACTAGGCGAAATCGTTCGGTATGTGCTGTGGCAAATCGAAAAAAAATCGCCACTGGACTAGTTCTAAAAAATGTGGGATGTCGTTTTCGGATTCTGCGCACCAATATACAAGGACATTTACTTCAAACTGTTTACTTTCTGAATATTCTCCAAATTCGTGGATTTCATTGATCGGCCTAAAAAACGAGCAGGCTTTTTGAGTCCGGATTTTGGCGGCTCAACTTTCGAACTGTTCATCCGGTTTCCTCCTCCTTTCCGACGACCATGCCCACAAGTAATTATACGAAATACACAAAAGTGGGGCAAATGCGAAAGCTTCGCACGGGTACATTAGTAATATTGGAATGCTGAATTTAAAACGGTTAGCTTACTTTTTCAAGAAAATTCGGCTATTGAACATTTTATTTCGGTGATTTGCTCTGAGTTCTTCACTTTTATAGAATTAATAATGTGATATGCCGCATAGGCACAGGCCAGAGTAAAATGTAGCTTCCACCGAAGTCCCAGTCTCATCCATGGCTGTGACAATATGGAAGCTGCTGGGGTATGGGTGGTGCTGAGTAATGACATTCAGAGCACGACTAGTGCATCTGAGTGCTATGAAAGGTGTTGCTCATAGGGTCAGTCGTGCTGCAATAGCACTTGCTGACCCAGTAAGGAAAGCAATGGCAAACTACCTCACTCCTCGTCTTGCCTAGTACGCCTCATTTTGGTGCTGCCATTGGTTTTTGCGGTTTCCTTATAACCGCATAACCTTTGGTGGTGCTATTTGAGGATCCAACCAGCCTCTGGGCTGATGACCTAACAGACAGACATGCAGCATAGCAGACCTCACATTTCTTTTACTGCCAGAGGGTTAGGAATGTACTGATTCATCCCTGGACCCATATCGGAGTGAACTGGCCACTGCCGCTGCTGATACAGCCTCCAGTGCTACAGTTCTCCGTGAGCTGACGCTTTTATCGCTCCAGCTATGCCAGTGGGTCTCTACCAACTTGGCGAACACACGGCTTGACCTGCTTCCCGAGGCTATTTGCTGTCGCGGAGTCAACGTCATTGTTAGCAGTTGTCGGGGAACCTGTTTCTCTGTTTAATGTTACACTCAGCACATTTCCCTTTCTGCTTCATTTTTCTATTCCTGGTAAAGTGAAATCTACTTCTGGTTTGGAACTAGACATGTACATACATTGCGACGCCCTTTGAAAATAATAATAATAATAAAGTAAGCTAAGACACTATCAGAAAATGACATAACCAGAGCGTCTATGCGCTCCAGAATTTCTAGGATGAACTCCAGAAAAATATATCAAAGAATTCAGAAGAATGAAAATAAAATCCGGTGAAAAATACTCGGACCCAGAAAATGCGTTGATATCGATGAAGCAGAAACAAAGGACTCTACAAAACATACGGAATTATATAGGATGTGATACAAAATCAAAGGATAAAAGTTCTTCGGATATTTTTCGAGAATGAGCGACGACCGGTTCACTACATTTTCTAAAATATCAACCATTTTAACAAATCCAAGAGAAAAGGCAACTTACACGAAAAAAGGTGCATTAACACGAAGGAGGATCTGCAGGAACATCATGGAAAGTTACATCCACGACAGAACCATGTTCAGAAACAAGATGCAGGCATTATAGGGCTTCCCGGAATTAGAAACAGCGACCAAGAAGAAAACAACCTTGGACGGATGAAAAGAAAAAAAAAGAAGCTGCAATTAGTAGAACGAGGGAATACTGGCTCCAAAGAAACTGAAATCATACATCATTGTATACGTCGTCCATGTCTGACCAAATTCTATCCATTAATAATAATAATAATAATAATAATAATAATAATAATAATAATAATAATAAACATACGAGAAGAAGAATTATTGGAAAGAAAGAGTTTTAGGAAGAAAGTCTTACAAATGGAAGGATTCCAAGGGAGGAAGGAAAAGAAAACAGGCACAAGGTGGACTGAAGACGGGAAAAAGAAACACAGTGAAACAATGAACGAATACTGGAAGAAAAGGAAAGAACAACTAAGGAGGAACAATTGAAATTGTAACGTGGTCCTTAGAAGACCGGAACGCAAGAATAATAATAATAATAATAATAATAATAATAATAATAATAATAATAATAATAATAATAATAATAATAATAATGAGTTGTGGTAGTGATGATTATTGTTTTACGACGAAGAACTGTACAGCCGGGCACCGTCCTTTGGTCTAAGTGGTCCCGGGATCGACTCCACACAAGATTAGGGATTTTAACTTTAATTAGTTAATACATATGAATCGTGTGGTGGTGGGGGGTGAGGCATTTATGTCGCCTTGAGAATTATAATTCATCCTTGAAGCCGCGTAGATCACCCATATCGCGTAAACTCGAAAGTCCTGTACCGGGCCTCTCCACAGATCACACGCCGTTATTATACATATTTTTATTAATAGCAATATTTTTATTTGCGAATTGACCACTGAAGATCACGCTACATTGTATTCTTCCTTTGTCGGAAGGGTCCTCCTTCTCCAGCACTGCATATGGGCGCTATGCTGTTTCTTTTGTTCATCCGTCAAGCCTCTTCACGTCTTTGCAGTTCTTTCAAATTGAAACCCTTCCAAATTTTGAACCAAGGTCCGAAATGATTTCCTGTCTAACATCCGAACTACCTGGATGTCGGACTTCTCTAAATCTTTACGAACTTCCTTAATCCATGCCATCGTTGTCATCTTGTTCCGCATGTAGTCGGATAACATTTGGGTTTATCTGGTTTTGTCTCTTCTCTACAAATGTCCAATAAAAGATAACCACCTCTTTTTCGTAGTCTCTGAAATTGTCTCCACTTTTTGGAAGACTCCATTGTTGTTCTGAAGTTTTCAGTCGGTTTCAGCCTGGATTGGGCCCAAGATTTTCCGTAGGATTTTATTTTCTAGGATCTCCAGCTACTCCAACTTGCAATTCATCGAGAGGCATTCACTGGCATACGGGCATTCCTTTCTTACTTCAGTGTTGTAATGCCCTATTTTGACTTTCAATGAGATACATTATCTTGTTGTAGACGTTTCTAGTTAGTCTATAAGCTCTCTCCATTTTTGAGATACGATCGTCTACAGTAGCTTTCTCTAATCCGTTCTCTTGTATGATTTCACCTAGGTATGTGAATTTTTAACCCTCTGAATTCGTCCAGTCCCTGTTTCAAGGGATTGTGGCCCATGCTTGTCATTCATCATGAACTTGGTCTTCTCTTTCGAGATACTAAGTGCCGCCTTGCTAGCAATCTTCTCTAGGAGGTAGATCTGTATGGCTGCTTCCTCTAGGTTTTCTGAAAGTATCGCAAAATCTTCACCGAAAGCCAAGCAGGTAAGCAGGTAACTTTGATTCCTTCCGATTTTATTCCTAAACAGATCGGGGTTATCCCTTGATTTTCAAGTTCGGAATTCCATATTCTCACAATATTTACAATTTGTTTTCCGTCGCACCGACACAGATAGGTCTTATGGCGACGATGGGATGGGAAAGGCCTAGGAGTGGGAAGAAAGAGTCCGTGGCCTTAATTGAGTTACAGCTCCATCATTTGCGTAGTGGGAAAATGGGAAAGCACGGAAAACCATTTTCAGGGCTGCTGACAGTAAGGCTCGAACCAACTATCACCCGGATGCAAGCTCACAGCTGCGTGACCCTAACCGTACGACCAACTCATCCGGTCTCACAATCTTCTCCAGGACACAGTTCAATGGCAGTGGTGATAATCTACCACCCTGTCACACCCCTGTCTTAATTTCAAGTGACAGACAATTCTTCCATGAATAATAATAATGAAATACGCCTAGAAATTGTGCCTATTAAGTTTTCTCTAAAAATGTTTGCCAATTTAGTTTTGACCCCAAATTCTCTGATGATCTTATCTAGGGTCTGTTGTCCACCGAGTCAAAGGCTTTTTTGAAGTCAATGAAATAATCCACTACATTTTAGCCGTTCAGTACTCGGGGGCGAATTATTGATTTCAAATTAAGGATTTGCTCAGTACAGGAGCGGCCTTTCCGCAACCCACTCTGGTATTCTCCAAGTTGCTTATCCAGGATTCCTTCAGTTCTGTGCAGCAGTATCCTAGAGAGGAATTTGTAAGCGACTGAGAGTAGCCACACGCCTCTGTAATTGTTTACATCTTGTTTGTTCTCTTTCTTATGGAGTGGGTGGATAGGCGCTGTTTTCATTCGTCTGGTAGCAATTCTGTCTTCCATAATTGCTGAAAAGTATGATGCAAGTCGTCCAGGATTTCCGGTTCAGCCCATTTCAAGCTGATATTCAGTCTTCTCCACAGGCCTTGTTGGTCTTAAGACATTTTAGTTTTTTTTGAAATTTATTTTTTATGTTGTTGTTGTTGTTGTTGGCGGTATGCCACCTTCTGGGTTCATAGGAGAAGCTAGAAGTTCTAGTTTGTTTGTTGGAGGTGGTAAGCTGAGGAGTTTTTCAAACTATCTGGCTAATATGTTGCAATTTTCTTGATTGTTCAGTCCTATTATTATTATTATTATTATTATTATTATTATTATTATTATTATTATTATTATTATTATTATTATTATTATTATTATTATTATTATTATTATTATTATTATTGTACCGGGCGGTACACCTCCACGTCGCTAATTCAAACCTAGCGCCAGTTGAAACTCCCCTACTGGAGGAAGTCTGAACTTTATCTAAGGTGTTAATTTTCAAGTTTCTCAGGAGATGTCACTACTTGGAAATTTTGAAGTTTCTGAACTGGGTCGTTTTCGATGTATTTTTGTTTTGCCTGTAGTAAGAAG
The DNA here is from genome assembly GCF_040414725.1 of Anabrus simplex. Classification (NCBI taxonomy): domain Eukaryota; kingdom Metazoa; phylum Arthropoda; class Insecta; order Orthoptera; family Tettigoniidae; genus Anabrus; species Anabrus simplex. The sequence continues at coordinate 56,543,276 of NC_090273.1, read as the reverse complement.
TGTGAACATTCTCTTCTAGAGGACACTACTGAAGAACTACAATGGTGCACCCTAGTGCGAAGTGAAAGAACTGTTTTTTGGAGAAATGTTTATTTCAAAAGTTTGTTCCTTGTTAAATTTCTTTCTATTATTGTTTAAGTTGGCTGTATAACCCTTTCTTTCCCCTTGTTTTGAATTTAGCCAATCCCGAATTTCTTTACTTAATTTATGACCAATCAGGTGTATCTTCTCCAAAGGGGTTATGTTGCTTAACCCTAGCCAATAAAGTTTTTGTGGGAGGGTGTTCTCATTCTCGAAACGAATCGAACTTTCCGCGAGAGTATGTAAACTGCTGATTTTCGGGTCTCCGCGCCACTTCAGTAACATCTTTCAGTGTGTAAAGTACGTAGCAGGGGCGGGAAGCGCCTCTTTCTTCGGGCAGCAGTTCATCCACAAGGTAATGGCCTTTTCATAACTTCTTTTCTTGCTAGCTCAGCAGTTTAACTCTCGGGGCAGGTCCGAAGCCTTTTCCATGTAACTTTCCTTTAATAATGTAAAGACACTCGGTGTCAATTCCATCTGTTTTAACTACATATTGGGATAGAGAGTGCTTAACTCTCTCGAGCTCCCACTCATACTGCATTGAGGTGAACTTATTTTCACAACCTTTCTTCCTTAACGTAATGTAAATTGTTTCCTTCTATAAGTCACCTCTTTAGTATGGGATTAGCCCTTGCATTAGCTGCCTAGAGCCAGATTAGGTTTTAAACAAAATGTATTAGGAGTGCAGATCGCCTCCTCTCAAATTGGTATTTTAGAGGCCATGTAATTATCCTTTTCTCACTTAATAGGCCTCAGTAGGTTGGGTATTTTACCCCTGTGTTTATGTCCTTAGAGGACAGCTTGAAGGTGGAATTTGGTGTGGCCTTTGACAGGCTTAAATTTTGAGAGCGAGTTGCTCTTTCTTGAAAATTTTGTTTTCTGCGCGCCTCAAGGAGGCTTTACTGTGTAATTTGGAGCAAGTGCTCCTGGGCATGAATGGGGTTTTCTGCCCCTCTGTTGAAACTTGTTTTGGGGTAAAACTGGGCTAATTGCTCAAGAATTGTGAGTTCGGGGCTCGAATCCCAAATCCTGTAAATACTGTAATTGTACTTTGTTGCCTTGCTACTCTGTACCTGCCATGCTTGTTATTTCTTGATTTTGAAAAGAAAATATAACCTTGTTAAATTTTATCTTAACGTTAATTTCGTATTTTGAGGCCCGTTCACCCCCGCACCTTCTTTCACCTATGCTGTTCCACAGATACCTCGGAACAATTATTATTATTATTATTATTATTATTATTATTATTATTATTATTATTATTATTATTATTATTATTATTATTATTATTATTATTATGGGAATCACTGGAGAGGTGGAGGGAATATTTTGAACATCTTCTCATTGTAAAAGGAAATCATCCTGGTGGTGTTGCAAACAGCCAAGCTCATGGGGAGGAGGAAAATGATGTTGGTGAAATTATGCTTGAGGAAGTGGAAAGGATGGTAAATAAACTCCATTCTCATAAGGCAGCAGGAATAAATGAAATTAAACCTGAAATGGTGAAGTATAGTGGGAAGGCAGGGATGAAATGGCTTCATAGAGTAGCAAAAATTAGCATGGAGTGTTGGTAAGGTACCTTCAGATTCGACAAAAGCAGTAATTGCACCTATCTCTAAGCAAGGGAACAGGAAGGATTGCAACAACTATCGAGGTATCTCATTGATTAGTATACCAGGCAAAGTATTCACTGGCATCTTGGAAGGGAGGGTGCGATCAGTCGTTGAGAGGAAGTTGGTTGAAAACCAGTGTGGTTTCAGACCACAGAGAGGCTGTCAGGATCAGATTTTCAGTATGCGCCAGGTAATTGAAAAATGCTACGAGAGGAATAGGCAGTTGTGTTTATGTTTCGTAGATCTAGAGAAAGCATATGACAGGTTACCGAGGGAATAGATGTTCGCCATACTGGGGGACTATGGAATTAAAGGTAGATTATTAAAATCAATCAAAGGCATTTATGTTGACAATTGGGCTTCAGTGAGAATTGATGGTAGAATGAGTTCTTGATTCAGGGTACTTACAGGGGTTAGAAAGTCGTCAGAAACCTATATCAGTATTCGAAATGAGCAAATTTATTCTCATAAGAAAGGCCTTCCATGTGCTAGTCTGCATTTTATGTAGTTCCTAATTCTGCCGTCATTAATTATTATTGTACCGGGAGGTACACCTCTATTCCGCTCATTCAAAATCAGCGCCTTAAGAAACTCCTCTATCGAACAAAAGTGGAAACTGATACAATATGAAATTAGAACTTTAGTCAGAAGGTGTCACTACTGAAATATTGAGCAATTTTGTTACTGTGTAGCTTACTAAACAGATTGAATTTCTCCTTGCTCTGTTCTGCTATATATCAAGAAGTTTGGACATTTTTCCACAGATGACGCTACCAAAAACTCTGATCATGCACTCTGGTACAAGGTGAAAGAACTTATAACTTAAAGAAGTTTTGTATTTCTAGGTTGTCCATAACTGACTCTATGTTCATTTATTTTTGGGTTGGCAACACGTCTTTTTTCTTTTCGCCAGGTTTGAGTCTAGCCAATCATAATGTTTTGCAATTAATTTTCAACCAATCCCGCATTTCTTGTTCACTTTGAATTCTCCAATAAAATTTGAGAGGGCGGGTCTGGATTAGTCTTGAATTATCTCAAGCCTTTTCTGAGGGTACATAAGTTGCGGCTTTTCGTGTTTCCTTGCCAATTGATCGTTGTCTTTCTAAGTGTGTGTGTGTTAGGGCAGGAAGCGGGGCGCCTCTTTCGTCGGCTGCCAGAACATCTATAAGGTAATGGCCACATAAAATTCTATCTTTCTTGCTGTCTCCGCTACTTTATCTGAGGGGAAGTTCTGAATCTTTAACTATGTAACCTACTTTTCCAAAATGTAAGTGTTCTTTCGGCTAATGTAAAAAAATCATAAAATCTTTAATTGTAAATCGGGGATAGAGAGTGTGTTACCCTCTCGAGCTCCCCTTCATCTTGGTTTGAGGTGTCTGCGATTTTGCAACCTTCTTCTTTTCTGTAATGTATTACAGTTATTTCCATGCGCGCCACCTCAAGTAGCCTCGGATTAGCCCCTGTTTCATCGGCCGAGACCCCTGTAGGTTTTATTTTTCATTATCTGGGAGCCCAGTGTACGTCTCCATTCAGTTTGTGTTCGGGCCGTTTATTTAACCTGCTCTTTTTCGCAAAGGCCCTGTAGGTTGGGTACTAGACAGCCCTGTGTAAAAACCAATTCAAATTGTAAATTGTGACTCGAGAGGCCAGAGATGGTAAATTTTGATGTAATGTTGCCTTGCGTAGGCCGTAAGAAGCTGAGAGCCTGTTAGCTCTTTTGTAAGAGTAACGAGTGTCTCTGGAAGGCTAGATATTGTATTTTGGGAGCAAGTGCTCTTGAATTAGGGGATTTCTGCCCTTGACTTAATGATTCATAATTTTTAATTAAAGTTTCTTAAACTGGATCCGGTATCTCTGGAATCGTAAAACTAGGGGCTTGAAGCCCAGAATCTGTAAAATTCACTGATCTTGGATTTTCCTAATCTCGTTTCAAGATTGCTTTTTTACCTGACATGTTGTTATGTTCACTAAGTGAAAAATTGTTAAGTTGTTGTTTCCTGAAGAAATATAACCTTCAGGTGAAGTTTTAAATTAATTCTGATGTTGTAGATCAGGGCCTCTCAAACGCCCAAACTCTCACGCGTGCAGAGCGAGGTTCATAGGCTCTGTGCACTGTGCATCGGTACGCTTCGTCTCAACTCGGCTTGACTCGGATGGTGTAGTGTGCTGAGAGCGACGAAGCGTTTGGTGGTAGACGACGTGTTTATCAGTGAAATAGATAAGCGCACGACAACTACATAATAATGGAGCAACCTGTTTCGAAGAAAGCAAAGACTTCCGAAAGTCCATTTCAATCGAACTGGGATCTTTCGTATTTTTTTTTTTGTTTGTCGTGACGATAACGCCAAATGCTTAATCTGTGGGACGATAATTACGTGCGTTAAAAATCGTCTACTGAAAGACACTACAACGGACTACATTAGGAAAATTATTGTGAAATCATAGGACACGTCAGAGAGAAAGAATTAAGGAAGTTGAAACATCTTGAAGAAGAACATTCTATATCCACAAATGAGGTTTGTTCCAGTACTGTAGCATTTTCATTTTGCTTACCGGTTCTGCATTTTTTTAAATTATGTTTACATTCCTCTCAAACATGTATGTGTATTTCTAATTCACTTTTTTTAAAATTTTTTAATAACACTGGTAACCTTGTCCCATACAACTGAGCGTCTCCGCTCACCACACATAAACATTTCGCAGTGGGGGAGAAACAGCAGTGAAGGTGAGGAACGTGGAGACAGGCCGAACGGGCGAGACAGGTGTAGGGAGAGAGGAGTGGAGGGGTCTGCACTCTGGTCAACCAAGCGAAGTCGTCTTTTGCACCGTGCACAGTGCATGCACCACGCGCATGCACCCTGAGAGGCCCTGTTGTAGATAGACCCATTCATCCCGGCACCTTCTTTAACCTCTTTCTGCTCCATGGGTATCTCCGTAACAATTATTATTATTATTATTATTATTATTATTATTATTATTATTATTATTATTATTATTATTATTATTATTATTATTATTATTATTATTATTATTACTATTATTATTAGCCGGCCCGGCAGTGTAGGGCCAGCGTGCCTGCCTCTTACCTGGAGGACCAGGATTCGATTCCCGGCCAGGTCAGGAACTTTTACCTGGATCTGAGGGCATGTTCGAGGACCACTCAGCTTACGTGATTACCATTGAGGAGCTATCTGACGGTGACATGGCGGCCCCGGTCTGGGAAGCCAAAAATAACGACCGAGAGGATTCTTCGTGCTGACCACACGACACCTTTAGGCTGAGCAGCTGTCCCTTGGTAGACCATGGCCCTTCGGGGCTGTTGCGCCAAGGGGTTTGGATTTTCGTTTTTACATTATTATTATTATTATTATTATTATTATTATTATTATTATTATTATTATTATTACATTAAATAACATTGTACTCTGTAGCAAATACAACACATTAAGGGCCAGTGAATATGAAATTAACTGCTACCCAGTTAGACGATGTAAATAATGTTGGAGTTAGACATAGTCATCGACATCCTTAACTGTACTCTCTGGCTCATGACCGTGTCTCATGCAACACAGAAGCTGGATGTGTATGTGTTTATTAATATAACATTTTAAGTAAAATAGCTCTATGTCTACCACTTCAGCATAATAACACCTACGACGTCTTTCTTAGTACATAAGAGTCCTAATATACTTTCAGTGCATGCGAATATTTTCCCTTTCATCGCAAAGAAATATCCAAATCCCATTTTGAAGTCGTAGACCGTGGTAACACTCGGATCTGACGGAAGGGAAAACAAATATAGCGATCATAAAGTACAACAGAGAAGAAATGAAATTGGAAAGGAGTCCTGTAACAAAGAAACGAAATAATGCCTAGGGAGAAATATATTAAATTTCTTAATATTTCACTAGCATTTTTGCGTGTAAGGGTGAAAGTATATTAGGGGAGCAAGGGAGCAGTACCGTCACGGTCGACTTATTATGACTATCAATAAATCACGAACTTAACAAAGAGAGAAAAACCATGTTCTTAATATTTTAAATACTGAATCTTTCTTTTATTCAGATGCGGATATTTCCACTATCCTCAGAGAATATTTCAAGCTATTTTCCATCAACTAATTAGTACTCTATTCTCAGTAAAACTGAACTAGTGGCTACGTGGTTTGGTTCACGTACCTATGAGCTAGATTTCGGAAGATAGTGAGCTCTAATCCCACTGTCGGCAGCCCTGAAGGTGGTTTTCCGTGGTTTCCCGTTTTCACACCAGGCAAATCCTGGGGCTGTACCTTAATTAAGACTACGGTGTGTTGGTGCTACGTAAAGTCAATTATTAAGAAAAAATTCTCAGTAAATGTCATGAAAAGACATCGGAATTTTAGATTTTTATCTATTACTTTCCGTAGGAACCTATCATCCCTATCGGTGATAATTATTCATATTATGTACCTTCCGTAACAGTCAATCAAATTATGTAGTGCCTATATCCACATATTTCGACGTTACGGCCCATTCTGCCTTTCTGAGTCTATAAGAACCTGTTTCGATTTAAATAATAATAAAATAATAATAATAAATAATAAATAATAATAATATAATAATAATAAATAATAATAAATAAATAATAAGTAAATAAATAAATAAATAAATAAATAAATAATAATAATAATAAATAATAAATAAATAAATAAATAAATAAATAATAATAAATAAATAATAATAAATAAATAATAATAATAAAATAAAAAGGAATATTATTAAGTTTACACAGTACTCATTTAAGATGAAGACGTCCTCCTCCGTGGCGTAACGGCTAGTGATATTAGCTGCCGTCCTCGGGGGCCCCGGTTCAATTCCCGGTACTGCCAGAAGTTTAAAACTGACAGGATGTTGAAAACATTTCTTAGCAAACAAAGTAGGGCTCCCCATACCCAGGAAAACGTAAAATTAAGCAATTTCCCCAATGGTGTCGAAAGTTGAAGGGCGAAAGGGCCCGGAAAGGTTTCCAACGGCGATTCTTAGATAGTTCTAGGAAACTAAAAGAAACAAATATCGAAAATCACTTTCTGCCTAAAAACAGCTCCGGAAAAACAGCCAAAAATCGCTTGTTTATTCACTCGTTTTCTTTTTTATTCAAATGCTAGACAAATTATATTCTTTACATACTTTTTTTGTAATGTATTCCTTGGTTTAATACCTTCAGGCGTTATTTTTACTTTTTGAAAAATGTTCACACTGAATTTAGTTATAAGGGCTTAAGTGAAACTCTGCATGGGCTCATTTTAGCACACGTAGTGGTGTTTAACTGAAACTCTGCACTGACTCACATTAGTGCTCGTAGTGGTGCTTAAATGAAACTCTGCACTGACTCACATTAGTGCTCGTAGTGATGCTTAAGTGAAACTCTGCACTGACTCACATTAGTGCTCGTAGTGGTGCTTAAATGAAACTCCGCATTGACTCACATTAGAGCTCGTAGTGGTGCTTAAATGAAACTCCACATTGACTCACATTAGCGCTCGTAGTGGTGCTTAAGTGAAACTCCACATTGACTCACATTAGTGCTCGTAGTGGTGCTTAAGTGAAACTCTGCATTGACTCACATTTGCGCTCGTAGTGGTGCTTAAGTGAAACTCCACATTGACTCACATCAGCGCTCGTAGTGTTGCTTAGGTGAAACTCTGCATTGACTCACATTAGGGCTTTTGGTGGTGCTTAAGTGAAACTCCACATTGACTCACATCAGCGCTTGTAGTGGTGCTTAAGTGAAAAAATGCATTGACTCACGTTAGGGCTTGTGGTGGTAGAAAAAGGCAAACGGCTAATTTAAACGAGCGAATAACGATGATTAATAAATGGATTGTAATTTTTAGGAATACATAAAGAATGTATTTCATACTTGATTATATTTTACCTAAAATCCGTAGCTCATATCCCCAAGATATTTTCAATATTGAGTTGCTTGCCTGAGGGGCTAGAACTGTGGATTTTTCCTTTTCACGCTCTGATATAGGGTAACTTAAAAACAGTAGAGGCAGCGATATAGGGAGATGCACGTCTGCATGTAGATCAAGAGCCTACTAGCTGTTTCCGTGACAAGAGAGGGTTCTGCATGTTTGTCGTAAAGATTTTAAAAAGACTCATTTACGATAACGGTATTATTTTTAATCTCTCCCTCAGTTTTGTCGTGTAGAAGTTTCCTTGTACGTCCTGGAAGCGAACGGCAAAATGTTTAAGCACACTGAAATGTCATCAAACTCATCAAAAATTGAATCTGCTATTTGACGACAAGAAGGCCAGCAGGCTGTTTAAGAACAGAGTAACAGCTTCGAAAACTGAGCATTTTAGTACGTCTTAGTCAACAGAACAGAAATAGTATCATCATCTGGATTCATTCGGTAGAGCACGGAACCGGAAATCCGAAGGCTGCGAGTTCAGGTCCCTCTGAAGCTGTAACATTTCCCTGCCCCATTATCTATATCTACTAGCTAACAAACGAGTGTTTCTTTGCGTGTGCGCGTAATCAATCATTAGGTGATGTCTCTGCTCCCCTGCTGGGCCGCAAGTTTGGCAGCTGTGACTGCTGCTAGGATTCTAGAGGCAACAACGTCGTGCTTTACGCCTGCGGAGCGGTAAGTCCGACCCATCAGCTCTCTTATTCGCGGGAGGGATGGACCTTGAAAATGTTTGATCATCGACCATCGGCTACCCAACTTAATGGTATTTCACTGCCTCTTTTTTTTTTCTATTGGCTTTACGTCGCATCGACACAGATATGTCTTATAGCGACGATGGTACAAGAAAGGGCTAGGACTGGGAAGGAAGCGGCCGTGGCCTTAATTAAGGTACAGCCCCGGTATTTGCCTGGTGTGAAAATGGGAAACTACGGAAAACCATCTTCAGGGCTGCCGACAGTGGGGCTCGAACCTACTATCTCCCGAATACTGGATACTGGCCGCACTTAAGCGACTGCAGCTGTCGAGCTCGGTCACTGCCCCTTTACCAGAGTAAAAAAAAATAAAAAAGACTAATTCATTTGATTAAAAGCTTCCATTCCCGACCCCACAGGGATGGAGTGGGTCACTTGCAGGGTGACGCCCTCTCTTTGGCCAGGATATGTGCGATGGTTTTAGATAAGATGACTACTACTACCGAAATGTTTTTCATTCCATATCCTGAAGGGATACTGTGGGCCTTCTAGATAGTTACGTCCTCTCTCAGGCCAGGAGATTTGTGGTGGTGATGTGTGGAGAAGGTGAGGGGATTGTTGGCCGTGGCCTCTACTATGAACTGTCCCTGCATTCGCCTTTGTGCAGGAGAGTGTAAAACCATGGAAAACCATTCGCAGGACAGCTGACAGTGGGAGCCAGCCCCTCTCCGTCTCCCGAGTGTAGAGGTGTAGAGCCATGATAGAGCCATGTCCACCCCTCCTCTGCTCCGCTGGTCGGTTGGAGTGCATAGTTCTCGGATCACGGACCAGCCGTGGCCACTTCATACCCTTTTATTCCGGCTACCCCAACCGTACTGATTGTTGATTTTGTAGAAATATGCGTTATATTGAACGCAACAGAGAGATATCTAAGTTTTTCTGAATTGCTGCTTTCTGCCATATATATATATCCCCTTCTTGTTCTATCGGACTCTTCCGACATTTCTCTTTACGTCTCATTACCTCACCTCCCGATCAACGCCTTCTCTGTTCTGTTGTATCATAGACCCATCATGAGCTAGCGTATAGGTGGGCAATGGGAGACCCTCCTCTCCTTGAGCTAACAGCATGAGCGCGGTGAGCCGAGAGCAGCTGACTTCTAATAGTTCATGCTGTAAAGATTAGATGCCGATATGCGGAGTCAAGGAGCAAGCAAAGCCACAGCAATGTACCTGGCTGAGTATATTATGATTACGTAATATAATCGTTCAGTTCGTTCGTTTGTCACTGTTTATTCTGTATTCCTAAACAAGCTTTGACGTTGGCCTGCAATATTTCTATGAGTACAGGTAGCAGTCAAAGGAGTATTTAGTTACCGAGTGTCAAAAGAAATAATACGCGTAATATAATGGAATGAATATAATAAAACATATTTATTTAGCATAACAAGGCGTTTGTATTCAAAATAATTATTTTTTTCTCACCATAATCTAATGCGCCGAATAGAACGTGACAATAGGAACAATAAAACTGTTAAAAGTTTAAATCCGTTTACAAATGCACCCCTTCACTACTCATACCCGAGAGCCGTGCAAGTAGCTGCTAGGCTGCACCTTCCGTCAGAGCGCATACTCCGCTCCTTTACCTGCTTGATCTGGAGCGCTCGTCACTGAGCCGAATTGATGATGACGATGATGATGATGATGATGATGATGATAGTTGTTGAAAGGGGCCTATATCACCGGCCCCTGATGGTCCGAGGTGCAACGAAATGACACGATAATTAAATTTTCATAATATATCAAACCAAACCAAACCCCATGACACTAGAGCCTTTGAAGGGCCTTGGCCTACCAAGCGACCGCTGCTCAGCCCGAAGGCCTGCAGATTGTGAGATGTCGTGTGGTCAGCACGACGAATCCTCTCGGCCGTTATTGTTGGCTTTCTAGACCGGGGCCGCTATCTCACCGTCAGATAGCTCCTCAATTCTAATCACGTAGGCTGAGTGGACCTCGAACCAGCCCTCAGGTCCAGGTAAAAATCCCTGACCTGGCCGGGAATTGAACCCCGGGCCTCCGGGTAAGAGGCAGGCTCGCTACTCCTACACCACGATACCGGCCTCAAAATGTATCTACTGACTAAAATATGAAACGATAGATGATGAAAAAATTACCATGAATCCAAAACAATCAGTGGATCCAATTCCCAATGCCTTCTTTCCTAAGATTATTTTGTTATAAAAAGGGAACCACATCCAATTCACCGGCCCCTCATAATAGTACTAATCACTGGTAAAACGTCCGACTCGTTGGCTTAATGGTCAGCGTACTGGCCTTCGGTTCAGAGGGTCCCGGGTTCGATTCCCGGCCGGGTCGGGGATTTTTTGTTAATTCCAATGGCCCGGGGGCTGGGTGAATGTGCTGTCCCCAACATCCCTGCAACTCACACGCCACACATAACACTATCCTCCACCACAATAACACGCAGTTACCAACACATGGCTGATGCCGCCCACCCTCATCGGAGGATCTGCCTTACAAGGACTGCACTCGGCTAGTAATAGCCACGCGAAAAAACTGGTAAAACAGAACCGTGGTGTTCCTCCGACAGTGGTACTAATCACAGGTAATGTAGACTCATGGTGTTCCTCGCACGGTGTTACAAATCATGGGAAGTGTAAACCTACTGCGTATCTCACACTATAGTACCACCCGCAGGCAAGACAGACCCATGCTGTTCCTCACATAAAGGTACTGCTACTCTCAGGATACGCAGATCCATGGTGTTCGTCACATAGTGGTACTAATCACAAGTCGTCTCACGGTTCTACTGTCATCATCCCTTGACAGCCCTTTTAGTCGCCTCTTACGACAGCCTGTGGTTACAGTGGGTGTATTCTTCGTCTGCGTCCCTCACCCATAGGAGTTCTGAGCCGCATTGTGCCCTTCTTTGAGCTAGACAGTACGCCTTTAAACGATAAAAGCATATTAAGGTTCCCCTCCGTTAACCCGTACCAAAGTAGGTTGCAAAGACCAGATGGCCATTTTCGTTCCGCTCTTAACAATTTCTATGGAAAATACTGACTGAACTCTACACAGTCTAAGATCTGAAAACCTATTCTTTAAAATGACTGTGTTCTTATACCCGGACAGTGCATACAAGGGAGTTGAAAAAGCAAGCTGAATTCATGTTAATCAACTCGTATGCAAATCAAATAGTGTATTCTTTTCCTCATATCATAAAGAACTCTCACTAATGAGTGGGTATTCCGAGATCACATCTCTGAATCTACTTGGCTTTGCTTCTCATTTAATGAAGTTTCCTTAGGAAAATACTACTTGTTAGCAGCGGAGAGGCTACCATCCATATTCAATTAGCTGTTCAGTCCAGGAATAGAAGTCCTTACGTCCTTTACTGACTACTGATTGCGACTTTACAGAACTTACTTATAGGTCTAAAGTAGCTTTTAAAGGAAGATGCAAGTCAGAATGTTTATGAGATCAGTGAACACAATGGTATCCAAGATTGTCCGTTTATACTTTTATCATGACTTTCAAGCAGAGTTCTGCCGTAAAAATCGGGATGGAGGAGCCGACAGATTTTTAAGATCAACAATTCAAGTTTGCTTCTTTCAAGTTTTCTTTTTTTATTACAATTTGTTTTACGTCGCAGCGACACAAATAGGTCTAATGGCGACGATGGTACAGAAAAGTGCTAGGAGTGGGAAGGAACAAGCCGAGGCCTTAAGGTACAGTCCCAGTATTCAGTATTTGCCTCCTGTGAAAATGGCAAACTACCGGGAGAATTGGCCGTGCGGCCAAGGGCACGCGGCTGTGAGATTCCATCCGGGACATAGTGGGTTCGAATCCCACTGTCGGCAGACCTGAAGATGGTTTTCCGTGGTTTCCCATTTTCACACCAGGCAAATGTACCTTATTTAAGGCCACGGCCACTTCCTTCCAACTCCTAGGCCTTTCCTATCCCATCGTCGCCATAAGACCTATCTGTGTCGTTGCGACGTAAAGAAACTAGCAAAAAAATGGCAAACCACCGAAAACTATGGCTCGAACGCACCGTCTCCGGAATAAAAACTCAAAGTTGCGCGCCCCTAACCGCGGGTCCAGCTCACTCAGTCCCTGTTAAAGCACTTAACAAATATTACATCACGAGAATGGGATACAAATGTAGAAATCTAAACCAGAAGCGGTATTGCAAGGAGTGAGTTCCTGAAATTAAAATATCCTGTTCCGGGCTGAGTAGCTCAGACGGCTGAGGTGCTGGCAGGTTCAATCGTGGCTCAGCCCAGTGATATTAGAATATGCTCAGATACAACAGTCTAATACCGCGGCCGGTAGATTCACTGACACGTAAAAAAGTCTTGCGGGGAAAAATTCGGGCAACTCGTCGTCTCCGAAATCCGTCAAAAGTAGCTAGTGGGACGTAGAAACAATAACATTATTATTAAATGATCCTGAGTGTAACTCTGACGTCCATTTTGAAACTCACTGGTGTATTGTAAAGTATTATGTGTTACCAATGTTGTTTCATTGTGTCGGAGGAAGTTCTCTAAAGTATTCATCAATTAACCTACTGAAGACCACAGAATGTTCAGAATCTCATGGGTCGAGCACGTCTCGAACGAGGAGGTACTCCATCACACCGAGAATTTGTGTAAAGTCTTTAATCCCCAAGAAACGCAAAAAAATTGCACCCTATTTCTTTCACATCTTCTGAAATGTCAAATATAGGACGTGGATGGAGAAGATTATTCTGTACACGGGACCTCTAACGGTGGTTCAATATCCACGATACGGCAACGCTGATGCGGTAACAATTACTCCATCATGGTCGCCAAACTAATACAAGTCAGCAGAAGAGGAGAAGACGAAAATATATTAACATAATTTTCAATACAATGTGATAAAACTCCAGAGCTATATTAGTTATCCAGAAAGGAGCATGCAAGGACTGTAATTTTCCATTCCCACTCCCCACACCTTTCAATATTTATAGATAATAGGCAGTGAAAGACGTAAAAGGGAAATTTTAGAAAGCAACCTCATTTATGTGGGAAAAAATTAAAACTCTGATACTTCTGATAATGTTTTTATTTTAGTCTACGGAAGTCCTGGATGAAATAAGGAATGAAGGCCTACGGACATCGTGTTAGAGAAAGAGTTTATGATCAAGTATAAACAAATTCAAAAGTAAAGGAATGAAATCGAACGAAGTCATGTGAAGCAGGAAATATTATATTATGAAATTATGTCTTAACTGGAAGCAGCTTAATCTTGTTAATTGTGTAATAGAAGTGCAGAACGATATCAAGATAATAATTCAATAATAATAGTGCTATTTATGTCCTATACATGAAATATCACTCACCCACACACTAATCCTTATATATTACAAGCAAACGAAAAAATGGCAGTGAAATTTGGCATATAGGTTCCTCTGAAGTCAAAAGTAGCAGCTAAGAAACTGTTTTAAAAATCCTACTCGTAGGAGGTTCGATGAAAGTGACTAAGCAACCAAAACTGGCATTGTATCGCAGTGATAGGTCACGAGCCGTTATGATAGCTAATGTTTATGTCATACATTAGTGTGTTTTCTGTGTTGTAGTAGGCAGAGCATACTTTCAAATAGAACAGTTGGCGATTCTACTTCTTGTTTTGTTCTATTGACTGATTGTGAAAGAATTTTGTTACAAAAATGCCATAATCCATGCCCGTGGAATGTTTTCTTGATGAGGTAGCGCTTCCTCACTATACAGTGGCTATTACGAGAAGGTCATTTTTGTCTCGCCTCGTCGCTTTCTTATTGAATATACGGCACAGGTAAGTCTAGCCGAGAGATTACAGGGAGTATGGTAAACCAACCAATAAGTTTTCTACTATGAATCCTATGAAGCCTGAGTAATTGACTGAGATGTCGAAGCTTAGTATGTTCCGTATAACTTGTGAACTGATGACGGGAGGTGAATCGTTCCCCAAGGCACCTTTTGACACAAAGCTCCGAAAACCATGGTTCTGTGTGACGCAGAGGACGAAGGGAAAGGCAGATCTGGATATTCAAAGTAGAATCTCCCTGACCCCTTCAGACTAGGCTTCCTGTGACTCGGGCCAAGTGGCCTAGAGGCAACATGTGTCGCTCACTGGTTCTCCCCTCATCATTACTTGTCACGGAGTCTGACTGTCCACATTGGTCACTTGGACACTTGGGCCAATGACGAAAATAATGCGTATTTTCTATGTTAAGACATTAAGTGATGCTGTCCGAGTTAGTTACAAATCTTCTGCAGGTGTTAGAGCAATTTCGATAACATTTAGCTGAAGGTAATCCCAAATTACATTGTGAATCCATACTCGTGAACCCATACCCACCTCCCTCCGTTTCTCTACTTCTTCTCTGAAAGAAATGTAGTAAGCAGGTATATCGCGCGAACTTGGACATTTTTTTAAATTCAAAGATCTCGTTCCATGTTCTAAATGAAGAATTCCAAGAACTGCAAGTTTGAAGTGCAAACCGTACCCGCTAGGTAAGGCTCAGAGAACCTAGACAGTCTTTGTGGGCTTGTCTTTTCAGACTGTCGGGTTATGCAGAGACCTCAGTTCCCAGTCACATTGAGAAAGGTGCGTTATGAGCTTCATGTCTACATTAATAGCCGCCTTCTAGCTAAGTTTGGAGGGGCTGTTGAAAACATGGAAAAGCGAAATCCCGTGAGAAGAATAGCTAGTGCTGTTGGTTAGTTATAATTCTACCTTTAAGTGGACAAAATATGTGCTATGATGAGGAAATGGGTATCTAATGTGCTTGTATTTCCCATACACTGGCTTTTATTTCAACACATACAATTAAGTAATGGTTCAAGGATTGTTCTTTCCGGAACAAATCTATGAACTGTCTAGATAATATCTACGACTTATTGTTCGATCCATATCATGGAAAACAGAAAACAAATAGACAAACAGACAGAAAACCAGATAGTGAAACTAGAAGCCCCCAGATGATCATTATTGTATTTGCTGGGCATCTTACAGAAAATACTGTATTGTTAACGAAAGGAGTTTGGTATTTGCAATTTGTCCCTATCTTTAAATTTTTATCGGTACTGTATTCTATATTTTTTGGAATAATTCACACGCCACTTCATGACTTGCACATGGGATTTGACATGAAACAGTTGGCAACACTGTATGAGACAGCCATCGTCATCTGTTTATGAAATTATGTCACCTGTCCAGTAGAGCGGCAAATTGCGTCCTGTATATCAATTTTGAATTTGACATCAGCTCCGCCTACTGTCACACGGCTGTTATTGAAATGAAACAACTCTGACTGAAGCAATCGCTGAAAAGTTTCCGCATTCCAAGAGTTTTTAATGACACATATTGAATCCATAACTATATATCCGTGTTATAATGTGAGTCGAGGTAGGAGCTTCATCGCACCGGTTTAACGTTACTGAGACGAGGATATGGAAACAGTCTGTAGAAGATCAACTGTAATACAGAGCGGAGAATGTTGGAACATCCACGTGCCGCATTGATGTCGGCAACTGACTGGATGCAGCGTCTGAAAGTGACACAGTAGCCCACAACATTTTGAACAACAGTATCGAAGACACGAGTCTGATTAACCAGATCTTAGAAATGAACGAGAAAACCAGGGAAGCACTGACCGCCAGTTTCGACAACAATGAAGAAGAATAGAAGATTGATGTGCCACCATTAGAGCAGAATTTGTGGTTCCATTTGACCTCTTCTGACATCTAAGGGACCATAAAGGAAAATACTGATGTTCTCTGGAGACAACCCCGCGTATGAGAGGACGGTAAAAAGTACCCACAGAATCCCATGCTTGTCGAAAGAGGTTACTAAAAAGGGGCCACAAGGCTGTTATCTTGGTAAAGTGGACTGGTGCCCGTAAGTCCCTAGCTCCGGCTGGTACTGCCTCATCTTCCTCCCGTACTACATCATGCTCCTCACTTTTATCTTTGCTATCTGACATTCCTTGGTCAAATCTTGTTCTCGTCCGACCCAGACGGTATTAGAATTACTTGGTTCGAGAACTGGAAAGACATACAAAGAAAAGCAGCTCAATTAGTTCTGGGTGATTTCCGAAAAAAAGAGAAGTGTTACGAAAATGTTACAAAGTTTGGACTGAGGAGACTTGGGAGAAATAAAACGAGCTTCTCGACTAATTGGTATGCACTGAGTTGCCAGTTGAGAGATGACGTGGAATGACATTAGTAGACGAATAAGTTTGAGTGGTGTTTTGAAACGTATGAAACATCACAATATGAAGATAAAGTTGGAATTCAAGAGGAGAAATATTCTTTTATAGGAAGAGGAGTTAGGGATTGGTATAATTTACCAAGATATTCAATAAAATTCGAAATTCTTTGCAATTATTTAACGAAAGACTAGGTAAACAACAGATAGGGTATCTGCCACCTGGGCGGCTGCCCTAAATGCAGATCAGTGGTGATTGATTGGTAGGTCGCGAGGCCTACGTAGAAGCCTATTTTGTTTTGATACCTCTACCTGCGTACACTTTCTCCAACCCAGTACATACTTGAGGACTTGATGGCTGCTGACCCTATGGTAATAGAAGCTCGCCACTTGGGCAGTCCTTATTTGATTTTCATTATGCCATAGTCTGGCCACCTGTTTTAACGTACCCTTATATTTGTGTTTCTTGTATATAGTGTTAACTTTGCTTGTGATACCTTTAACTCGTCCGTCTCCATGGCTAAAATGGTTAGCGTGCTGGCCTTTGACCTAAGAGATTCTGGGCTCGATTCCAAACGGGTCGGGGATTTTAACCTTCATTGGTTAATTCAAATGGCTTGGAGGCTGGGTGTGTGTAACGTCTTCAGCATTAGAATTCATGATAGATAGGATCACATCCTCACAGACGTGCAGTGCGCCTATACAGCGTCAACTCGAAAGACCTGTACAAGGACTCTTCGAAGGCCACAGGCCATTTAAAACAAAATCCTTGACTCGACTAATAATAAATGTCCTTCGTGCCTTTCCCTATGTTTTGCTGATACCTTCATTCTTCGAGGTATCGGACCTGTTCCATATTCCTCCTGATTAGTGTTAAAATGTCCGACTCGTTGGCTGAATGGCCAGCGTACTGGCCTTCGGTTCAGAGGGTCCTGGGTTCGATTCCCGGGCGGGTAGGGGATTTTAACCTTCATTGGTTAATTCCCATTGCCCGCGGGCTGGGTGTTTGTGCTGTCCCCAACATCCCTGCAACTCACACACCACACATAACACTATCCTCCACCACAATAACACGCAGTTACCTACACATGGCAGATGCCGCCCACCCTCATCGGAGGGTCTGCCTTATTAGGGCTGCACTCGGCTAGAAATAGCCACAGGAAATTATTATTATTATAGTGTTAAAATAGCTTGGTTGCGCAGATGCACTTTCTTCTAAAACAATAATTATTACTATCACCACCACCACCACCAACATCGGAAGACAAGTGAATACCGATAATGGTGATGATGATGATGATGACGATATATCTTTGCTCGCGATATATTCTTCTTGAGAAAATTTCAATATCTGGTAGTCTATACAACACACTGATGACAGCAGTTCATATTCAGCGGCTATAAAATTGTTTTTGATGCTCTCTAAGCGAATTTAGACAGAAGTAAAGGTTGACAGTTTACCTACTTATCTGCGATAATAATAGATTTGTTTTGTTTTTTGATTCAGTACTATAAAAACACTTTCACCAAAGGAGCAATATTGCACATGTGCGCAACTAAGGTTTGCTTGTTGTTTTAAGGAGCTTAACATCGAAGGTCATCGGCCCAACAACTAAGGTTTTGTACCATCAGATACTAATCGCGTATCTACGCGCTGCTAAGCGAGTCTCCATTACATGCTGTGGTGTTGTACGAACAACGTGTAATAGCAAAACATATAACATTGGGAAGATAATCGTCAGCGAGAAACACGAACATAAGGTACCCGGTAAAGAATTCCTACAGGTACTAATATAATATCAACCCTAAATTATTTTGTATTACTATTCCATCTTTCCGACAACTTCATTGGGTCGTGTGTGCCAGTTGTGTCGTACATGACTACTTGACCAAGGTTTACGGTGTCATGCCCTGCCTGATGACAACCCTAAGTGGAGTTACATATTCTGCGGTTACGTGTTTATGTGGTAATAGTGTGTAAATAATGACTAATATACAGTCCCTAACCAGAAGAATTGATCAGACGTGATTGAAAACACCGACGATGCCATGAATCGAACTCACGATCTCCCAACTTAAGATCGTTATATTGACCACTCAGCTAAATTTTATTATTATTATTATTATTATTATTATTATTATTATTATTATTATTATTATTAATTTTCATCATCATCATCATCATCTGTTTACCCTCCAGGTACGGCTTTTCCCTCGGACTCAGCGAGGGATCCCACCTCTACCGCCTCAAGGGCAGTGTCCTGGAGCTTCAGACTCTTGGTTGGGGATACAACTGGGGAGTATGACCAGTACCTCGCCCAGGCGGCCTCACCTGCTATGGTGAACAGGGGCCTTGTAGGGGGATGGGAAGAATGGAAGGGATAGGCAAGGAAGAGGGAAGGAAGCGGCCGTGGCCGTAAATTAAGTACCATCCCGGCATTCGCCTGGAGGTGAAGTGGGAAACCACGGAAAACCACTTCGAGGATGGCTGAAGTAGGAATCGAACCCACCTCTACTCAGTTGACCTCCCGAGGCTATGTGGACCCCGTTCCAGCCCTCGTACCACTTTTCAAATTTCGTGGCAGAGCCACCACTACACCACAAAGGCGGACATTATTAATTTTACGTCCCAATAAATCCGTTTAAAGTTTTCGAAGACGCCGGAATGTCGAAATATGTCCCGTAGGAAGTCTTTCAGGTGCCAGTAAATCTAACGACACGAGGCTATCGCATTTGAGCACCTTCAAATATTACTGGACTAAGCCGGGATCGAACCCGTGAACTTGTGCTCAGAAACACAGTGCTCTACAGTTTGAGCCACTCAACCCAGCAGATTGGTGTAACTTTCCGATATCTTCGATGGCATAATTTCAAATTTTATCGAACATGGTCAAATCACGGCACCAACACCAAATATCAAAGGCTTCTACTTTCTTAATGTCAGTTTTTTTCAGTGTTCGGGTCTCACCAGTGTATATCCCAATTAACCACACGTAGTTCTTTACAGGTTGTTTACTTCGGAGGCTGCACTGTTGACAAATTTAGCCGGAGTAGCGCGATGTCATTTACTCTATTTCATTAATAATAATACTCTCAGATTTACGTCCCACTAACTACTTTTCTGATCTTCCGAGAGACAAAGTGCCGGAATTTTATCCGTCGAGAGTTCTTTGACGTAGAGGTAAATCTAGCGACACGGAGCTGACGCATTTTAGCACCTTCAAATACCACAGGACTGAGCAAGAATCGAACCTGCCAACTTGGCCTCAGAAAGCCAGCGCCTTAACCCGCTGAGCCACTCAGCCCGTCTTACCCTATTTCTAGAATCTAGTTACTTGTTCTATACCTAGAATGAAATAATTACCATATTTACGCAAATAATCCCCGCCACCGAGTAATCCCCGCACTTTAACTTTAGGAATGCCAACATTTACTCAAATAAAACCCGCACCCCAATTTCGTGCCTAATTTTTTTTTTTAATATGGGGGTATTATTCGCGTAAATACGGCAATCAAGCACACTAACAGAACGTACAGCAACATCAAAGTTCTTCAAGTCATATGGAGTTAGCAGCGTGATGTCCTAGAAAGTAAAATACCGAGCGAGTTGGCCGTGCGGTTAGGGGCGCGTGGCTGTGAGCTTGCACACTAGGCAAATGCTGGGGCTGTACCTTAATTAAGGCCAAGGCCGCTTCCTTCCAACTCCTAAGCCTTTCCTATCCCTTCGTCGCTATAAGACCTATCTGTGTCGGTGTGACGTAAAAGCCATTAGCAAGTAAGTAAAATGTGTGGGAAATACCCTCGTGAAAATCCAAGGAAAATAACTACGTAAATGTTCGTCACTCATATATGATAGAAGAACAATAAAGAGAGAAAAGGACAGCTCATGGCAAATTCACTTAGAGGAATTGTCATCGTGGTGACAAATCAATCAATATATTGAATTTTCATTCCCAGTCGCAAGATGGTGTGTAGATTATGAGGATCGACTATGAATATGGATAAAATATTTTCATTACATGTCTTCTACGAAGAAGGGTCATCCACGAGATAAATGTAGAGATATTTTTCTTGAACAAATTTCGTTAAAAGCTGAACTGTGAATATACGCTATACACCGTCTCCCCATACTCAAGAGTGTAATGGGAGGGATTCGCCTGCCTCCATCGGCATGAAGCAGTGTATGTGTGTGTGTGTGAGATTGACAGAGCTGTGATAATCATCTGCTGTGTTTCTCCCTCCAGGCTGTCTGATGAAGCGTTCATTTCATTTGCTTTCGCAATCGTCACCCGAAACTCGTGATCAATCCAGGCAGGTCTTCATTCATCAGCGGCTTCCGCTCGGCAGCGTTTCAGCCCTCTCTAGTACACATTCACCATGTTTCCACGAGACGACGCTTGGAAATGTAAAGGAATTTCTGCACATGACTATAATTTTGATCAACATTCAAGGTTTAATTTATCTGCCTGGTAGGAACTTTTCGTGGGATTTAGCTATTCCTAATGCTCCTCAGAACTTGGGCACCTGAAGAGCTAACCTGTGCACGGTCCATGCAAATCAGAAGGCCCTTAGTAGATTTACAAGGCGATCTTTTGTTTATTTATTTATTTATTTATTTATTTATTTATTTATTTATTTATTTATTTATTTATTTAATGAACAGTCCAACTCCACACTCCACACACTTTTCTCGCCCTGTTCACATTTGTTCAGTTCCTCCTATATTGTTCCTTGTTGGCATAAATACGTCTGATGGCGGGGGGTCGTCTGAAATTAACAGCCGTTGATGGATGCCCATGTTTGAGGGACATATTTAAGATGATTTAATTTTCGCAAAGGAATTCCTAGCACGTGTAACACATTCCCTTTCACGAACCATCCGCTTCTTCTTCCTTTTTTCTATATACTGCACGCCATCTGTCCAGTTTTTTGCCGAAAATATCCTGTTTTTTAAACATTTATTCGTACTTCCGGCAGGAATTCAAATTTCTTTGCAACCATCCTAACCTGACTTTCAGCACGAATCTCTACAACAGCAAAAGGCTTGAGGAAGGATTAAACCCTGTAAGACACTGGTAACTCGTATAAAATATGCAGCACCGGGCGAGTTGTACGGCGCTGAGACATGGACACTCAAAACCAACACCATAAACAGACTGGAAGCCTTGGATATGTGCGTATTTGGAAGGAAGCTGCGTAATACGTAGACTGACCATGTCTCCAATGCAGAAGTACTGAAGCGCACGAAGAAAGACTGAGATCTAATGAGCATAATCAAGAAAACACAGCCTACATAGGACATATCACCGCAAGTGATAAATGTCTTCTCCTACAGACGATCTCGCACAGAGAAGTGGATTACCGTCGAGGTCGAGATCGAAGAAGACATTAATGGCTTGGGAATTTTAAGTCTCATCAAAAACTTCTTATGATTTTCGGAGACGCCATGGTGCCGCAGTTTTGTCCCGCAGGAATTATTTTTAGCTCCGGTAAATGTACCGACGATTTTGTGCACCTTCAAATATCACCGGACTGAGCCAGGATCGAACCTGTCATGCTGAGATCATAAGGCCAGCGAAAGAGGACTAGATTCTACGATCTTAAAATAAAGAACAGATAATCGTATCCGCTTCGCGAAGATTGTAGTTAATCTCCACTAATGGGAAAGAACCCGAAGGAGGAGAATATTAATAATAATAAGAAGAAGAAATGAAATAGAAATAACTGTCCTTATTGAGTGGCTTGAAAAATATTTAAAAATATATACATTATTAAACATTTAACACTTCGCCGTATTGGTAACTACACAGGGTGATGGGCTTTCCCACTCGAGGATCAACAGTTATTTTGAGTTTTTGGTTCACAATTCACATTCCACCGCGTGCTCGGTCCGCCCGGAATGAAGCAAGTTCGTGTCTCAGTCAGGAAGTCGAAAAATTTAAGAAACGAGATTTCCACTTCCGGAGGTGCATATGGTACTGAGGTTCACCCAGCCTACACTTAGAAATGAGTACCAGGTCAATTCCTGGGAATAAACGCCGAGCGTACAGCTAAATACTCCACCCCAACAAGTGCGAAGATTAGATATAGTGGAAGCCTTTACCTTCCATCCTTCATGACCTGTATGGAGATAACTTTTTTTTTTGCGTTCGTAGCGGCGATTAGAGGGGGCCTCCATTTTGTGGAGAAATTATCACGTTTTTATTCCATTTCAGCCAGCTGAAACTAGGAATTATAGGAACTTTTTTAAAAGCAAGTTTTACAAGCAGTGTTGACCTATCACCTAATAGTTATCTTTATTTTATTTTATTATTAGAATAATTACTAGCGGAAATATGCACAAAATATCGTTTGTGGCAATTATAAATGATTTATAAATGTATATTCACACCAAACTTGTATTATATTGCATAATATTGTTCCTTTGGTAAAAATTTTATTGTATAATATTCAGTCAGAATCTATTTTTTTAAAACCATTATTACCGCACCTAGGATAGAGGACTGTAAACCTTTACCTCTCTGTCGAAATACACACGGAGAGCATCAAATAACTTACCATTTTGCAGATTTTTTCTCTAGTTCTGTGGTGTAGTGGTTAGTGTGATTAGCTGAAACCCCCGGAGGCCCAGATTCGATTCCCGGATCCCGAAATTTGAAAAGTGGTTCGAGGGCTGGAACGGGGTTCACTCAGCCTCTGGAGGTCAACTGAGTAGAGGTGGGTTCAATTCCCAACTCAGCCATCCTGGAAGTGGTTTTCTGTGGTTTTCCACTTCTCCTCCAGGCAAATGCCGGGATGGTACCTAACTTAAGGGCACAGCCGCTTCCTTCCCTCTTCCTTGTCTATCCCTTCCAATTTTAACACCCCCCCCCCGCAAGGACCCTGTTCAGCATAGCAGGTGAGGCCGCCTGGGCGAGGTAATGGTCATTCTCCCCAGTTGTATCCCCAGACCCAGAGTCTGAAGCTCCAGGACACTGCCCTTGAGGCGGTAGAGGTGGGATCCCTCGCTGAGTCCGAGGGAGAAACCTACCCTGGAGGGTAAACAGATCAAGAATAAGATGTATTTACCCCGCCCACTATGTCCCACAAATCCGGGTACTTTTTGTTGTCCGTCCATTTTTGCCCCGCAATCCCCCATCCCCACTTCTAATTCCCAATCTCCGCTACTGGATAGTGCTGCAACTCATTGTGCTCTTTACGTGAACGACTCAGTGTTGATGGAGATGAGTGGCAGCCGACAAGGCAAAACACACCTCAACGAACAACAATAGTTAGTCACGGTAAGGTTGCAACGTTCCAGACGTTACAGTGTAATTATGTTAATTTTATTATGTGTAATTAATTCAGGAATTTAACGTCATGATATTTATTTTGGTATGTAATTGTATTATAATTCATGTTTAATCATTTGCTCACTATCATTTCATTACTTTGTAACTACGACTTGTAAACGAGGGCTGAATATCCTAATATTCACTTAGATTCTTGCGACATTCGTGTAAAATTAACTTGCAGTAGATTTCCTCTATCTTGCCACATCACCGAGGAAGAAGGAAGGACAAATTTAGACACCAAGTTCTGGGAAAAGTGAGCACGTGTTCAAGCGTTCTAACGTAAGCTACCGTATTTCGACCAGAATTATTCAAACTGATCACCGCCTATATTTTCAAAGGAGCGTCATATTGCCATGGATACTGAGTGAAAGGACTAATAGAAGAACAGTTGATATCAGGGTTAAGACCCGTCAACTCTAATATCTGGAGTGGGGAGAGACGTGTCATCTGATTGGACCACGTGTAGCGACCTGTAATTAGCGCCAGAGAAGGTTATAAAAGGGCGTGTTGGAGCTCTTGGCTTCATCTTCTACGTGATTCTTATTGAGTTTCTACTTGATCTTCTACTTGATCTTCTACGTGATTCTTATGGAGTTTCTACAATCTTCTACTTGATCTTCTACTTGATTCTTCTACGTGATTCTTATTGAGTTTCTACAATCTTCTACGTGATTCTTATTGAGTTTCTACAATCTTCTACTTGATCTTCTACTTGATTCTTCTACTTGATTCTCCGGATTCTTCGTTTGATTCTGCATTCGTATTCTACATTAATTACTTCATTTACCACGACGTGGTACTTAGAAATTCTGAATGAGGGGTGTATAGCCACTCTCATCAGGAAGTACGTACAGCTCGGCTACAAGACCGGTTTGAACCAGTCTAAGTCAATAGGTGGTATTAATCTAGATAGAAATGAAACTTCAGAGCACATTTTCAGTAAAGTTGGAAGGATTCTTAATTGAGTATCCTCTCCATAAAACCCAAGGTGGTTCTTCTAACTATGACTTAGGGCTTATCTCCAATATATGGGATAGAGCATAATAGGGAGTGTTAGTTTTGAAGTCATCTTCCAATTAGTGGGAGGTGCAATTTGCAAGGTAGGAATGGTACTTAGCTGCAGATGAAGAGATCTCAAAGACGACCGGTGATGTTCCAGCTACAAGGATGGAAGCTTTCCAAGGACCAGCAGAACAAGACTACATGGTGAGCAAGCGAGTTAAAGATATTGCAAGTTTTCGCGAAGTAGAGTCATTCAATTTTTTGTTAAATTCATTTTCTATTTTAAATTCAGTTCTCGTTAAACCGTCGTCATTTATATTCAATATAATAAATAGTATTTTTCTAGTTCACTTTAATCAATCTGCCTTAATTAGCCTTTTGATTTCTAATTCTCCTGCTTATTGATTAGTGCACTATCACTCCACCCCTGTGATAAGAGTCCGTCCAAGCTTGATTATAAATTTTTATCTTTAAGTCCTCAACTTAAAGATTGGCGCCCTTAGCTTGAATGGTTGCATTTCTCGTTCGATGATTGTTCTCCGAGAGGGGAAGTCACATAAATGCCGCTCCAACGTGTGGCGAGAAAATCATTAAGTACGGAGCAGTTAATGACAGTAACGATATCAGAATTCGTATTATGGGCAAAATTTGGATATCCACGTTGCATTAGGAGTGTTTGATTGTGGGAAGGGTCATGGCTGATCAGACGAAAGAGGAGAGGATGTTGCGCAGTGGACGGGCGATAAAAGGCAATAATGTATTGAGTTCAGAGGAAGAGTTGTGTAGTCTAGTAGAGGAAATTGAAGATAGAAGTGTAAGTAGTATGGAGAGTGAAGGCAAGCAGAAAGAAGTCAGTATGGAGTCAGATGATAGTAGGATGGGGGGCGAAGCGGAAGTAAACACTAACAATGAAAGTAATAATAATGATCAGTTAATGGGAATGATGCAGTTAATGTTAAGTAAGATAGAGGACAGTAAAACTGAAATAAAAAGTGAATTGGAACAAATTAAAACAGATGTAGAACAAACTAAATCTGAGCTTAAAGGTGAATTAGAACAAACTAAATCTGAACTGAAAGAACAGTTAGAACAAACTAAAGCTGAATTAAGCAGGGAGATGAGGGAAAATAAGGAGGAAGCGAATCGGAGAATGGACGAACACAGTAGGCAGTTACGCGATCTGGTGGTAAAAAATGAACATTTTAATAAGCGATTAGAGGACCAGAAAAATGAATATGTACGGCAAGGGAAAGAGGTAGAAGAAAAGTTTGCGGAGCAGAGAAGTGAATTCCTGGAATTAATGGGGAAGGAAAACAACTCTACTAGGGAGGAAGTAATGAGGCAGGTCACTAGTATTGATAAGAGAGTTGAGACTCAAAGAGGGGAAATACGGATATTCAAAGACCACGTCCAACAAGAGATTGACACGGTAAAGCTTAGAATAGAAGATGAGACCCGGGCAAGTGAAGAAAGGTTTGCGATAGCTGTAGGACATTGAAAGAGAAGCAGGTTAATTTGGAGAGAGAAATTGTTAGGAGAGACAGAGATGTAGAATGCCGGATGGAGAAAGCAGAAAATAAGTTAAAACAGGTGGCAAAGGATAAACAGGTTTTCACGGGAAGGCAATGTCTAGGAAATAGCTACATTAGGGAAATTGAACTACCTAAATTTAATGGGAAACAAACGAACCCGCTAGATTTCCTTAAGATGATAGAAAAACGATTTGAAAAGCGTCTAGAGGAAGGGTCTATGGACTGGGAAGACGTTATGGAAAATATTGACCATGCTTTTGTAAGGGAAACTCGGTCTTGGTTCATGGTATATAGGCAGACGATGACGAACCTGATAGAATTCAGAAATAAGTTTAGAGAGAAATTCTGGAATGAAGCGATACAAGCTCGGGAGAGAGAAAGGGTGGTATTTGGGAGGTACAAACAGCATGAAGGAGTTACTATGACCGAGTACTTCCTGGCACATGTCATGATTTGTCAGAACTTAGATGGTATAACCGAGGGGTCTGATGTAGTAAGACTACTTTTGAGACATTTTCCGGACAGGGTGAGAGAAGCGGCCTGCATGCAAAAAGTTGGAACTATTCAGGAGATGGAGAACCTACTAGGCAGTTTTGATGCGTTAGGTAACCTTAGGAGTAGAACGGAGAATATTCAGAACTTTAGTCATCACAACGGAATGAGACATAACGGTAGAATACAGAATCACGAAGCTCGCAATCAGTTCAGACCTCAGCAGAACAGCAGGAGCGGAGCACCTGAATATAGGACAGGAAATTCCCAACGGAGGCCAGAGCAATGTACTAATGAGTCCAACGTCAATACACAAGGGGAACCATTAAACTAACTAGAGGCTGTAATGTTAGGTCAGAATTCCAGCCTAGTACGAAGGTAGCGAAGTGTCTTGCCATGAAAGTGTTACCATATGACCTAGATGTTAGAGACGATTTGTTGTATGAACCCGAGCAGAATAATGGAGATTCAAGTAATAAAGTAGTCAATCCCGTTGTTAAATTGAAAGTCTGGGGGGCGTGGGTTAAAGTTTTGATTGATTCTGGTAGCCAAATATCATGTATTAGTTCTCAGTGGTATGAGTCATTAGTGAAACAGGGTATTCAGTTGGAGGAAATGCCTGTTAAGTCTACTTTCATCATTACGGCTGTTGGAAAGAGGTCTAAGCAAATTTGTAAACAAGTAGCTGTCCCGATCTGCATTAATAATTCTATTAGCGTTCAGATATGTTTGGTAATTCCGCATTTAATATTTGATCTTATCTTGGGATCTGACTGGTTAACGTTAAAATTGGCTCAGTTAAATTACAATGATCTAGTGCTAAATTTGAGGTGGAATAATGAGGATATCAAGGTCAAGTTTGAGGAGGAAATTCAGAGGAAAACGGAAGTTAGTACAGTGTGGAGAATGAGAGAGGTTTCTAAAGTAAATGAAGAGGCTAGTGAGGGCCTGAAGTTGTGCCAGTTGTGGATTAATGAGGATAAAATATGTGGCTTGAAAGAAGCCGTAAGTAGAAATCAGTTGAATGAAATCCAGAAGGACAAGTTATATGAAGTGTTATGTGAACACGTGGAGATTTTCTCCGAGAAACCTGGTGTTACCCATCTGTATGAACATTCTTTTTCTGTGCTGGATAAGACTCCATTCAGCGGACCGCGGTATCAGATACCACACAAATATGCCAAAGCCGTAGAGGATCAAATTCAAGCTATGTTAGCAGACGATGTGATTGAATTATCAAACAGTCAATATGTTAATCCCTTAATTGTCGTGCCTAAGTCTGATGGATCAATACGTTTGTGTATTGATGGCAGGGAGATGAACAGACGTATTGGTGCTGATCAGTTGAGATCACAAACCATTGAAGAGTTGATACAGAATTTACTCTGAAACTTGACAAATGTGTTTTCAGTAGACGAGAGGTGACTGTTTTGGGGCACCGTGTATCGGCAATGGGAGTGACGCCTGAGAGCACCAGAATTGAAAAAATATTGAATACTACGACACCTAGAAATATTAAGGAGCTCAGATCGTATATTGGTGTATGTAATTTTTTCAGACGATTTGTAGTGAGATTTGGTAACTTACTAGAGCCATTTAGAGAACTATTGAAAGCTGGCAGTAAGTGGGAATGGACACAAGATCATGATAGAGCTTTCCTAAAATTAAAAGAAGGATTCAGGCGGGCGGTTGTTTTGAGATACCCCATGCCCGATAGGAAGTATGTGTTGCTGACGGACGCATCTCACTGTGGTATCGCTGGTGCACTATGTCAAGTAGATGATGATGGTAATTTAGGGATTGTGTCTTTAGCTTCCAGAGGTTTAAGTGCTGCTGAAAAGCGTTATACTATAACGGAACTTGAATTCCTAGCTATCGTATACTCCCTCAGTAAATTTAGGATGTATGTTTTAGGTACCGAATTTGAAATTAGGACGGATCATCATGCTCTTTCTTTTGTATCCAAGTGTAAATTATCATCTAACAGAGTTAGTAGATGGATACTCGCCCTACAAGAGTATGATTTTAAGGTAACTCACATTAAGGGAAAGAATAATGTCCTTGCTGATTTATTGTCACGTGATCCGAAGTTGAGCGAAGAAGGTAGCCTTCTAGAGCCACGTGAGGGCATTATTATATGTACATGTCTGTCTAAGGAAAATGAAACTGCTCTAAATAGACTACGTAACCTATTGGTTGAACAGTCGGTAGACGAAGAATGTCGGGAACCTTTGTCTGTACTTCAGGGAGGAGAGCAGCTCACTGTGTCGCATGGTAGGCACACGTACAAACTGGTTAACAGGTTTCTAGCCAGGAAATGTGGCGAGGATCTCTGGGGGATTTGTGTACCCAAAGCGCTACGTGTGGAATTGATTTGGTTTATCCACAAGGAATTAGGACATTTTGGAGCTAATAAAGTTCTGTATGAGATCCGACAGAATTTTATATGGGACAAGATGGGAAGAGATATAAGAAAAATTCTTTCCACTTGCGATCTGTGTCAGCGTAGCAAAGTTCCTAACCGCTATTTAGAAGGACCTCGTCAGGCAGTAATCTCAGAAAGACCTGGTGACTTGGTGTGTACTGATTTATTTGGACCTGTGGTAAAGGGACAGTTCGGCTTCCAATATATTTTAGTCATTATTGATGCCTTCTCGAAATTGGTCAGATTATACGGTATGAGAAAAGCCACTGGAAAATCTTGTAGTCGTATAATCAAAGAGAAGTATATCCCTGAATTAGGTACTCCTCTTAGAATATTATCAGACAGTGGACCGCAATTTATTTCGAGAAAATGGAAGTCCATAATTAGAGAGCTAGGTATTACACAGGTTCATTCATCTATTAGATACCCTCAGGGCAATATGTGTGAACGCGTTATGAAAGAGTTATCTCGCATGTTTAGATGCTTAGTGTTCGATAAGCATACAGCCTGGGTGGCTCATTTATCCCGCATAGAGACATGGATCAATGCAGTTCAACATGAAAGCACTAGATTGACGCCGTCACAAGTTCATTTTGGTTGTAAGCCTCAGAATGAACTAGTGAGAGTGTTAGGTTTGCTTGAGGAACCACCTCGTAATGCTGAATTTTACGTCCGACTGGCACGGGAGAACCTGATTAAATCTGGAGATAAACGTAAAAGGCAGCAGAAACGTAAGGTACTGGATAACTTTGAGGTAGGTGATATGGTTTTGGTGAGAGTTCCAATGTTGTCAAATAGTGAGGATAAGGTAACAAAGAAATTTTTTCTTTTATATCAAGGCCCTTATAAAGTACATAGAAAACTAGGACCCTGTGCTTACAAGTTAGCGGATGGCGAGAGCGTAATGAATGGTTCATATAACATTAGTAGTTTACGGAGATACCTGTCGTGTGAGGTGGCTGAACCGGATTGTGAGATATAGGTCAGTAACTCGGGGAAGTTGCTACTTGTTATGTCAGACTACGAGCGGAATGAGTTTGCGTCTCAATTGTGGTGGTATTTCCTAGTTGTGTTTGTAAACAAGGGAGGTGTTTGTGTGGCGGTAGATTTACGCTCGTTCATTGACGATAGATCATCTGTTTTCCGTATGTGAGGCCATGAAATTTTATATATTTGTTTTCTGAGATGTTACAGAAGGCTAATTAAAGCTGACGACGGCAAATAATTAATTTTCCCGTATGTGCATTTCTAACTTGCAATAATTTTACCGTGAGCTTAAATCACGTGTGTATTCGTGTGAAGTGTATTGCATCCTGCTTCAAGATAAGGTTGAAACATTCGAAAGAGTGATAAAAGTGTAAATTGTTTGTATCATTTGTTTTCCATGGTTCTAATGTAAAAGATTGGAAGAGAACGTGTTACTGCTATCTAGCAAAGAATGTCGGAGAGATGGGGAGTAAAAGGACAAATAGACACTCGGCAGAGTCTGTAATCTGAATTGTATATATATTATGTTATATTCTCTAGGATAATCTTGTTTTTTACAAAAATGGAAAGTTGCTTGTGTTGGGCATAATTTAGTATCTAAACCTCAAGATGAACTGAAATAACAGACATTCGCAATGGTAAGCAGTCTAAGAGAGATATGGAAACAGTGAGATATAATTAATTGTATGAAAATAATGTCACTCGTTATGGGCAGGTAATAGAGGTATTTCAAGTCAATGTGGGAGTAAGTGTGTGAGTTCTCAACTCATGTGATATTTGTTAAGAACTCATGGGGGCGTATGTAACGTTCCAGACGTTACAGTGTAATTATGTTAATTTTATTATGTGTAATTAATTCAGGAATTTAACGTCATGATATTTATTTTGGTATGTAATTGTATTATAATTCATGTTTAATCATTTGCTCACTATCATTTCATTACTTTGTAACTACGACTTGTAAACGAGGGCTGAATATCCTAATATTCACTTAGATTCTTGCGACATTCGTGTAAAATTAACTTGCAGTAGATTTCCTCTATCTTGCCACATCACCGAGGAAGAAGGAAGGACAAATTTAGACACCAAGTTCTGGGAAAAGCGAGCACGTGTTCAAGCGTTCTAACGTAAGCTACCGTATTTCGACCAGAATTATTCAAACTGATCACCGCCTATATTTTCAAAGGAGCGTCATGTTGCCATGGATACTGAGTGAAAGGACTAATAGAAGAACAGTTGATATCAGGGTTAAGACCCGTCAACTCTAATATCTGGAGTGGGGAGAGACGTGTCATCTGATTGGACCACGTGTAGCGACCTGTAATTAGCGCCAGAGAAGGTTATAAAAGGGCGTGTTGGAGCTCTTGGCTTCATCTTCTACGTGATTCTTATTGAGTTTCTACTTGATCTTCTACTTGATCTTCTACGTGATTCTTATGGAGTTTCTACAATCTTCTACTTGATCTTCTACTTGATTCTTCTACGTGATTCTTATTGAGTTTCTACAATCTTCTACGTGATTCTTATTGAGTTTCTACAATCTTCTACTTGATCTTCTACTTGATTCTTCTACTTGATTCTCCGGATTCTTCGTTTGATTCTGCATTCGTATTCTACATTAATTACTTCATTTACCACGACGTGGTACTTAGAAATTCTGAATGAGGGGTGTATAGCCACTCTCATCAGGAAGTACGTACAGCTCGGCTACAAGACCGGTTTGAACCAGTCTAAGTCAATAGGTGGTATTAATCTAGATAGAAATGAAACTTCAGAGCACATTTTCAGTAAAGTTGGAAGGATTCTTAATTGAGTATCCTCTCCATAAAACCCAAGGTGGTTCTTCTAACTATGACTTAGGGCTTATCTCCAATATATGGGATAGAGCATAATAGGAAGTGTTAGTTTTGAAGTCATCTTCCAATTAGTGGGAGGTGCAATTTGCAAGGTAGGAATGGTACTTAGCTGCAGATGAAGAGATCTCAAAGACGACCGGTGATGTTCCAGCTACAAGGATGGAAGCTTTCCAAGGACCAGCAGAACAAGACTACATGGTGAGCAAGCGAGTTAAAGATATTGCAAGTTTTCGCGAAGTAGAGTCATTCAATTTTTTGTTAAATTCATTTTCTATTTTAAATTCAGTTCTCGTTAAACCGTCGTCATTTATATTCAATATAATAAATAGTATTTTTCTAGTTCACTTTAATCAATCTGCCTTAATTAGCCTTTTGATTTCTAATTCTCCTGCTTATTGATTAGTGCACTATCACCCCACCCCTGTGATAAGAGTCCGTCCAAGCTTGATTATAAATTTTTATCTTTAAGTCCTCAACTTAAAGATTGGCGCCCTTAGCTTGAATGGTTGCATTTCTCGTTCGATGATTGTTCTCCGAGAGGGGAAGTCACAAGGTTGTTGTTTGGTCATCAGTTGCTTAAACAGTTCTCCGTGCTACCCCACCCGTGTCCATTTCTACGTAACTCCTACATATTACATATACTCCAATCTGTTGGTTATATTCGTGTCTTGGTCTACCCCCTACTGTTCCGCATTCATCAAGTCATCTCCGTACAGACCATGAAAGGTGCAAGGTAAAGGCTTCCACTATCCATAACCTCGGCACTTCATGGGATAAGAGTGGTTAGCTCTACGGCTGGCCGTCTTTGCCCCTAGGAATTAACCTGGTGCTCACTTCCGGTGTAGGCTGAGTGAACCTTAGGGCCATGTGCACCTCTGGAAGTGGAAATTTCGTTTCCTAAATTTTTCAACTTCCTGACAGGGAATCGAACCCACGTCATTTAGGGTGAACCGAGCACACCTTTACCGCCTCGGCCAGGCAGCCCATTCTTCTGCATACACTTCCCTCTGAAAGAAATTAACTTAGTACGTGTCCTATCATTCTATCCCTTCTTCCGGTGAAATTTCGCCACATGTTTTCTTCTCACCAATTTGATTCAGTATATCTTCATACGTGGACAATACTTCACATCACAACCTGCATGGTTGATGGTAACTTCGCGTCAAACATTTTCTACCGCTAATTTCGTGATATGCTGGACTTATAAAAAGACGAACCGAGATGTTTTAAAGGTTGTCCATGAGCAACGGAGACTGATACAGGATATGAAAAGAAGGAGTTTAAAACTTATGAGTAATATTCTGAGAAATAATGACTTCCTAGTAAATGTCTTTGAAGGAAAATTACTAGGAAAGAAAGGTAGAGGAATACTAAGGAGGACATACTTCGAGGATGTGAGAAACTTGATGGGATGATGATGATGATGATGATAATGATAATAATGATGACGATGATGATGATGAATTTTAAGACACAAATTTTCAGAGGAATCCAAAGCATTTATGATAAAACTCATCGTGTCCTGTCTGTGAAACTCATGTGACGCCTGTAATCGAACCAATACTCACTCTATCATTTAGTTATTGCTATAGGAAAGAACCACTAACGGCCCTTTCTTAGCAGACAAAGTAGAGGTCCCCATACTACGAAAAACGTAAAATTAAGCAACTTCCTCAATTGTGCCAAATGTTGAAGGGGCAAAGGGCCAGGTAAGATTTAAAATTGAGAGTCTTGGATATCTCGATAAAATTCAAAAAAGCGTGCGGTTAGGAGCGCTCAGCTGCGAGCTCGCATCCGGGAGATAGTGGGTTCGAACCCCACTGTTGGCAGCCCTGAAGATGGTTTTCCGTGGTTTAACATTTTCACACCAGGCAAATGCTAGGGCTGTACCTTAATTAAGGCCATGGCCGCTTCCTTCCCATTCCTAGGCCTTTCCTGTCCCATCGTCGCCATAAGACCTATCTCTGTCGGTGCAATGTAAAAAACAAATAGAAAAAAAATAGCAAACTAAAAAAGTCAAATTTCAAATATCACTTCCGGCCTAAATGCAGTTTCGGAAGTACAGCCTAATATCGCTTATTTTTTTACTCCTTTTCTTTTTGATTCTAATCCTAGCCAAATTTAACTTCTTTACATAATTCTTTCTGCTTTTTTTTAATGTCCACACCGAATGTAGTTACAAGGGAGTAAGTGAAACACTGCATTGACTCACCTTAGCGATCGTAGTGCTAGAATAAGGCAAACTGCTAATCTAATCGACCGGATAACGATGATTAAGAAAAGGTCTGTAATTTTTAGTAATAAATAAAGAATATATTCTCATATTTTTTATATTTTATTTACCACAAATTCGTAGCTCATTACCCTGGGCTGTTTTTAACACTGACTTGCTTCCCTGAACGGCTAGAACTGTGGGTTTTTAGCGTGTAAAAACTAGAATGGATGCTTGTGCTAGTTGTAAGTTACGCTTAATCCCTTGATTTCTAGCTGCAAACACAATTAAGGAAGTCAATCCCCTAGCGGCCTGCCTTCATAAAAAATAGAGAGCTGTAATCCATCATGTTCTGGAATGTGGCTGAACCTAATTATGTCGTAAGTTTTGAGGCAGGTGGTTTGCGTATCATATTACTAGGTTACCTTTCTCTTAACGAAGTACAGGAAAATTAACATTACTACGACCTCGTTAACCAAGCACGAGTTTTTCTCCTGCCTTAGAATACCTTGTTGTTATGTCATTAGAGCCAGAAAAATTATGTTGAGATTATTATATTATTGATTTCAATGAATTCTGACTCCAATATTAATGTAATAATAATAATAATAATAATAATAACGGGCAGAATACCTAGGCGACTGGAAGCAACCGAATAATTCTGAGAAAGTGGCACTCAAATCAAGAATCAACAAGATGAAAATGGCCTACTAGCCTCACCAAAGATATCTATAACAAACGGTCAATATTACTGTACAGCAGGGACTCTCAAACGCCCAAAATCTCACACGTGCAAATCGAGGCGCAAAAGCTCCGGGCACTGTTCATCGGTTGCACTCGGCTCGGCTCGGACCAACGCTTCGTCTCTGAGCTACTCGGCTAAGCTCGGCTCAACTCGGCTCGGATATGGAGCTCTACGGAGCAAGTGGGGAAGAGGGAGACAGGGGGGAGCGAGCGAGACAGGCGTGGGGAAAGAGAGAGACAGCGCTATTGCTCCAAATCGAGGAGTGAGGGTCTGCACTCTGGTCAACCAAGCGAAGTCGACTTTTGAACCGTGCACAGTGCATGCACCGGGCGCATGTACCCCGAGAGGCCGTGCTGTACAGTAATTCGACCTGAAACTCTGTATGGAGCAGAAAACCTCTCGATGAATAAGAAAGGTCTGGTAGAAGAACTAGAAGCCAAAAAATGGAAGATTCTAAGGACGTTTCTGGGCCCATTAAGAAAAATGGACAATATAGGAGAAGGCACAATACCAACCGCCACAGAAACACGCATCCTTCCCTATACGTTTGGCGTCAGAAAGGGCATCCGACCGTAAAACAGGGCAAAATCCACAAGTGCGACACAGTTCGCACCCGCGACCACACTGGTGTAGGGAAAGCTGGAGAAGAAGTAGTAGAAGAAGAAGATGATAGCAGAAGGCACAATCACTAACTGTATCTACATATGAAGACAATAACAGACACGATTAGGAAAAGAAGGATTTCTTTCTATGGCCACTTAATAAGAATGAGACTAGAAAAATTATCCACTAAAATCTTTACCTACTTCCTGTTTATGAAAACTAAAGGGGTCTGGTTCACCGAGGTTGAAAAGGATAAGCAAGAATTGCAAATTTTACGTGATGACATCTTGCAACGTGATACTTTAAAGAAGAAACTTGAAGGTTTATAGAGTTTTCGAACAAAACCTAAAATTAAGACAGATAAGACGTGAACCGAAGACCGGAAGGAAGGTCATCGAAGAATGATGCGGGAGTACTGGGCAAGTGTTTAAGCTCAAAACAGAAAGGGGATGAAATAGTGTGGTCCATAGCTGTCCGAAACGAAAAAGAAATAATAATAGTAATAATAATAATAATAATAATAATAATAATAATAATAATAATAATAATAATCATAATACCGGGCGAGCTGGCCGTGCGGTTAGGGGCGCGCGGCTGTGTGGATTCATCCGGGAGATAGTGGGTTCGAATCCCACTCTCGGCAGCCCTGAAGATGGTTTTCCGTGGTTTCCCATTTTCACACCAGGCAAATGCTGTTGCCGTACCTTAATTAAGGCCACGGCCGCTTCCTTCCAAATCCTAAGCCTTTCCTATCCCATCGCGTGTCGGTGCGACGTAAAGCCACTAACAAAATAATAATAATAAAAATAATAATAATAATAATAATAATAACAATAACACAATATGAACTGGGAAGTAAAGCCAATTTAGAAAGAGCCATCAAACTCCAGGAAGCTTATAGAGTACCATGGAATCATTACAATAGAAGTCCGGCTCCATGGCTAAATGGTTAGCGTGCTGGCCTTTGGTCACACGGGTCCCGGGTTCGATTCCCGGCAGGGTCGGGAATTTTAACCTTAATTGGTTAATTTCTCTGGCACGGGGACTGGGGGTGTGTGTCGTCTTTATCATCATTTCATCCTCATCACGACGCGCAGGTCGCCTACGGGAGTCAAATCAAAAGACCTGCACCTGGCGAGCCGAACATATCCTCGGACACTCCCGGCACTGAAAGCCATACGCCATTTCATTTCATTTCATTTCATTTCATTACAATAGAAGAGTGATATCGCGTAATGCGAAACTTCGCCATTACAGAACAGTTGATTTGTCGAACGCATTATATACCTTAGAAAGTACATCTCTAGAGAGCCACTCTAAAATTGATGCAATTGGAAAGCAAGAACGTAAAATGTTTAGGAAAATATATGACCTCTCTCAAGTAAATGGCACATGGATTAAAAGAAAAACTGCAGACCTGTATACAGCAACAAATAAATGTATTGATGCCGTGCGTAGGAGATGACTGAAATTCTACAGTCAGATCTGTAGAATGGATAATAATAGATTTACTTAAAACCTATTAATTATAATCAATACAAAAAGGTCAAGGTCAACTTGTCGGAAGAAATTAAGCAGGGTTTTTAAGACAATGCCCTAAAAGATTGTCGCCTTCGGAATTCTCCTAGCAAATTCATGGGCAAAGGTAAAAAGACTACTCGAAAACAGTAGCCAAGTCTTCTTAAATCCCACGTCGGAAGATTTACTCGCACGTTAAAGAATCCCATTTCTCTGAAAATGTTCGGCACTTCGATGTCTCTAGACTGATGGTAGTCAGAGGAATGTTGAACGCTTAGGTTTCCATATTATCCTTATCGTATGAAAATGAAGTTGTGTGAAGGAACTTGACACAGCTGAAATGGTCTTGTACCTATACCTTTAACAAAAATTGTTCTACTAAACATGAATAATATGTTACATGAAAGGAGAGGAAAAGGCACTTGTAACAAGGAGGAAAAGCAGAGGGATGGTTGACAAATGTAGTCGTGATTTGCGTCTCACATAAGTTCTGTCGCAACTCGTACAAAACTTTCCCCCGTGACAAATTCTCTCGTTTCTCCCGTCCACAGTCCCCTGTTGAAGCAGATCCCTCGATCAACGCCCTCTCTAGACCACATCTTCATTTACCTCCCCTCCGCCATTTCTCTTCAGGAAATTGGAATTTTATCTTTCACCTGATGCCAGTGACTCACAGACAGATATGGAGCGAGCGCCGCCGTGGAACTGCTATAAAGTTGGGTCATCACCTACCAGGACCTACAACGTCCCTATGGGCTCCTCATGCAGACACTCTTCAAACATTACTATCCCCTTTCATGCATAAAACGAACACTAAAGTACAAGACGATATCTAGGCAAATGGTGCATGTTCAATGTGGATATACCTTATATGCATTTATGTAATTCTTGGACCAGCAATTCAGCAACTCCTCCAAAGTTCGTTTTCGTAAAGAATATAGATGATTTAGAAATATCTTCGGAGGAAAGTTTCTTTTAAGGGATTTACTTTTCAGGAAATATCCAATAAATATCTCTCGCAAAATTTCGTCGAATTTTCTTCATAATATTTGACCTATTTGTACTTTTTTATCGAAAGTTTCGTACGGTGTGAAAAAATTACTATATTTTTCCTAGTGGCTTTACGTCACACCGACACAGATAGGTCTTATGGCGACGATGGGATAGAAAAAGCCTAGAAGTTGGAAGGAAGCGGCCGGGGCCTTAATTAAGGTACGGCCCCCAGCACTTGCCTGGTGTTAAAATGTGAAACGACGGAAAGCAATCTTCAGAGCTGCAGACAGTAGGATTCAAACCAACTATCTCCCGGATGCAAGCTCACAGTCGTGCGCCCCTAACCGCACGGCCAACCCGCTCTCTAAAAATGACTTTATGACTTTATATAATGTGACTGGATATTATTAGTATTTCCCAAACGTTATTCTTTTATTTTAAAATATTGACAGTATCAACATACATTTATATAGATTAAAGAAAAATTCAGATTTTCATTTTCAAAAATACAGAACTTCCTGTAGTTCTTCCCATTAACGCCCTCACTTCTGACTAAATTCAATTTCCGGTTCATCCTCTAAAATAGTTACAAGTGAATTATCGCATTAAATTATAGATTATGAAACCAAAGAAGGCTTGAATCTATTTTCATTCATTGACCAAGAGAGAAAGTAAGCCAATTGATTTGAAACAACAAACATCATACAAGGTACTGAGCCATATTTTACTCATATCAGACCTCTTATTTTGACTGGAGCATCCATCTCTTCACTAAAATTCAAAAATCTAAGCAAGAAAACAACCGGTAATATTTGAACGAAAATTGATAGAGAGATGGTATATGAGATTATCTAAGAAAAGTAGACGTGATTTTTTTTCGTGTGTGTGTATTTATCCCCTTACAGCCGACAACATTCTAATAAGAAAGAGATAAAAATGTTAAGTCTTACGAAAGAGAATCAGAATCCCCTAGCTCTAAGGAGGGGTTTTGTTACCCGATTCTGTTAGGACGATCAACACATGAAGAAACTCATTCAGCGCTTTTGTTGAAAGACTATGTTTCGAGACACCTTCCGGGCAAGGAAAGGCTAACTGCGAATTCACTTGACTATATCCAGAGAGATTACCAGGAAAATTTGGATAAAGAGAGTTACTTCAACGAACGTGCTGAGTGTGTTTCTCTCCTGCATTGATCATCCTAGCTCCTTCGCTTTAGAAAGATAACTAATACTGACTAAATATACATCCAATGAAATGCCGATTGGGGCTAATGTTTGTTCCGTCGTAATTCAGAAATAGCTCGATATATTTCAATGAAACATGGTGTAGGTTCAGCTGTATTATTAAGTTAAATACTAAAAGGTAACTTAAAAGAGGTTCAAGCTGTAAAGTGAATGAATGGATCAAGTCACCATGGAACGATTGATCTCGGTGGCAAGCCTTTACACACAGACGACGATTCAGAAATTTTTTTTTTTTTTTTTTTTTTTTCAGGTGGCAGACTTCCACGACGAGGGTCTACAAAAACTTGCCTGACGCTAAGAAAAATGTTTGAATAAGCACACAATTACGTGTAAGTGTAGCTGGAGGGATGCAGATTAGAATAATAGAGGAATTAACCAACAATATGTATATATATATATATATATATTGCTTCTTATTTTATTGGCAAAGGTCCTTAATTTAAACATAAAACAAACCCAAACCCCATGACACTACAGCCCTTGAAGGGCTTTGGCCTAATGAAGGCCTGCAGATTACGAGGTGTCGTGTGGTCAGCACGACGAATCCTCTCGGCCGTTATTCTTGGCTTTCTAGACCGGGGCCACTAACTCACCGTCAGATAGCTCCTCAATTCTAATCACGTAGGCTGAGTGGACCTCGAACCAGCCCTCAGATCCAGGTAAAAATCCCTGACCTAGCCGGGAATCGAACCCCGGGCCTCCCGGTAAGAGGCAGGCACGCTACCCTTTCACCACGGGGCCGGCTAATTTAAACATAGCCCTCTTATTTTCACCCTTTTTTAACATGACTATACCTTTCCACGACAAAGAAACAGTCATTTTGGAAATAAATCAACAACATAACCCCTTTCCGACGACATAATACAGTCAAGAAATATTATTGAGGTACTGACCATTGAGTGAAGCTGCATGTATTGAAGTTGATACCATTTCTGCAGTATAAGAATAGATTCCATGCTTCAATGCTGAGGAACGGCGGTTTGAAGTGGCTACGGAAATTAATCCAGATCATAAATGTGATCACCAGGAAGATGAGAGTGAAGATGGAATACGTGACATACAGACGATCTCACTTAACTAGAGACTGCAAAGTATTGCAAGACGCCAGTCGCTTGCCTCTGAAATTGAAAATAATCGGAATTTGATAAAATTGCTCTCCGAGGTTGAGGAAAAAAGAGACTCAAGTATCAGTATTGCATTAAGGCACCTGAGGGACAATTTGTTATGTACTGCACTATTCCTTCGGTACAAATAATAATAATAATAATAATAATAATAATAATAATAATAATAATAATAATAATAATAATATCTTTTCCAATTTGCTTTATGACACACCAACTCAGAGAGGTCTTATGGCGACGACGGGATAGGAAAGGCCTAGGAGTGGAAAGGAAACGGCTGTGGCCTTAATTAAGGTACAGACCCAACCAGCATTTGCTTGGTGTGAAAATGTGAAACCACGAAATACCATCTTCAGGGCTGCCGACAGTAGGGTTCTAACATTTCTAACTGAGTCGTCTATTTTCGAAATCGCCCATCTCCAAAAATATTGAAATCCGCTTTTTGTCTTGATTGTGTTCTTTGTCCACCTTTACACAATACAGCAAATCTTTAACTGCAAACTCGGCCTCTAGCCAGCTTATATTCTTCATAGAAAATTGGAGTCGAGCAAAATATGTTGAATCTCTATTGACTAAACATTTTGGGACTCGGTGGTGAAATGCAGAAGTTTTAAGAAGAACTCATTGACAGTATTAACCTTCCACAAAACAACCCAGAATATGGAAGATGCATGTGAGCACAGTGTAGACAATGTCATTAATTAATGTTTCATTCTGGTTCATTTTGTGTAAATACATTGGATTTTTACACTGTATTGATTTCGTTTTAGTTAAACCTCAAAAAATTCATTTCTTCTACAGTTTCATTCTTTCAGTTTCTTTTCTTTTGGTGCAAACTCGGCCATCTACAAGTTTGAAATGTAAATATTCCAAACAATTATACATACCGAGCTCGATAGCTGCAGTCGCTTAAGTGAGGCCAGTATCCAGTATTCGGGAGATAGTGGGTTCGAACCCCACTGTCGGCAGCCCTGAAGATGGTTTCCCGTGGTTTCCCAATTTTACACCAGGCAAATGCTGGGGCTGTACCTTAATTAAGGCCACGGACGCTTCCTTCCCACTCCTAACCCTTTCCTATCCTACCGTCGCCGTAAGACCTATCTGTGTCGGTGCGACGTATAGCAGCTTGCAAAAAAATATTAGTATTATGTAGCTTTCATAACAATGCTATTTATAAGCGATTAAGCAAATAAAACTAATTCTAAATCTCATTATTTATATTTTATAGGTTTTTTCGGTTTCCTGAAAAATTAAACCATTTGGTGGTGGGTGATTTTGCAAATAGACTACTCAGTTATTCGCCAATTACTTTTAAGAAATCTAATTCGTAAAAGAACCACCGTCCACTTTTGTTACGGAGAGTTTCGACTAGAAATATCCAAACGGAACTGCTGACTACGTGCGATATGCAAAGAATATTTTCAATAGAAAACATTCAATAATTCGTTCGATGTCCGACTCGTTGGCTGAATGGTCAGCATACTGGCCTTTGGTTCATGGGGTCCCGGGTTCGATTCCCGGCCAGGTCGGGGATTTTAACCTTCCTTGGTTAATTCCAATGGCTCGGGGTCTGGGTGTTTGTGCTGTTCCCATCATCCCTGCAACTCACCACTCCACACATAACACTATTCTCAACCACAATAACACGCAGTTACCTACACATTGCAGATGCCGCCCACCCTCATCGGAGGGTCTGCCTTACAAGAGCTGCACTCGGCTAGAAATAGCCACATGAAATTATTATTATTATTATATTCGTTCGATAGTTCCAAAACCATATCACCCACCTGTTCGATAGTGGTTTTCAGCCGATAGTGACCATCTCTATTTCGAATCCCTCATGACTCACCCTCGAAATATTTTTCCGTGCCTTATCATTTCAGATCGTGGAAAATGCAGCGGTAGTTTCCTTTTTGAACACCACGGTCACCTTCCCCCCATTCCCGGATGGAACACCTTCACATATAACTCACACCCATGGGGTGTACGGGAAAAGACAATTGCAGAACTAGTGAGCCGAACATGTCTTCGGACACTCCCGGCACTAAAAGGCATAGCCTACGCTAAAAAGTAAGAAAATAAATAAAAATCCTAATTTCTTAACACGAAAGAATTATGCAGCTTGAGTCATTCCAAACGAAAGATTCAGCATTGCCCTCAGGAACAACGATCGCCATCATATTGCTTACTCTAGTGTGGAGGAATGATGTCTTCAAATGGTTCGCTGGAGCTATGAGAGGAATATCACTTAGAATGTCTTCATCCCCAGAACGTATTCCCTTCAACGCTCCCCTCTATAAGCACATCACAAGGGGATGGAAAAGAAAATAATCATTACTGCCGTCCCCTGCTAAAGTTGTAATGGAATGTTTATTGTGGCTATCAGTTCATTAGCATTATCAGAGCATGCCTTAAATCACGGCACGAAATGTATATACCTAGTGTACATTAACATCAGTCATTGCTCAGAATTTAAAAAAAGAATCGTAATTCTGTATCGGTCATATCCACGGTAACAAGGAAATGCACTTTTTAATTTTATGTCATGTCTGTCTGTCTGTCTGTCTGTCTGTCTGTCTGTCTGTCTGTCTGTCTGTCTGTCTGTCTGTCTGTCTGTCTGTCTGTCTGTCTGTCTGTCTGTCTGTACGTGCATCACGATAAAATGGCTGAGGAGAAATGAGTGAACATC
This sequence comes from Anabrus simplex, assembly GCF_040414725.1. Classification (NCBI taxonomy): domain Eukaryota; kingdom Metazoa; phylum Arthropoda; class Insecta; order Orthoptera; family Tettigoniidae; genus Anabrus; species Anabrus simplex. The sequence continues at coordinate 56,499,944 of NC_090273.1, read as the reverse complement.
GGTATCTAAAGTCGGGGAATGAGGCAGTATAATCTAGGCTGTAAATAATTATCTTCACGCTGAGTGAAATGGTAGTTTAGAGGAAGGCCTAATATTTAATTCCGAAATATCTATGTTTTTAGTGGTTCTACCGACAAATTCTATATAACTAAAGTTATATAGAATTAAATTTCCAATAATTTATGTCTTATACATTTTTACCGAGCCGGCTTTGGAACAGAGATATTCATGAATTTCGTTCTTTGTTTGCTAAATATATATATCAACGCCGAATCGCGAGAATAGGTGGGCAGAATGTAATGAAAATCGGTTTGTAAAGTCAGGAAATAAGGCACTACAGTCTAAGATGTAAATAATTTTATTCACGCTGGGTGAAATTGTACTTCAGGAGAACGCATCTAAACCTAGGTTCTTTGTTTTTTTTTTTTCAGTTGCTTTACGTTGCACCGACAGAGACAGGTCTTATGGTGACTATGGGAGAGTAAAGGGCTAGGAGTGGGTAGGAAGCGGCCATGGCCTCCATTAAGGCATAGCCCCAGTATTTGCCTGGTGTAAAAATAGGAAACCACGGAAAACCATTCTCAGGGTTTGAAATCACTATCTCCCGAATACTGGATAGTCTACTGGCCGCGCTTAAGCGACTCCAGCTACCGAGTTCGGTAAAATTAGTTTTTAAATACCTACGTTATTGGTCCTATTGAAAACTACTACTTTTTTTTTGCTATTTGCTTTACGTCGCACAGACACAGATATGTCTTAACGCGACGATGGGATAGGAAAGGGCTAGGAGTGGGAAGGAAGCGGCCGTGGCCTTAATTAGGCACATCCCCAGCATTGGCCTGGTGTGAAAATGGGAATCCATGGAAATCCATCTTCAGGGCTGCCGACAGTGGGATTCGAACCCACTATCTCCCGGATGCAAGCTCACAGCCGCGCGCCTCTAACCGCACGACCAACTCACCCGGTAACTGGAAAATCAATTGAATTAGTACTTCTGATATTTGGAGCGATTGAACATCTTATTGAACAGACTCATAACTTCAATGGAAGCGCTGATGTCAAGTTTAAGAGAAACTATTTCTTTCTTTTGAACTGAGAGAATATATAAGGAGTGGGTACATTCTATCTTCACTTCCTATCAAAAAAGAACTCCGAATTCATTATGAGACAAGTGCTGGACGACTAGACAGGAGAAATTTCTATGGTTAGTAAGAAAATAAGAAATTTGAGATATGCTAAGGGAGAGTCTTCATATGAACCAAAGATACTGAGAAGCAGTATGTCATGGCATAAATTGGAATCCGTAAGACTACGGACTGTTTATCAAAAGAAATAAAACCAAAGTAATTATATAATCAATCACGTGAAACACGAACATCAAAGAAGTGTAGGATTTTGAAGTGGCCAGCGAAATTCTACACCATCCATTCCTCTTGAGCAACAGCGAAGGGTATGATAAAGAAGCCAAACAAAGAAATAAGCACAGATCGAAATACGACCACCATAATGAACAGAATTTGAAAAGACTCAGCGATATTTTAGAAAAATTAAAACTCTTAAGAAGTATCATACCGGACGAGTTGGCAGTGCGGTTAGGAGCGTGCAGCTGTGAGCTCGTATCCGGGAGATAGTGGGTTCGAACCCCACTGTCGACAGCTCTGAAGATTGTTTTCCGTCGTTTCACATTTTCTCACCAGGCAAATGCTTGGGCAGTACCTTAATTCGCTTCCTTCCAACTTCTAGGCCTTTCATGTCCCATCGTCGCCACAAGACCTATCTGTGTCGGTGCGACGTGAAACAAATAGCAAAAAAAAAAAAAGACTTTCATATTCTCAGTCGCTATTAACACCTCAGGACGCTGATGATGAATGCACCGGTCCAAAATATAGTCGATGCTTTTGAAATATATGCTTATAGATGAACATAAGAATACCAAAGAGACAATACTGATCAAGATTATACGAGGGCTGTAGATACAGTAGTGGGAACGTACTCCAGACACTCCCAGGAGATCGGGGATGGGAGCGATCAGATAGCGCTGTTGTCAATGGGTAGTGTGCACTTGACTGGCGTCCAGTTGGAAGTGGTGTTGTGTGGCGCTCAAGTGAAGAGTGGTGGCTTCACAGTTCTAAAGCATATTTTCATAAGGTGATCAGCGTTCGTGGATTAAAATCGAATGTTATCGAGGATTACATGAAGCTTGTGGCGAGAATGCATTCCCATAGTGTACCATTGCACGGTTGGTCAAGGCGTTTCGTGCGAGTCGGAATGAGGTCTTGGAACACCCTCCGTATTCACCAGACATGTGTCCCTGTGACCGCCGATTTTCTGTCGTGGCATCTGTAGGCCTACTCCATGCCGTAGGGCGCTCCATCGCTGTCATCAACAGAGAACGCCTTCCCAACGGTCCCCGATGGCTTCCCGATATTTTGCAAAAGGTAATATAATCCAATTGTACTTGTTACTTCATTAAATATAGCGTTCTATCAATATCAATGTACTTTATCTACAGCCCTCGTAGGCTATATTCTAAACAAATTAGAAATAATAACACGTCTCTCCGTGTAAATTGTTCATTTCTACCTCCGGAGCTTCCGTCATGTGTGAAAAGGTGTAAATAGTCTAGAAAAATAATAGGTGAAGGAAAAGCAAACATTCAAGAGGAATATAGGGTATGCGTGAAGAAATGGGTGAACCAAGTAAATACACTCAGAGGTCACAGTATGTTCAGAGCCAAGCAAGTAGCACAAGATCGTGAAAGGTGAAGAACTACACTAATTTATGGGATCGACACACGATATCACTCTAAGAGTAAAGGGATTAAAATGAGGTCCCCTAAACCACAGTACATGTGTGAAAGGAGGAATACATAAATAGCGACTGTTCTGAACTTCACTACCCCTAACATTTATGCATATCTCCTTACGTAATATTAGTGTGAATTTTCTTTCTCCATAATGAAATAGGTTTTAATCTGATTATTGTTACGTAAAAATTCTTATCCAACTGAATTATATCCTGAATTATGCAAGGAATTATACTATAACATAAATTACCTGAACATTGCAACAAACACTGGTCACTGCCTCTGAAAATGTTGTTGTCTTTCTTTCTTTCTTTCTTTCCTATTAGTGTTGTACATACTTAGGAGTGAGGTGAGTACCTGCCAGTCATCCAGAAAGACGGCACGGAAACGCATTCATTACTCCATTAACGAGACAGATCATTGGCTATCAAGATGAGGAATGTCTCGAAGAAAAAATTGTTATAAGCTTGGACACTTCTGAATTGTCCCCTTCGTTCGTTCCCTTACATCCGTTGGCCCCCCTCTAGATGAGTCATCCTGCTTACTGCTCATGAATCTTGTGGCAAGTCCCATTAAAAGTCCGTTTCGTGGTCAATTGCCCAAGAAAATCTCAAGAATGGAGAACTACAATCACCGCATCATTCCTTGTCATAATTCTAATGTATTTTCGAGTCAGCCCCCCTCTTTATCCCTCAAAATTCTTACGAAGTCGTCCTTTCCTAAGTGACTTTGGAGGACATCTAGGAAGAATAAGGAATGTTTCTCTCTGTGACCAGATGTTTTAGAGAGAGTAACGACTTTCTGTGATATTATGTTTTATCCTCTAATTTTCAAAATAATGAGAGAAGATTGGCATAGAAATGCCACCGGCAGTCATCTGACAGAAGTAATGAGACACTGGAGACAATGGACTACGTGTTATTTTACATATACATATTCGAATTATAATAAATGCAGAAGGTTCTCGAAACATGTACTTTTGAAATGATGAAGACAATAATTTGTGATTGTACATTCAGGTGTTGACAAGGTGAATCCAATAAAATAAAATAAACACTAACTGTAACAATGAATACGGACCAGTTGGACCAAAATGGTCAAAACTGTAGATTCTGGAGTGTATCAATAACGTTTTGCATCTGTTCAACAGGACCAAGGTATTTTCGAGCGGTTTCGCCAGTCCATGTTAGCTTACCCATGGTGGACATATCGAGCATCTCCTGTGATGTGACCAATGTACGTCCCGTAACTTCGTCGCATGTCACTCACTAACAACGCGTTGTAGGACATTTGTTCACACGGACATTTTGTCTGGTTTGGATTCTAGGAATCATTTCTCGACGTTTACTACAAATGTTTACTTACACTCTATATATCTTGAAACAAAGAGGTGAAAATTATTGTTTTATGAGGAAGTACAACTGGGCAACCAACCTCCATTAACTCTGATCAGAGAGAAAGCTAGTGAAGGGGTCCAAACCTTAGAAAATTGAAGGTGTCGGCCAAAGAAAGTGAAAGGCCATGGAGGGCGTAATAATGAAGAACTCACTACGCGTTGAATGCTGCAATACCATCGGAGACTGGAAAGAACTAGAGATTTCCAAGGGAGGTCAAATAGGATAGATGAAATTGAGGAGTCTGGCATAAGTGGAAGCAATGTCAGGACTCAGCTAAGTGCCCCCGTGGCCACCAACCCACGCTCCCAAATCGATAGCCCGTTGGGCTCCTGTTGGTCACCTCTTAGGATAGGCAGGGGATAACGTGGGTGTTATTGTACCTCTCCCACCGACAGGGGAAACTGAAACCAAGTCCCATAGAAAGAGTTTTGAAGTTATATTCTGGTTTGTCACACTTTTTGGTCGGATTCGACTATTCTTATAGTTGTAATATTGGAAGATACGTTCGGACAGTTATTAGAGGAGGTCCGTTTACTGCCTTCCTGGGTGAGGAGAAGGGAATAGTGGGAGGGGTATGATTGCTATGGAAACGTGGGCGGACCTGCTGCGGTTGCCATGGAGATGAGCCTGCTGACCAGCTCGTGTTGCTTGGAGTTGCCAAACCTCTCCCTTCTGAATACAGCGGTCTGAACGAAAGAGTAAATGAGCCGGAAGCGAAGGGAAGGAGAAAGGAATATGGGAATCTGTTAACACCGTGCAATGACACGTGCAATGTTCCTCCGTTCAGCCCCATCTGTCAAAACGCTCCTGTTAATATTACGGGTATGCAGAGGAAATATACTTCTTTTGGGCGAACAGTGTAATCAAAATTAGCCATACTACTGTACTACAGATCCTAGAACAACACACGCTGTCTTACCGCGTTCACCAAATGCACAGAACTGATGATCAAAAGTTACCCAAAGCAAAAGAAGCCGAAACGAATCAATAACCACTACCATTAATCAGTTTAAGAGAAATAAGATTACAGAGCATTCCGAGACATTCCTTCTCAAAGTTACTCCCCAATTACGGATTCTCTCCCCAAACCCACCACGCCAATACAATGTTACCACTCGGTTAATTTTTCTTGAGCAGAGTTGGATCAGATAGGGACGAGAAAAAGAAATTACCCGCAGTTCCGGTGATATATATTTTTTCCCTTCCTCGCTACCAAAACGGAGGCATTATTACACTTCATTACCATTTGTATCGCTCCTTTCTCTTGGATCTAATGTCTTTGAAGTTAATATCCCATTGTTCTTTTTGTGGTAAATTCCACATAAATATCCTTGTTATATCCGTAAAAATTAACATCAGGAGAATACCCAAGAAGACGTGCAGGAAAAAGTAATATATTGTCCTGTCTCTTCTTCATAACACAATTCAAGAGGTGGTTTCCAAGACATGCTAATCCAATTTTCAGTGGTTTTAAGTAATGTTGCTCAGAGTTCTTGATACATAATTCGAACAAGAGGAGTTACTTGAAATCCGTCTTAGTCCAGTTGATTTGAAAACTGTTATATTTTTCTGAAGTTAATATCGTATTCCAAACCCAGCTAAGTTGACTGGCATGTATATAATATATATATTTGCTATTGGCTTTACGTCGCGCCGACACAGATAGGTCTTATGGCGACGATGGGACAGGAAAGGGCTAGGATTGGGAAGGAGGCGGCCGTGGCCTTCATTAAGCTACAGCCCCAGCATTTGCCTGGTGTGAAAATGGGAAACCACGGAAAACCATCTTCAGGGCTGCCGACAGTGGGATTCGAACCTACTATCCCCCGAATACCGGCCGCACTTAAGCGACTGCAGCTATTGAGCTCGGTGTATCTAATTTATTCTTGAAAGATGTTCAAATTGTATTAATGTGAATGTAAAAATGTATTGTCTATAATAATTGAAGTGTTCTATTTTATTTCAGTTTGCACACTATTGGTGGTTCGCTATTATGTTTCTGTGCACAAAAAAGCAATAATAATAATAATAATAATAATAATAATAATAATAATAATAATAATAAATTGCGTCACACAAGGTGATGGACTCTCCCCATTCCTCTTCAATTGCGCGTTAGGAAAGAGTCACCCGAGAATGGGAAAAATAATTAGCCGGGAAACGGTTGCTGAACAAAGTTCACGTTTGAGGCTCAAAATAAAAAAATTAAAAAAAGGGCACGAGTGTCAACTGCGTTGCCTTCGCCGATGACCTGGCAATCCCATCAAGAAACATAGAGACAGTTGTGCAACAAATAAACATGTTGAAAGAACAGGCAGAGAAAGTTAGCCTCCAATGTTCTTCCGAGAAAACAAAGTAAATAACCAATATTCGAACAGCACCTCAACACCTAACAACATAGTACAGTAAAATAGAAAAATTGGACAGTTTCAGATATCTTGGCGAGACTGTGCAGATGACAACTAGTGAGAAAGAAGCTAACAACAGCAGGCAAGAGTATATGACCGCGACTTTTCGTACAACGCAAGAAAAAGTCATCCCAAGAAAAGCTAAATTTAGGCACCAAAACACAATCCCGATCAAACCCGAGTAAACCCGAGTGTCTGTACGCTGTACTGAGAGAAGCAGAGAAGTAGGAGCGCAAGATCCTTCGCAAAATAATGGGTCCTAAGATAACAGATGGACAGTATAGACTACAACCCGACTAACAAAGCAGACTTTTAATATATCGGACAACAGGCCTAAGAAAATAAGGACGGACTTCAAGAGCATGGGACTGAATCAAGAAGATATCTCTGACCGATCAAAATTCAGCTCAGTGATCAATAACTTTAAGGGCTTCCACGATGAACAAAAGCAGAACAGCGACTGGACAGAAGAGAGAAGGCAGGTGGCAAGAGAATAATAATAATAATAATAATAATAATAATAATAATAATAATAATAATAATAATAATAATTGTTAAAGCTGAAAAATAACCACTCTAGTATTTAGTAATAAACACGTGACCAGTGCGGCATCTTGGCTGAATGCTCGGCGTACTGACTTTCAGTTCAGAGTGTGCCGGATTCGATTCCCGGGTGCGTTGGGAATTTCAACTGCGTATAATGAATTCCTATAGCTCGAGGGCTGGATATCTGTATTCTACCTAATACATATCTCCATTTCCATAAACCACATCACACTGCAAACTGACCATAGAAATACGCAACAGTGAACACCTCTACATAAGCTTGGCGTCAGGAAGGGCATCCGACCGTAAAACTGGTCAAAATTAGCAGCAGCAGCAGCAGCAGCAGCAGCAGCAGCAGCAGCAGCAGCAGCAACAACAACAACAAAAAAGACGACTCCATGTGGAACAAGCCCAGGAAATTAATAAAAAGAGGAAGCAATAAATATATATATGTTTCCTTGACTTAATGAACCGTATTTCAATCATCCGGTACTGTGAAGTGTTCTGCTAGTTGCTTTACGTCGCACCGACACAGATACGTCTTATGGCGACGATTGGATAGGAAAGGGCTAGGAGTGGGAAGGAAGCGGCCGTGGCCTTAATTAAGATACAGCCCCAGCATTTGCCTGGTGTGAAAATGGGAAACCACGGAAAACCATTTTCAGGGCTGCCGACAGTGGGATTCGAACCTACTATCTCCCGAATACTGGCCGCACTTAAGCGACTGTAGCTATCGAGCTCGGTGAAGTGTTCTGAAATGTTTTCCAAATCCAACCAAGTCGTATGGCTCAATGAAATTTTTAAAAGAAAAACAAACACATGTATGTAAATTGGAGGATATAACTGCATAAACCCTTTGTAATTGTTTATCAGTGTAATGGTGAACGTAGTAAAACGAAAGTCATTCTGCCATCACCTTCGAAATCATTATATCAGTTATTTTGGTTTACTGCAAAAATATATATATATAATTTCGACTTAGTTGGGTTTGTAATCCGGCTCTCCAATTGAGAGTTCACTTACGAAGATTATTCCCACACTCTATTTCACTTTATTTCTTCCAAATAAGCCAACGGCCGTAGCCATGTTGAAACATCGGATCCCGTGAGATCTCCGAAGTTAAGCAACATTGGGCGTGGTCAGGAGTTGGATGGGTTGCCACGCGCTGTTGGTGGAGGGTAAGGGAATGGGGGAGCGGAAAGGAACTGGCCACGCTACCGCACGTAAACTCCGGCTCAGGAACACTTCTGCGGAGGTTCGGACCTGCCTTCGGGCAGAATAACCCTTACCTTACCTCATCCAAATAAGCTGATTTACTGTCTTTCTTCCCTTCATTCTTCCCATCGTCATTCTAGTCGATCTTCCCTTCATCCGTGTGTAGGTGCTTTCGTGGTGAGATTCAAGAGATGGCGTATTTGAATTCCAACAGGAGTAGTCAAATTATATTTTTCTGAGTTTTCCTCTATTTTCTCACAAAGGAAATGCTGGGTTTGCACCTTAATTAGTGTCATATATAGTAGCCGATAATTGATGTTCATTCCAGTGTATACATTCAAATGGAGTAGATCTCATAATAGTAAAGACAGGAATTAAATTATTTCCACAAGATCGGCTTGTAATATTTTAATGTAACACTTTCACTACACAGCTTTGATACATTGGAAGTATCTGAAATATTACACTACTGGCTCTACCACTGTGCAAGAACACGTCGTGGCCGGTTTTGAGAACAAGTAAGCAGCTACCTGTCTTTATTAGGACGCGGAGTCTAGTGTATAACAGGAAGTAGCCGTAAAGCTCAGTTAAGCTGCTTCTTTATTGTACAATAACATTACTGTAAAATAGCTAGAAAGCTATTAGTGTAAGCGTTGGCACCTCGTATAATCCAGGTTATTACATAGCAAAATACTGAATGGTATATTATACTTCAAGGTCTAGAGACTGATAAAGATTCTGTCGACACTTTCAAGGAAAGAAAGTTTGGTTTTATTTCTAGAAGACTGCATAATATTTATTCAGTTTACCAGTTTTAATTAGTTCTAATTTATGTGTACATGAATGGTCTCTCTCTCTCAATATCAATACTAATCTTCGATTGGCTGGCAGCAACTTTCCGTTTCTCCCTTTCCAGAGCCAGTCTTTTTAAGACTTTCAGTTGGTTCCCGTCTGTCCTCCCAATACAGCTAGCATAAGGCTATCCCCCATTAAAACGGAAGCGTCTCTGAACGAATGGGAAAATTAGGTTTAAAACGTCTACACAGACTTACCCCACGATGGCTATGAAGACTGTAACAGCATTCATTAGTGTAATTTTTCGTTTGGTTGATGTTGGTCAATACAGTCCCTCACCACAGACCTACAATGAAAGCTGTCGCCCAGGTAAACTGTCAGTTTTTTCTTAACCGGTCCTTAAATGATTTCAAAGAAACTATACATTTATCAAACATCCTCCTTGGTAAATTATTCCAATCCCAAATTCCTCTTCCTTTTTTTCCCCAAATGGTCCTCTTGAATTCCAATTTTATCTTGTAATTACTTTTAAAAACTCCATTCAAATTTATTCGTCTACTGTTGTCATTCCATGCCATCTCTCTCCTGACAGCTCCGAACATTCCGCTTAGCCCAGCAGCTCGTCTCCTTACTCCCAAGTCTTCCCAGCACAAAGTTTACAACATTTTCGTAAGACCACTCTTCTACCGGAAAACATCAAGAACAAAGCGTGCTGCTTTCCTTTGGATCATTTCCAGTTCTCGAATCAAGAAATTCTGGTGACGGTCTCATACACCAGAATCATAACTAGAGTCCGGATTATTAAGTGCTGATACTGTAGGTTAGAATGCAAACGTACTTAAGCCAGTAACAAGTATACCCTACACTGTGCAACGGTTATGCGATGAGATTTGCATAGACATTAGGGGTACAGCCTATAGAACTCCCTGAATTTATGCTACTCTTCCTACATTATGGTACAACGGGTTGCATTACACTTCCTGCAAACCAAATTAATTTGCATTTTAACCCATTACCACCTACAAATCCGAGGTATAATCATAACCTAATTGAGGTCTTACCAGTGTCTTATTCGCCCTCTCCTTTACATCATTACTACAAATACTAAAGGCAATGATGGCCAACTTCCCCGTCACATTCCACTGATGAAAAATTAAATGCCCTATCTGAATTATATTATTGAAGTCTGAGACTTGTACGAGATCTGCGTAACTAATTCATTGCCAAGAATACTGGAGCAGACAACTGATTATGAATAACAAAATTCACCGAGCTAGTTGGCCGTGCGGTTAGGGGTGCGCAGCTGTGGACTTGTATTCGGGAGATAGTGAGTTCGAACCCCACTGTCGGCAGTCTTAAAAATGGTTTCCCGTGGTTTCCGCATTTTCACACCAGGCAAATGCTCGGGCTGTACCTTAATTAAGTCCACCTCCTTCCCACTCCTAACCCTTTCCTATACCATCGTCGCCATAAGACCTATCTGTGTCAGTGCAACGTAAGCCAATTGTAAAATATAACATTGTTATTATAAACACTGTCCGACTCTCCCGCTGAATGGTCAGCGTTGAGGCCTTCGGCTCAGAGGGTCCCGGGTTCAATTACTGGCGTGGTCGGGGATCTCTGATTTATTCTTCTGGCTCGGGGACTGGGTGTTTGTGTTTGTCTCAGCAAGAATTCTCATGTAATCTGTTATACTCCTTGCGTTATTTCATTGTCTAAAGAACTAGACATCTAGAGACTGGATATATTTGGTTGTTTTAAGCAGAATGATTGGACATTCTACCGGGTGTCTCATCTAGGAGTCGTCAGGCGACTTTCCTCTGGTGTTTCGGAAGACATTTTCAATTTCGTTTTTGTAATGTTTGTGCACAATCAGCCCAAAAAACACTGCTGATCCTGTGCATCATGCAACGTACAGTGTCAACGGAAAACATCGTTTAGTACCTAACTGCAAACTTAAAGTTGTATAAAGTGTAATTTTATGTGCCAATCCATAGAGCAGGCTCATATTAGTCTAAATAACTAAAAAAATTGTCATCATTTCCCTGAAGGGGTGCAGCGGGCCACTTAACAGGATAACACCCTCTTTCGGGCCGAAAGGTGACCCATGGAGAAGGTGAGAGGGTTAGTGGCCGTGGCCTATACTAGGAACTATCCCGGCATTAACTTTAGTGCAGGAGAAACGAAAACCACGGAAAACTATTTTCAGGACAGCCGACGGTGGGAACCAGCCCCTCACCATCTCCTAAATACAGAGATGTAGAGCCATAGTAGAGCAGTCCCCTGTTTGGTTTATTGGTCGGAGTGCATAGCTGCCGGACCACGGACAGCCGTGGCCACTTGTAGGCCCCAACCTACTCTGCATCCGCCGATTAAACACTCTCCGTGTCGTGAATCACACAGCAGTATATACCTCCGCTTATCTGTAAGATTCGAGGAGAGAACGTTATAGAAAACTGTTCTCATACAATCTTCACACATTTTGCCACTCGCATAAGCTTCTACGTACATATGTCGGGGAGCTTCCTCATTTTTGGGGGCTAAAGCTGCTTTTCATTTAGTCAGATTTTGATATATGGCTACTCACTGAAAATCCGACATCTATTGTTTAAAAATAAGTGTATTTTCTTTTTCTTTTTGTTTTTTACAATTTGGTTTGCGTCTCGCTGACACAGATAGGTCTTATAGCAATGATGGGATAGGAAAGGGATAGACGTAGGAAGGAAGCGGTCGTGGCCTTAATTAAGGTACAGTCCCAGCATTTACCTGGTGTGAAAATGGGAAACCACGGAAAATGTATCTACAGGGCTGCCGACAGCGGGATTCAACATTCTTTGTGCAGCTGTTGATTATTATCCTGGACAATGTTCAGTAGAAACTGAATTCGAAATTCGAAATTGTGGATTGGTATACGCCATGGATTTCACGAACAATCCGCGATTTTACAAAATAAGAAGAACGTTCAAGCATAAATGTAAGGTACAAGATATTTTATTGTATTTATTTAAAAGTTTTGAAAGTCAGCTTCAGGAAATTTAAATTCGTCACCAAATAAAGTAGTCATGAACAAAAGTATATCTTCGATCTTGAAAGCATACGTTTCACTTTGTCATCAATGCAGCGACATTATATCTGATGGTCGTTACTGTTAAATGTCGTAATTACCGGTCATAGACCGTGTAAATTCCATTTGCAGGTTTAGCGTTCCTTTGTGTACAGGACGTGAGAATATGAATTCCAACAAGGAGTGGGTAGCGTTCTTTTCCATAATTGAATTACAGGGAACAGAATTCTGAACTGCTCATAATTGTGGGGTATTATTTCTTAATGCGAATACATAAAGATCCCTTTCTCTCATGCTTCGCAAATGGATAGAAGAAAGGAACAGATTAACACTATCATAGCATATGTAAATTAAATGCTTCAAGTACAATACAACATGAAACATTAAAGTTGTAGTGAGTTTCATAGGTTCATTCAAACTCAAGCTCCTGGCTCTGCTTAACCAGTCCACATTTATTTTATTTATTTATTTATTTATTTATTTATTTATTTATTTTTTACTTTTTTTACTTTTTATTGTTTATTTATTTATTTATTTATTTATTTATTTATTTATTTATTTATTTATTCGTATCAGAAGAAATAAATCATATTTAAATTATTAGTTAAGAAAGAGAACATGATTACATAACTGGAAAACACATATATTGAAAACATTTTTTGGCAGAAGTACGAAAATCGTATCATTAAGTAATTTCCAGAGTTGTACCGAATGTTTAAGGGCTAAAGGGCACAGAATGGTTTCAAATTTTGAGTTTTGGATAGCTCTATCAAACTAAAAAAAATTCGAAAATCACTTCTGGCCTAAATGAAGTTCCAAAAAAGAGCCTAAAATCCTTTACTTGTTTTCCTTTTTTCATTCAAATCCTGGACAAATTAACTTACACACAATATGCTTTGTGCAATATGTTCCTTGGTTCAATACCCTCAGGGAATTTTGGATTTCCGCATAATGTCTACACCGAATGTAGTTATAAGGGCTTAAGTGAAACTCTGCATTGACTCACATTAGCGCGCGTAGTGGTAAAAGAAATGTAAACTGGTAATCTTTCTTTTTGTTATTCGCTTTACGTCGCACCGACACAGGTAGATCTTATGGCGACGATGGGATAGGAAAGGCCTAGGAAGAGGAAGGAAGCGGCCGTGGCTTTAATTAAGGTACCGCCCCAGCATTTGCCTGGTGTGAAAATTGGAAACCACGGAAAACCATCTTCAGAGCTACCCACAGTGGTGTTCGAACCCACTATTTCTCGGACCGGTAAGTTGATTAAGAAAAATATTGTAATTTTAGGAATAAATAAAGAATATATTCTCATAATATATTCTCATAATTTATGATATTTTATTTACCTAACATTCGTAACTCATATTTAACATCGAGTTGCTTGCATGAAGGGCTAGAACTGTGGATTTTTGTAGTAATACGCATTTTCCTTATTAAATGAAACTGATACAAACTCACAAATGTTATTAAAATGGATATGTTTTTCGGGTGGTGGTCTGTTTGAAATTAGTGTAATTAATTTAGCGTTGACAATTTTGTATGGACAGAAAGCCGATTATCAGTATTAAGTTTCGTCATCTTCTTCCTCGCGTTTTTGCCATGTGCCAGAATTATGCTTTCTATATACAGTGGGTACAGATGGCGCCGTGTTCTAAACAACTTTCCCCAGTCTTTGAGTAGCGCTTCGTCTAAGTCGCAGCAAATACCCTGAAACACGGCAATATCACCGAAGGCAGCAGATTTTTATTCTCATAATACATACCTTGTGAATGTTTATGGTCATAAGATTGTGTGCTAAATCAGCGAGTGTTTTTTGAACTTGTCGATATGTGGTGGTGCTATCTGTAACGTGGAATTGGAATGTGTGCTGGATCAGTTGTCATAGGCCCTATTGTTGTTGGACGTAGATCGTGATGCTACATATTTCTTTCGATTTAAATCGGAACAATTTACCTCCCCTGTGGACGGAGAGAAAGGATGCATTCTGTGCCCCTTGAATGTCGTAAGAGGCTACTAAGAGGGGAACAATTGTTTCCATATTCACTCTCTCGGAAGCCTCCGTGGCTCAGGCGGCAGCGCTGCGGTCTCTCACCGCTGGATACCGTGGTTCAAATCCCGGTCACTCCATGTGAGAATCGTGCTGGACAAAGCGGAGGCAGGACAGGTTTTTCTCCGGGTACTCCGGTTTTCCCTGTCATCTTTCATTCCAGCAACACTCTCCAATATCATTTCATTCCATCTGTCACTCATTAATCATTGCCCCAGAGGAGTGCGACAGGCTTCGGCAGCCGGCACATTTCCTATCCTCGCCGCTAGATGGGATCTTCATTCATTCCATTCGTGACCCAGTCAAATGACTGGAAACAGGTTGTGGATTTTCATTTACATTCACTCCCTCGTCTTATAAACCTGCGGCGGAGAAATTAACATATATATTTTCGTATGACTGATTGCCCTTTATATCGGTCGTACTAATAGCTAGGTGATTTATGTCCTGATTTTGAAATCTCAAATTGCGACAATGTTTTCGTTTTGGACTTTGGATTAAAGCACCCCTACCACATTCACGAATTTCCTGTACTCTGATGACTTTGATGATGTAGAAATTACATACGTCTACGGCAAATTCTGTACTCATTTCTGCTATTTTTAATGAAAGTCGTGGTGCATTTGAAAGTTAAATGCGCTGTTTCCTTTGCTTTTCTGAGCCCTAAACCTCGAATGGCATCTCAATTGTTATAGTACCACTAGAGGCAAACGAATGGTTTTCGGAGCTTTACAGAGATAAAAAAGAGCAGTTCTTTTATGTTACCCTCGCGGTTTAGGGGTAGCGTGCTGGCTCTTAACCGGAGACTCCGGGTTCGATTTCCGGCCAGGTCATGGATTTTTACTTGGATCTGACACTCAGCCTATGTGAATATAATTGAGAAGCTGTCTGAGATGGTGACCGCCGTCTAGAAATCCCAGGATAACGGCTGGCAGGATTCAGCGATCACACGAAACCTAAATATCTTCAGGCCTGTTTCGCCTTGCGGTTTGGTTTTCGATTTAGGAGCTATTTTACCTGCCAGTAAATCTACCGAAATGAGGCACCTTCAAATACTCCCGGACTGAGCCGGTATCGAACTCGCCAACTTGAGCTCAGAAAGCCAGTGCTCAACCATCTGAGCTGCTCAGCCCGGCTGTCTTACACACACCAAAGTATTTTGTTGATAATCTTTTAATGATTTCATTTCGAAAATTTTCTATAATATATTGAGCAAACCTCATTTTCCGACCCAAACGTATGAAGAAACATGACTAAAAGCATTAGGACCTGTTGATACAATGACTAGTATTTTAAACATCAACATTGTTTCATTATTATTATTATTATTATTATTATTATTATTAATTATTTTATTCATTTACACTCCAGAGTTTTTCCCCGGGACTCAGTGAGGGATCCCATTTCTTTCGCCTCAAGGGCAGTGTCCTGAAGCATGAGTCATTTGGTCGGGGATGTAAGTGGGGAGGAGGACTAGTACCTTGCCCAGGCGGCCTCACCTGCTATGCTGAACCAGGGCCTTGTGGCGGGATGGGAAGATTGGAAGGTAGCTAACACCAGGCATTTTCCTTTAGAAGAAGTAGTTAATGACACTAACCACCACACTACAGAAACGGACATTGTTTCATTAACTGTAGCAAATGAATGTTTATAATTTCCTTATATTGACGGTAAGACAACAGAAAACACAATTTTTATGGTTTAATTTTATCATCGCAATACATAACTGTCGAAAAAGAATGTATAGCAAGAATGTGAATTCCCCTTTACATATATGCAATCTGCATAAAAATAATTGTGTAATTAAACGAATATGTTTGTAACCATCAGAAGAAACATGTGTATTATCATTAAATTTGCTATGTACAAAGAAAACGTCGATTGCAATGTTGCCAATTGGTACACCTAGAGAAGGTAAAAGCAATTAAATATCAATATTGGCACCGATATCCTTCAAATAATTATAAGCACGGACATACTGCTCAATAACTTAAATCGTATTCTACCAGGTTCATATATGCAACATTTTGTTGACTTTACATTAGATTTTCTGAGCTAAAAAACAGGTGAACTTAATATTTAAGCTAGAATAAAAGGTGAACGTTCCCCTTTACGTATTCCTTATAAAAGAAGTGTTTCTGACGAATAAGGAAAGAACCCCTGGTTGTACCTGAATAACAGAGTGTTGCTACCAGGTTATCCTGCTGGAGTCTGACAGCAATCAGCTACAGAAGTGACGCATATGAATGGTCCCCCGTCAGGCGAGCTTGCGCCTCCAGCAGACGAGAGACGCTACAAGTGGCAGATGCCTGCCGCTGATGTACCGCGCTACACTTGATTTAAATTTCAATCTCAGCTTCCTCGATGATGTTAAAGGTTGGTAACATTCGCTCATGTTGACCTCCTCCTCTGTTTCCTTTCCTCCCCTTCCCACCTTCAGAATCTTGGTCCTTTTTTTATTACGATCCTCTACTTTTTTCTGTTAATCCATTATGCATGTGAATCTCAAACGGACACAGTGAGGCAGAGACTGCAAGGTGTACTACTCGACAAGGAATGAATTTCAATGATCTTAGCTTGAATCTAAAACAAAGATACGACGGGGCATGTTCGAATAAACTAGGAATAATCTCCATAGATGGACGTATTATCGTCCTTAATATGAAAGATTTTCACTTGTCAAAGATTGTGTTCTTAAAGTGAATAATTTAGAAATTACTTTGACAGAAGGAGGCTACGTAATATAATCCGTAAGTGGTTATACTTAACCTAAATCTATAAATGTGACGTTCTTAAGAATGGCCTTCGATAGAAACAAAGGAGTAAAAAAAATGTAAGGCAAGTGGTTCTTGTATACATTGCCTAGCTTTATCAAATCTGTATAAAAATTTATACGAAATAAAGCAAATATACAAACTTAGTATCTTTCTAAAATAATTACAACAACTTGAAAACGTCCTGTAATTTGAGCAAACTTATCGATACATTTTTGGGTCAAATTTGAAATGTTCGTAATCAAGTCCTTCTCTGACATAGAAAGCCTCCTATATCCCGTAGTATTTCTTAAAAATTTGTAGGGCCTATATCTTCTTCAGTGTAGGAAAGTACTTTTTAGTTTTCAGATAATTTCGACCAGTCTCGCCTGGTTTGATCCCTTTTAAAAAAAATATATTTGTTCGTGGCGTCGACCTATGAAGATCTTTTACCACTACTTTCACCATGTGAGAGGAACCTGCGTGTTAGTGGAATGGCGGAAATGTAGAGTGTTGAATGTGAGGCAAGGAACGTTAAGGACAACACAAACACCCAGTCCCCAGGCCAGGGATATTAATCAATTACAATTAAAAACCCCTGACCCGGCCGGGAATCGAACCCGGAGCCACCGGGTGACAGGCGGACACGTCGCCCCCTACACCGCGGTTTGATCCATAGTTCTGAAGTATACAGTACAACTAATAATAATGTTATTGGCTTTACGTCCCACAAACTACGTTTTACGGTACGGTTTTCGGAGACGCCGATGTGCCAGAATTTAGTCACGCAGTTCTTTTACGTGCCAGTAAATCTACCTATGCGAGGCTGATTTGAGCACCTTCAGATATCACCGGACTGAGTCAGGATCGAACCTGCCAAGTTGAGGTCAGCAGACCAGCGCCTCAACCATCAGAGCCGCTCAGCCCAGCAGGTAGAGAACATTTTTTTTTTGCTAGTGGCTTTACGTCGCACCGACACAGATAGGTCTTATGGCGACGATGGGATAGGAAAGGCCAAGGAGTGGGAAGGAAGCGGCTGTGACCTTAATTAAGGTGCAACCGCAGCATTTGCCTGGTGTGAAAATGGGAAACCTCGGAAAACCATCTTCAGGCCTGCCGACAGTGGGATTCGAACCCACTATCTCCCGGATGCAAGCTGACAGCCGCGCGCCCTAACCGCACGGCCAACTCGCCCGGTGGTAGAGAACTTAGTCATTGAACGTTTTAATACATTTTCAGTATTTCAAACGCAAAGTAATTCGTACTCGTAGGTCTTTGTAAGTTAGTAAGCTCCTTCTGTGAGGTATTTTAGGTCATTCCAATGAGAAAAGGGTAAGAATTTGGCAGAATCAAGAAGAGAATAGAGATGAGCCTCCGGCTCCCAAGAAAGCAAATTGAAACGTGGCATAGACAGTCAGATTTTTGAAAGGCGGAAAATGTCTAATCGACACTCCTTGTCGTATGTGGTTGGCAAGTAAAAGATCTCTGTTGACACATTTGGTGTTTCCCTACACTATTCTTTAGAACAGTCACAGACGCTCAAGAACGATTAAGTTTTCTCTTCCATCTAACAGACCTAGAGTAAAACGAAACTTCGAAATTGACGAACAGTCAGCCGTATGGCGTCAAATTAAATTTCCTCTACACAGTAGCTGACGTCTTACGATTATTACCAGTTTCTGTAGGTTGTTATCATCATCGGTTGTTCTGCTATCCGGCAGGTCCAATCATGGCTGTGACCTCCGTATTTCTCGATCTTGTGCCCTTTTCTTCACTTCTGAATAATCTTCCTTACTTTTTGTAATGCTGCCTAATAACCGATATCGTCTCCTTCCCCATTCTCGTTTTCCTTTTAACATCCCTTCAATTGCTACACGTAGTAAAGTATTATGTCTTAGATTATGCCCTATCCAATTTTTTTTCCTATTTTGGATTACGGTCTGCATGCTCCTCACTTCCCCCACTCTCTTCAGAACTTCCTCATTTGATATTTTATCTTCCCAGCTTACTCCTTCAATTCTTCGCCAAATCAACATCTCAAATGCCTCTGTTCTTCTCTGTTCTTCCCTCCTTAATGTCCATGTTTCAGCGCCATATAGAGCTACTGTATACTCCATACGTAACACCCTGCAAGTCTCTTCCTCAGATCTTTCTCTAGCGGGCCATAAAACAGTTTTTCCTTCTTTTTGAAGCTTTTCTTATCTAAGGCAATTCGAGCTTTTATGTCTGTTATAGAGTGAAGATATTCAGTCACAATACTCCCAAGATACTAAAACTTATTCACCTGTTCAATAATTTCTTCCCCTATCTTGATTGTCGATTTTTCACCTTTACCTCCAAGTATCATGAATTTAGTTTTCTTTTTGTTCATGCTTGTCCCATACTCCTCACAGTTTTTGTTTAATTCTCTCTGCATTTTGCGGAGGTCCTTCTGTAGGTTGTAGGATTTTAATTTTTTCAGTTGGAATGGCCTAAAATGCCTCTCTGGAAGCTTTGTGATATTTAGTACATACAATCACACGTAATCACTCGAATGCTTTGTTATTATTTAAGACATAAATTGCGATCAATTGTACGATATTTGAGGAAAGCAACGGGAACTACCTCACTCCTCATTTTGCTAGTACGCCTCTTCAGTGACGTGTAGGCTATTTATGACAGCTATTGGCGGAGCTGTGGAGGAACAAACCAGCCTTTGGGCTGAATACCCAACAGACGTACGATAATTATTCAACATGAGTAATTTAAAACTTTTGAAAGTCCCTTACAGTCTGAAAATTTAAACGAATACAGCTGTGATCATCAATAACAGACCATGCTACCCATTTGTTCAGTTAATCCTAAAGGAGTTGGTTTCGATTCAAGGGATATCTATTTCAAATTAGTAGTTATACCATTTTAGCAATTTTCAAACTTCCCTGTCTTGCGCTAGTATTCGCGATATGCATATACTGTTACCGGCCTTTGGTCTCGGGATACAGCGGTGAAATACTGTCTGCTAACCGTCTGGGTATGGAGGGATATCTGAAGGTGACAGAATAAGGACGGCATTTTGAGTCAAAGCATCGGAAAGAACCTTTCAGTCTCATATCGCAACGTGGATCTAAATTGAAAATCCCATAGAATGCTTTACCTTTTAACTACAAGCGCCGTTATCGAACAGGAAGGGAATGGGGAATTAATTCCTCCTTTCCTGGGTAGTCACGTGGCTCCCTCACTAACGAGTACATCAGTCATCTCCAGGGCATCACGTACTGTACTCGAACATTCAATGTAAATTCATGTGGCGACCAGTTTACCGCCAATACGCCACCATAGTTAGCGCGATAGGGAGTTCAAAAAGTTAATACGAAACTTGTTTGTCATCATGTCCTGTACTTGAAACCTGGGGTCCCGCTGCGAGGACATCACTCAGATAGCCAGGGGGTCACGTCTCAGGCATGCAGCATGAGCGAAAAATATGTTCTTGTTGCAGAGATTCAATAGGAATTATTCCTAGGGGGGAACGGGATCGAATTAGAGTTAACGTTAGTATTAATATTCAAAAATCTATTACAAGGAAACGAAAAATAGAAGGAATAAAGGAAGAAATAAAGCAAGAGAAGAGGATTGGAAGAGTGGTGGTGTTGATTATTGTTTTAAGAGGAAGTATAACTGGGCAACCAACCTGTATATAACACTAATCTGAGAGAAAAATGGAAGGGATCGGAGACTTTTAAAAATGAAGATATCGTCAAACAAAGACAAGGGCCACGAAGGGAGTGAAAATTATTAAATAGCCTCGGGGTCGGAAAAGAACAAGTGTTAACTTAGGAAGAACGGTTAGGATAGATAGAAGTGAAGAGCCTGGCACAAGCAAGTGGAAGCAATGCCAGGACTCAGCTAAAGGCCGCGTGGTCGCCAACCAAAACTTCCAAGTTACGAGCACCTGGGGTCGTTTTAGTCGCCTCTTACGACAGGTAAGGTATACCGTGAAGGTTATTCTACCATCCTCACCCACACGGAAAGGAAGTGGAAGAAAGACAGAAGGAAAGGATGTAAAGAGGTTTAAAGGAAGGAAGAGAGAAGGTAAGGAAAGAAGGAAGGTGGAAGTGAATGAGGAAAAAGGAAGATAATAAATATGAAGGGAGGGGAGAAAGGGTGGGATGAAGGAATGAAGATATGAAGGAAGGAAATATAGGAGGAAGCAAGAAAGGAATGAATGAAATAAGAACGAAAGACGAAAGAAAAGCAGAATGCATAGAGAAAAGAAAAGAGTATAAATAAAAAGAAAGGAAGGAATGGAATGAGGGAAGGAAACAATACTGTAATAAAAGGGAGAAGGAAGGAAATCAAATCAACGAAGTAAAGAAGAAATTAGGAAAGAAAAATATATAAAGAATGTAAGAGGGAGAATTTAAGGACAGGAGGAAGACCTTAATTCTCCTTTATCCTGGTCTTCACGCATTTCAAATTAGGGTTGGCACTTGGTGTGGAGCTTGCCCAGTTTTACGTCAAGATGTCGTTCCTGACGCCAACCCTATACGGAGGAATATATTAATTATTACGTAATTCCGTAGCGGTAGATTGTGCCTAGATAAGTACAAGTGTATTAAGACACTCATTTTACGAGTCAAGGGAATTAAAATCCTTGACACGGACGGGAATTGAGCCCAAGGCTTTCTGAAACGAAGGCCAGTAAACTGTATTAAAACAGAAAGCCGGGTTGTTATGATTCTATTATTAACTGTTAACTGTAATTTGATTATTGAACGAGTTAAATTCTCATTGTCCATTTAATAAAAGATGGTGGTAACCATTGATTTACAAAGAGATAAACCATCCTCTTTCTGAACTACAAGGAAGGAAGAAGAGGTTCGGTCCTTCAAACATTGAAGGCATCGGGAAACGGACGGGAAGATTTATGAAAGGCGTAAAAATGAAGGATTTCCTGGGCCTCAAAAACCTAAACCTTTTGAGATAGGAAGAGGAACAAATGTCAACCACAGAATATAGGATAGGAATCCTGTAGGATCTGCCCCAAACAAAGTTGAAGCAACGCAGAATCAGGTAGGGTCGCCGTGGTAACGATTTCAATCTCTCAGACTGAGATATCTTGGGGTTCTCCTAGTGAGAGATTTTTAATCTAAATTTTCAAAAATGTATAAGAAAAAAAAAGGACTTAAAAATTTGCTGAAACCTGGGAAAAAACATTTCTTCTTCTTTTTTTCACAATTTGCTTTACGCCCTAACAACACAGGTAGGTGTTATGGCGATGAGGGATAGGAAAGGGCTAGAAGTGGGAAGGCCGTGACCGTGACCTTAATTAAGGTACAGCCCCAGCATTTCCCTGGTGTGAAAATGGGAAACCATGGAAACTATCTTCAGTACTGCCGACAGTAGGGATCGAACCCAATATCTCCTGATTACAGACTCACAACTGCGCGACCCTAACCGCACGGCCAACTCACTCGATAGAGGAGGTGAAACATGAATTAGAATTTACAATATAAAAATCAATAGTGATCATACAAAGAACATACAACAATAACGATCATTTAAGCAAGATAGGCAAGACTGAGAGGCTCAGACAGTAGGAGCGCTGGTCTCCCGAGCCAGGTGACGGGTTCGATTGCGGCTCAGACCAGAGGTATACGCCAGCCTAGTGTCGATGGATTTACGAGAAAATAAAAAACTCCTACGGGACAAATTCCGACATAAATGCTATTAACATTGGTTGTTATCAAGCAAGAGAGCCATGGCAATGAATGCGATGAGGTGAAATTTATTGGCAATACAGTTGAGTCCATAACTGCCGTTCAAGGGGAACTTCTCCTCCTCCAAGGACCCTGAACTTGACAGTATGTGTTGATGACCTCGAGTTCCCTAGCAGAATCTGGTATTGGTTCTACTCACTATCATATTTCCTATCCGACCTAACTTGGTTAAAAAATACCTCATGTCCTCGTCCCGAGGAGGTGAAACTCTTTTCAGACAATCCCCTTCTCCATGGAAGTACAATTTGAAACACATAACGGATCTCTTACCATTCTTACATTTCTGGTAGTACCGGGAGTCGAACCCAGGCCTCCGTGGCTGGCAGTTAATTGTACTAACCAGGAGGCGGACTTCTAACTTGGTCAACTCCTGAACTCTTCGGACCCCGACGGTGATAGGTTTGCTAGATCTAAGCAGTTCGTAGCCCTTCCTTTTCTTTCAACAAGCCTCCATTCTTCAAAGAGTTGGACGTCTTATTTTCCGTCTCTCATTAGAGATGTTGTTATCGATCTTTCATCATATTAACAACATGTACGTCGGGATGAGAGGCTCAACTTGGCAGGTTCGATCCTGGTTAAATCCGGTGGTGTTTGAGGGTGCTCAGATATGTCAGGCTCATGTCGGTAGATTTCCTGGCACATAAATGAACTCCTCCGGAACGAAATTCCGGTATCTGGGCGTCTCTAAAAACTGTCAAAAGTAATTAGAGGTACGTAAACACTATTATTATTATTATTATTATTATTATTATTATTATTATTATTATTATTATTATTATTATTATTATTATTATTATTATTATTACATTGAGTTTTATCTCCCGAATACTGGATACTGACCGCACTTAAGCAACTGCAGCTATCGAGCTCGGTATAATCGTTACTTAGCACTGGTTTTATTGTGGTTGTGTGCTTTTCGTTTTGTTTCTTTACAATTCGGTTTACGTCGCGCCGACACAGATAAGTCTTATTGCGACAATGGAATAGGAAAGGGCTAGGAGTGGGAAGGATGCGGTTATAGTCTTAAGGCACAGCCCCAACATTTGCCTGGTGTGAAAATGGGAAACCACGGAAAACCATCTTTAGGACTGCCGACAGTGGGGTTAGAACCCAATATCTCCCGGATGCAACCTCAGAGCTGCGCGATTATAACCGCACGGCTAAGGTTTCGTTGTTATTCTTATCCTCCTTATATTCTTAAAACTTCCCATACTCTCACTTTGGTCCTTCTCCCTTGCGTCCATGCGTTTTTTAGTTTCAAATTCCTTCCTATAAGATTCTTTTCTTTTTTTGCCATTTGCTTTACATCGCACCGTTACAGATAGGTCTTATGGCGACGATGGGACAGAAAAAGGCCTAGGAATGGGAAGGAAGCGGTAGCCACACTCCTTGTTTTCTATTTACCTGTTCTACATAGACTTACACTACACACATGCAAACAGTTCATCATTCAAATCTCCTACTCTGATCACTCTTTGTTTTCATAGTTCTTCCCACACTGTCTCTCTCTTCATTTTCACACTATTACCTTTATCATATTACTACTCTTATAAACTCCTATTTTTTACATTTAACGTCAGTTCTGTAATTTTTCATAACTCGATCGATCATACCTACCTCTTTCACCTTTCATCTCTCTTATCCCCTTCTTTTATTCACTCAATTTCTTTATAAATCTTGCTCTAAACACATTTTAAAATGTTTAAAAATTCGTTCCTCTCTCCCACTCACTACACGACCGTGATGCCATCTTATAATCTTTATCTAACTTCTTCACTTCCTTCTTATTAAGCATTTTCCTTTTCACCTCATCCAAAGCTTTGTAGTGGTTGAATTTAAGTAAATCCGCTCACCCTCCCCTCACAATACACACCTATCCTTGTTTTTCCTTCCTACCCACCCCCCATTTTTTGGTATACTTAACAACCACCAATACCAGCCTCTCTTTGCTCTTCTCCCTTCATTACCATATGTACAAGTTTCGGAGACTCTGCCGTAGCGAAACTTTGTCCTGGATGTGTACCTTTGCATGTCCTGAAATCAGAAGACATTACGCTGGAGTACTCAAGCACTTTCAAATACCTCTGGACTGATCCGGGGTGAGCCTAGGCTCGCAAGAAAAGCTTCAGTGACAATGCATCACAACGTACCTGAAATTTAGTTATCAGAATGCACATCATGAAGGATGTACTGCGAATATCAACTGGAAGGTCGGGAAAACGAGCCTGACGTCACAATACGGCTTGCCAGCTGCACTGGGCATCCCTCTCAGCTTGGACACTAGAAACTTAGGACATGAGGCTGAGTACAGGATGGAGGACGGGGCAAGCAGTCAGCTGAGGTTTGATGTTCGCTCTCCGTTACAGGACAGGGCTAACGAATACATCACACAGCTTGTCTCTAGTGTGCGCATGACCTATTGCACACCGTCCGGCCCTTACACGGATTGCCGAATACGATTGATACAACTGATAAAGTAGGGGCCCATATTTCGTCCCCTTGGCAGATATCGGCTTATAGAAATTCAGGAATATTATGGACAAGGCTAAAAATTGGTGTATATATTACTGAATATGTTCTCCAGTTACGGGCAAGTTAGAATGAAACAGTTAAAACGTAAGGTAGTCAGTATTGGACATAAACATATACACTGTAAATACTTAACTATCAAAAATATGTTCGTAATTTCGTCCCCACTAAATTTATGAAAAGTACAATTAATTTTAATATATTTTTCCTTTCTAACCTACCAAACAATTTCCTTATAATGAATTACTTGAAGGCCATTTATGTTTTCTTGGTATTATTTTTAACATAGACTGTCAGCGTTGCTCGTGAGTTGTTAAACGCTTTACCTTCACATATAGTAATTGCCACGTAAGGAAATACCCCAGAAAGTAAATATCGCCGCCCGATGCTCTTCTTTTCTCTTTTTTGTAATGGCTGATCACTGCTGCCAACCTGCCTGGTTACATATTAAAATCATCAGACATAACCATAACAAACTAACCTCAATGTAAACACCGATAATGAATGTTTCCCTACCCTAGTAAATGATAAAAGATGAGATGAAATAAATCAAGATAATTATGAATATCTCCTCAATGAGGAATTAAGGAAATAAACACACTTTCTCGCTTAAATTATCTGTCTTTATTTTGATATACAGTAACCATATTCTTGAAAAGAGGGGCGTGTTAAACGATGCAATTTATTTTATAAGTCTTTGCAGTGTGATTTTCGAAAGTTCCAGACATCCAATGACTTCCCTTTCTTTTGCGCGAATATTTCCTTCTCTCCTCAATACCGGTAACCAGTAAGGAGAGAGATTATTGGGCATATTTTCAGCCTGCAGGCTGGTTATATCTTCAAGCTTATCAGGAAACATATAGGAATACTAATGTGCCAAGCTCCGTGAACGGAATTTAGGTCAGCTTTCAAGTTCACTGCGGATTTGAAAATAATAATGTTATAAGTTCTACTGCCAAAATTTCGTCCCGCAAGAGTTATTTCATATACCGGTAGATCTAGACATGAGACTGACGTATTTTGAGCACTTTCATCACTTCACACAAACTATGTTATTAAATGCATTATCCGAACATGCCACAATCCTACTTACCTGATATTAGCCAAATAGATTTACAATCCCACAGAAAAAGAAAATATGCTTTAAATATTCTAGCAAATGTATCACTAGTGACTTTAACGGCGATGCAGTGGCAACACGCACTTCACGCTAGAGCAGTGATTGAACGTTGCCAACGTGCCAGATTAACGGTAAATGTAAGACGTCGTATCGGCAAGTAGGGTCCCTAAAGTGTATGGTTACCGACACTGAAAAAGACCCAACAGCAAGAAAAGTAACCATAAATCAATATCTTAATATTACAGGGGAGAAAGGGTAAGGTTGCACCCTTAGGGTACGTCCTTACACGGAGAGGACTATATGTAACACATCTCGTCCCGCACTGCCTTAATAACCTTCTTTCATAGCCTCCTTTCCCCACTTGAGTTTTACCACCTGAAAATAATAATAAAGTTCATAAATAACAAACAAATGAATGGGGGACGAAATTACGAACATTCCCCGATTTGTTATAATGGCCGCTACAGTAACTCACGCGAACCACCTCATTGTAGCGATTACACGCCAGAAACTACACATCACGACTGAAATGCAGTCCAGACAAAGGAATGAGGCTACTGTGTGCGTGCTGCTAAACAATAGGTATCAACCGTGCAAACTGGAAATCCCTAAGGGGACGGAATTTGGCCCCCGCTATCTTACATTTTACCCTGCGTTTTATTTTACAAATTCCCCTTTTGATTTAGGCAACTTCCACTTAAAATTCGCATATTTTTTTTTAGTAAATGGCCATTGCATGGTCCGTAGATTATAACAACGGAACAGCAGGTAAGTTGCGATGTGATATTCCTTGCCAGAAGGTCAACGCTCTACGTTCAGCGGCACTCACTTAGATCAGAGTTCGGAGGGGATGGAGAACTAATTGAACTTCCCCTTAAAGCAATAATCACCTTTTTAAGAATCGAGTACATTAAAATGAGTAATCAAATTTGACAATCGTCCGTTGCACTTTAATTACTTTCATTACAGGTTCATAAAACTGAGACAGGAAGACGAACTTAATACAGTAACAAATGACTCGTTCTCTCGCTCCAAATATACGCGCACATAGGTCATAAAATTCAGCCAATCAGCCACGACAACCGCTACCAGACTCCTGCTTTATGGTCCGCTTAATCAGTAGCTCATATTTATTCACGAGTTATTGCTCTGATAATCAGCGGTCACTAATGTATTTGCTGATGAGTTACCAGGTGCTGATTAGCACACGATACCTCATCTCCAATGACTGATTTATGAGCACCTGCAAAGTTCAGTTCACTAGGAACTCTCTCTTTCTCTCTCTCTTTCTCTATTTGATACATGAATATACTAAACACGGTAGAATTTAACGAATGAATGGCATTCTCACAGGTATTCAAGCACCTCGCAATGTCTTGTAGAATGCAGCAATCAAGACTTCTTAATATCACTGCCATCCCACCCCACTTGGTGACTATGATTGCTAAAGCTTTAAGTCCACATCGTCTGACAATGTGCTTAGCAGATTCGAATCCTGTTGGTGCAAAAAGTTTTCAGCGTGAGAACGTTGGCGGGCAGGGCCCGACTCCTTTGCTGAATGGTCAGCGTTGAGGCCTTCGGCACAGAGGGTCCCGAGTTCTATTTTCGGCCGGGTCGGGGATTTTATTCGCAGTTGATTAATTCTTATGGTTCGGGGACTGGGTGGCTGTGCTAGTTCCAACACTTTACTCTTGATATTCAGAAAATAAACTACACTACCAACCACCACAGAAACACACAATAATAATTAACTCCCTCCATATATGGTCCAAGAGGCGTGGGTTGGTGACCGAGGGGCCCTCAGCTGAGTCCTAGCATTGCTTGTGCGAGGCTCCTCACTTTCATCTATCCTGTCTGACTTCCCTTGGTCAATTCTTGTTCTTTTCCGACCCTGACGGTACTGTTTTGTAACTTGCTTTACGTCGCGTCGGCACAGTTAGATCTTATAGCGACGATAGGATGGGAAAGGCCTAGGAGTGGGAAGGAAGCGCCCGTGGCCTTAAGGTACAGCCCCAGCATTTGCCCGGTGTGAAAATGGGAAACCACGGAAAACGACCATCAGGGCTGCCGACAGTGAGGATCGGACTCAGTATCTCCTGGATGCAAGCTTACAGCTGCGCGCCACTAACCGCACGCCTCTGTTCCCGACGGTACTAGGTTGCGAGACCTAGGGAGTCTTTAATTTTCACGCCCTTCATGGCCCTTGTCTTCCTTTCGCCTATATCTTCAGTTTTCGAAGTTTTATATCCCTTCAATACTTTCTTCTCTGATTAGTGTTAATAGAGGATGGTTACCAAGTTGCACTTCGTATTAAAATAACAAGCACCCCTCATCACCATCTCCATATATGGTTGGCGGCAGGAAGAGCAATCGGCCGTAAATTACGGTTAAATTCACATATGCGATACATCGCACCACGACCTCATAACGTGTTAGAAAAACGGTAGAAAAAGACTAATACAACTGGGTGATTCATTAATGTTTCCCTAGTATTTCGACACATTCGTGTTTAAAAGCTGATTTGCTGGACATGCTACTGATGTCCACTCGTAGAAGATTCCAGTGTTGAGCTGCAGTAATGGTGAATGATATCGCGTAGATTGTTGTTCTGTGTACAGGAAGGGATAAACACATGGTGCTGCAGGATCGGCTATTATTGTTATGGTCTGTAGAGAGTAGTTTGATGCGATCTCGGGGAATATTATGCAAAAAGCAAAGGCTATGAAATGCACAGCGCTCTTGAAAGTTAAGCCACCCAAGCCGCGTACATGGTGTGATATTCAGCGTAACGAATCTCGCATATAAATCTCACACAAGCATTCTGAGCACATACTAATTTCCTACTCCTACGTTGTTGTAAACTGTATCGCAATAACAAAATTGAGATAATGCACGTTATTAAACATGAATTTCCTTTAGTTTAAAAAGGAAAGTTAATTTAAATTTACAGAGACATTATAGCATTCCTTACATTCGGCTACACACAGATACAGTGTGGGTAGACCAGGACAGGTGTTCGTCAAATATTATACCAAGATTCCTTACGTATTGGCTATACTGCATGAGAGTGTCATTAATGAACAACTGTGGTAACGTTGTTTGATTGCGTCTATGGAGTATTTTAGGGTAACTAATAATTTTTTCCTGGGATTTCGATGGGTTTAATTTCAATCCATGATTTTTTGCCCGTATGTGTTCATTGAAGCAAAGTGTTTATGAGTGTCGAGTTTTAGGGTGTGTGTATATATCTGTAAGTAATCTGCGTATATGTAGTATTTACAGTGCTTTAATGTTGAATCTGGGCCATTTATATACAAAGAGAAAAATACGGGGCCCAACACGGATCAAAATATTGACTTATATGCCAGTTTCATTCAATAAGAAGCATTCACATCCATCACGCTATTAAATAATGAACATAACTAACAGAACAACGGTAGTTGTACCTTGCCCTAGAATGAATCTAAAGCCATTTGTGAAGCTCAGGTTATTTGGTTTACTTCAAATAAATACATAAATAAAATCTATATTTACTGAAGGCATCGGAAATATACACATTCGTCAGTGTGTCAGGTGAAGAACTTGTTCACACATCTTCAGAAGAGATGTCATTCAACGCAGAGCAGGAGAGGTCCATTAATCATACTCTCGTTATATGAAAAGTGACACCAAATTACAACTTGACATACAGCTTCAAAATTAACGGCGAAGATATCGTCCATCTCCTGTCAAGAGAAATGATCTCTTCGCGTCGGGACCAACTACTTGCTGGGCATGAGATCCATCTCGGCAGAGAAAATACTGTATTTTGGCGACTTGCAGAATTATACAGTATTTTAAGGAATATATTTTTAGTCTTATTTTAAACAAGGTGTACTTCACCTGGAAACAACCTGTCTTATATAGCGTGCGGAGATATTCACATCGCTTTAAAGGAGAACTGTCATATTGAGTCGGTTGGTGTAAGGGAGATGTTTCCCAACATTCTACCTGACAAAAGAAAAATTATGTCAGAATCCACCCTTCAGCTCGATTTATCAAAATCGTACTGAGTTTATGTTCAGTTTGTTTTGTGATTTTCTCCTTACTAATATGCAATTTTAGATGTCCCCTCCCCCCTCTATTCTTCATCGGATCGAAATGATTGCTCACCTGCACTTCCTCCTAAAACATTCAGCACCACCAAAATTACCGTCTACTTCCACTTAATTTACCTATAGGGTCATATTTTGGAGCGTAGCACTGCATAGAATTTTCTCGATGAAATTCAAAAGGCCCGCTTTTCTGTGCAGTATGCGCAGAATAAACTTGGAAAGAATACTAGGTCATAAAATCCCTGAATTAAAATGTATGAAATAAATTAATTCGACTTTTGGACTTATGCCGTGTCAAGAAAATAAGGTGATATTATTTACGTTTCGCAGAGAATTTCACCTTATTTTCTTGAGATGGCATAAGTTAAAAAGCCAGTATCCAGTATTCGGGAGATAGTAGGTCGAACCCCACTATCGGCAGCCCTGAAGATGGTTTTCCGTGGTTTCCCATTTTCTCACCAGGCGAATACCGGGGCTGTACCTTAATTAAGGCCACGGCCGCTTCCTTCCCACTCCTAGCCCTTTCCTGACCCATCGTCGCCATAAGACCTATCTGCGTCGGTGCGACGTAAAGCAACTAGCAAGTTAAAAAGCCTATATCATCTCTATAAGTACGTGCCGTGAAAACATCAATGGCGAAATTAATTCGAGATTCTGTAATGAAGACTATGAGTGGGATGTTTCTTACCTTGGCATAAAGACGAGGGTTGATCCAAGCTTTCACATTATCCTCTAAATATCGGTGAGCCATCTGAACTACGGCTCTAGAAGACGGCGAGTTGGAGGTTGCATGCACCGTAGGAGTTGCCGATCTGTAAAAACAGAAACAATACATCAGTACGTTTTAAAATGAATACTGTATGAAGAAATCTCCATTCACACGTGGCGTAGTACATCACGATTAAATCTAGTACATATAAGATAAACTCCCCGTTATATGTGTTAATAAAAGACAAGCAGTGTACATATAATCTAAAACAGTGCCATAATATATCCGAAATATACTAGTCATCAGAAGATTCTGCACATATTCTAATCAATATAGCTGGGATTCTTGTACGCCTGAAATAGCGCTATATGCACAAAACAGCGCTTGGGTTGTCGTTCAAAGCATGCGTGCTCAGTACGCATATCTGTAGGGGCTAGCCACAAACGCCATTATGGAAGCATTCACCCGTATTTACGTCTGTTTGTGCGTATTGAAAATGGACAATTGGCGGCCCCACCGAGTGTGGAGTACGCGCTGTGATTCGTTTTCTAAATGGAAAAGGCATGAATGTTGTTGGAATTCATCGGCAGATTAATGAAGTGCATGGAGAACACACTATGAGCGAAGGAATGGTAAGAAAATAGGTTAGAGCATTTTGGGAAGGTCGTACTAATATCCACGACGAGAAGCGAAGTGGGCGACCGTCTGGCATTACTGAAAACTTGGCGCAAAAATGTTGATGCAAAGGTTCGAGAAAACAGACGTTTTACAATTTCATCATTAAGTTATGCCTGACATTTCAAGGAGTGTTCTTTATGAAATTGTGGCAGGATGCTTAGATTGAAGTTGTGCTCCCGCTTGATACCGAGGATGCTGACAGAGGTGCACAAAGCCAAGCACACAGGCAGTGCTTCGACTTTCCTTGAGCTGTAGGTGATGCGTTCCTAAGCTGAACTGTCACCGGCAATGAGACAAGGGTGAATTATGTTACGCCGGAATCAAATCAGAAAACCATGGAGTGGCGACACACAACATCACCGAATGAAATGAAGTGCAAGCCAACCAGTTCAGTTCGCAAACTCATATGCACCGTGTTTAGGGATAGGCAGGGTGTGTTTCTTGTGGAGTTTCTGCACCGGGATGACACAATAAATGCCGAGACGTATTGCGAGACCTTCCGTAAACTCCGTCGTGCAATCCAGAACAAACGGCGTGGGATGTTTATAAGGGAGATTCTTTTGTTGCATGACAATGCGCGACCTCACACGGCTAATCCAACCCGAGGCCTCATCACTTCATTTGGTTGGGAACAGTTAGATCATCCTTCGTATAGTCCTGACCTAGCACCTAGTGACTATCACTTGTTTCTGTACTTGAAAAAAGCATTTAGGTGGTCAGTGCTACGACGACGACGACGACGACGATGATGATGATGACCTAAAACGGCCTACTACAGTGGCTGTCACATCAGGCGGTAGATGTCAATGAGGGTGGAATTCAGAAGCTGGCTTCGCGATATAACAGCTGCCGTAACATGCTTGGAACTTATGTTGAGATGCAGTTTAAGGGGCAGGCTTACACGTAAAAAAATGGATTGTTTAAAAAATAATTGTATTACTTTGTTTTCTTTAGAAAAGTTCCCTGGTTAGGTTATTTATAGGAGACTTTTATTAAGTTTTGGAGTCTAGGATGGCGTCGGGATATTCTTTTTTTTTGCTATTTGTTTTACGTCGCACCGACACAGATAGGTCTTATGGCGACGATGGAACAGGGAAGGGCTAGGAATGGGAAGGAAGCGGCCGTGGCCATAATTAATATACAGCCCCAGCATTTGCCTGGTGTGAAAATGGGAAACCACGGAAAACCATCTTCAGGACTGCCGACAGTGGGGTTCGAACCCACTATCTCCCGATTACTGGATACTGGCCGCACTTAAGCGACTGCAGCCATCGAGCTTGGTTCGCGATATTCGTTAGAATGGACAGCGATAACAATTGCATTCTAGAAACGTTCTGGAAGTACGAGATGTGGGAGACGCAAACAATTATGGCTGGATTATGATGAGGCAGATTTGAAGGTACGAGGATTGAGAGTTTTGAACCGGAACGAATGGAATAAATCGTGCAGAGACTTGGCTCGAAGATAGCAACAGAGCCAGAAACTCCGGTATGAAAAAATTTACCCTAAACATGTTAGTGTCAATATTTCCAAGTGTATCTCAATTCTAGACATAAAATATTATATAACAGCAATAAATCTTTATTATTTGATTAAATATTCATTTCATAGAATCAATATACTAATAAACACATGACATAGTCTTAAAAACGCAAATATGCAGTAGTTAAAAGCCTGAAATTATTTGTATAATATTAGTGTTCCGGGGTTGTCCGTGGAGCAGAAAGAGGTGAAAGAAGGTGTGGGCTTAAATGGGTCCAACTACGATATAAAAAATTGAATAAAAACTTTAAATAAAGGTTATAATTCTTTTGAAAACTTAACAGTCTTTCATTTAGTGAAATAACAACATAACAGGTACAAATAGCAATCTTGAAACAAAAATTGCAAAACCCAACAATCGGTAATATACAATTTTAGAGCTTCAGGCTCCAGATTTACCGGTACCAGTTTTGAGCTTCAGGCTCCAACTTTACGATTTTCGCGCATGCTGCGTTAGTCAGATAAGGAGCGATATCTCCCAATACACAGTGTTCACGAACACTAGGCTCCAACAGTAACAATTTACGACCTTCCAAAGGCACCCCTCAATATTAGAGTAAACTTAGGAAAGAGCTTACATGTTCTCCAACATTGACCAAATTTTAACAGCCCCATTAAGGCAACATTACACAAAACTTCACGATCTCTGGTTTCTCTAGGCACAATTTACAATTTAAATTTATTTCACACAGGGGTATCTATTACCCAATCTACTGGGCCTCAGTAGAAAACGAATAACAGGTTTAATTAATTAACACGAAATGAATGGAGGCGTATACTTGCACTCCTAGATGATGAATAATAATAATATCCTAACGGGGCTCTCTCGGCCAAGTGATACAGGGGCTAATCCCAAGCTACTGAGGTGACTCGAATGAAGGGTAATTTAATACATTACAGGAAAGAAAAACAGTTACAAAATCGTAATCACTTCAAACCAAGTTGAAGGGGAACTTGAGAGGGTAACGCGCTCCCTATCCCCGATTTACAGTTAAAGACTTTATGGAATTTTACATTAGCCGACGAAAGTTTACATTTAAAAAAAAAAGGTTGGTTACATAGTTAGAAATTCGAACCTTCCCCTCGGATAAGTTTACAGAGACAGCTAGAAAGGTATAATATTGGTGGCCATTACCTGGCTGTTGTTCTGCCTGCCGAAGAATGAGGCCCCCTACTCCTTCTGTCTTACCCCACACACTCAGAAAGACAACGAACAGTGAGACAAGGTAGCCAGAAAAGCCTCAGCTTATATATCCGAGGGCAGTCTAACCTAGTCAGCGTTCGGTGACGGACGTATTGTGTGGAGGTGCCAGGAGAGCCGGCGTGGAATGTGAACGGTGTGTGGTAAAGTAATTCGAGTGGGAAGAGGAAGATGATTGGCGTGGATCAATATCGTGCAGCTATTGGGAGATGGCAGAGGAAAGGGGGAAAGGAGATAGCTAGAAATAAAGGAGGTATAATGGAAACAAGAATGATGGACGAGATTATATTGGCGGCAGCGGTGATTATGGTACTACTAGCTATAGGAGGTGTAGAGGTAAACCCCGGCCCGACTTCTAGTGGCAACATGAACTGGGAAGACGTGGAGGTCATAAGAAAAGTGGTGAAAGAAGTGGTGGAAGAAGTATGCCCGTTTTAGCAGATTAAGAATATGATGAAGGAGCAAATGAAGGAATTTGAGCATATAAGACGGTGGATACAGGGAAAAACAGACGAGATAATGAGCAAAGTGGAATCCAACAAGAGAGAGATTATATCACTCAAGACAAGAATAAGGGAGATGGAAGGAGAGGTGGTGAAGCTGCGAGAGGAAATTGAAGACTGTAACCGAGAACGGAGGAAGAAACACCTATTTATATATGGAGTACCGGAAGATAAAGCAGAAGATAAAGTACTGACAACCTACAAAGTAGTGGAAATTATCCAGAAAATGATAAGAATTAACTTTAGCGAAGTTGATATTGATGATGTGGAAAGGATAGGTAAAAAAAGGTGTGACAGACCGATAAAATTGAAGCTGTTTTCCACCTTGATGGCGGAAGTAGTGTTAAAAGGTGCAGACAACATACGTAGCACAAAAATTTGGATTAAAGAAGACATTGGTAGAGAAGGGGTAAAGAACATTAACACTCTGAAGAAACATTTGGCCAGGGCTAAATTACAAGGGTTGACAGCCTATATTAAGGGTCAAAAATTAGTTGTGACTAACGGTATATGGACCAAAGTGTGGACTGCGAAGAAATTACTAGAAATGGAAGATGACAGGAAAGACGAAGTGGTAGTGGGGAAACGTGTAGGAGTAAGACAGGCCAGAGACAGTAAAGTGGGCGAAGACGGATATGGAGGTAAAGAAAGAACCAAGGACAATAAAGCACCGAATCCAAGCTCGCAGCAAGAAAGAAAGGGATGGATGCGATAGCTAAAGCATTCGAAGTAGCGAACAGGGAGGTATTAGCAGAGATGAGGAGGGAAATAAGGAAGGAAACCAGGGAGACCAGGGCAATATTGAAGGAGTCCAGAACTGAGGCCAGTGGGAAAGAAGAAAGAAGAAGACAGGGAGCGATTGTGGGAGTAGAAACGCAGGATGTAACAAGAGCACGCAAACGAAGCGAAAATACGACTGGGAGTCAGGAAGAAGAAACAAGAGGTGCCCTAGTGAAAGGGAGAAGTCTGAGCCTAAGAGAGATATGGGGCAAAAAGAACAGAGAAGACGAAGGCATAGTGACAAGAAGCAAAAAAGGTAATCTGTAGTTGGAAGTAAATTGCTGCATACTGGAGAATAGTGGAGTGTGTGCGTGTTATACATAGCTATGACAAGAGCGGTTAAATGACAAGTGGGTCTGAAGAGGCATGATACCAGATGGTGAAGTGTGTAGTGAATGAGGAAGAGAGTGTGTGTAAATAGGACAGGTGCCAAGGAGAAAGTTAATATATGGAGATGGTTGGAATATGAGCTGGGGCTCTAGTTAGCCTAGTGATATGTGAGTGAATATGGTTTTATCTTAGTTGGCGAATTGTTTGGGCTCTAAAGGTAACAAATATAGTGAAATACTAGATGCTGAAGTGTGATTACCAGTAGAGAATCTTAAGGTGTAATAAATGGCACACAGGCATTACAGTGGAGGTAACACGTAGTCAGGTTTTCAACATAAGTAGAAGATAAGAAAGGTCAGTGTTCAAGAGAGAATGCGCTGAATGAGATCCCGGCCGGAAGTGATATACTCTGTGGCCTAAGTGCTGATTCAGCCCGACACAGCATTGTACTCTGCCCAGTTATATGTTGCCAGTTTTAGTTTCCCATTACTATTATTGCCATATTGTCAAATAGATGGAATTACCTTATTGCAGTAGTTATATTAGTTTTCGTTTTATCCTTTTTCTTAATAGCAATATTGAGATCGTTGATATCTGAAAAGACATCAGCGACGCATTGACATTTGATTATTATTATTATTTCCAGTAACTTTGTTTTTTCTTTGTTTGGTATTAGTTATTTTTACTATACGAGCTTTATGATATGTGTACAGCAACTTAAGCAGACTAGGCTAGGCACTATTATTTTTCTTCCGTAATGGATCAATAAGGCTTCATTGCTGTAGATCTGGTAGAAAAATAAATAAATAAAAAATTATATATCCGAGGTTTTTTTAAAGAGGATTCTGGACTTGTCCGGGCACACCCTCTCAATTTTATTGGCAAATTCAAAAGATACACCCAAAAAGCAACAAGAAGCCTGTGATAGGCTGAAAAATAATTACAGAAAATTCCTGTTGACTAGATTCAAAACTGGCGGAATGAGAAAGAAGTGTTGCAAACCTAGAAATATATATTTTAAAAAATGAACATTAATTTAGTTGGGAAACATAAGATCACAAAATTTCATTAAATCACTAATTCTTCCGTCTTGCACCAGAGTGCATGACCACAGTTTTTGTAATGGCATCTATGGAGAAATGTTCAAACTTTTTGATGTACAACAAAACAAAAAACAAGAAATCCAATCAGTTTAGGAAATTTAGAAATGATAAACTTCTCAATTATTCATTGGTGACATCATCTTAATAATGTCCCAACTTCATGCAATAGCAGTTTCACGTTTGTTAGATAGATAGTGTTCATTAAGGCGCTTCTTTTGAATAAGCGGAGTTGAGGTGTACCTCCCGGTACAATTCGTATTTTGATATCCTTGACCGTAAGAAGATGGTTGCCCAGTTGTACTTCCTCTTAAAGCAATAATCACCACCACCACCACCACCACCACCACCACCACCACCATCCTTCACGATAAGAAGCAAGAATCCAAACTACACGACAAAGACAGCCCCAGCCTCGAACCCCTTCAGTTTTATGATTTTTCTAGAATTTGTAGAATTTCTTCGAGCAGTGTGTGCTTCTTATTTGAAAAACCAAGGTACAGCACACTTCGGTCACTCCAAGAATTACATTTTTATATTTTTTAAGAGGCTGCGCTGGGATGTATTTTCTTTCAAACTCTAATGGCTTTCTAGAAAATTCAGATATTTTATATTAAACCTTCCAAAACTCATCAATAATATAACATTGTTGTTAGTTAAATTATGCCCTATCTCTGCTACCTGTGTCGGTCTCGTGGCCTAGCGTTGACGAACCTGCTTCTTACCTGGAGGCCCCGAGTTAGTTTCCCGTCAAGGGCAGGAATATTCATCTATCAGAGGGCTGGTTCGATTTCCACTCAGCCTACGTTAAATTAATTGAGGAGCTATGTGACTGTGCCATAGCGAATCTGGTCAAGAGAGGTAAAAATAACGGCCGAAGAAATTCGTTGTGCCAACCACGCGACACCTCGTAATCTGCAGATCTTTGATCTGAACAGCAGTCGCTTTGGTAGGCCAAGGTCAAGGCCCATCAGCTGCAGCGTCATGAGAGGGTTTCTACCGCTGCCGCTCATCCCCGCTTAGTGACAGTACTGATGAGTAACGAACTAGAATCGCAGATAAAGCTATTTACGGATGATAATAGTAAAGTTACAAAATTGAGAACAAGTAAGGAAAAGACCTAGAGAATGTTGTGAGATGGTCAGCAGGCAGTGGTAGCCTATTATGATAAACGGGGTGAAAAGTCAGGTTGTAAGTTTCGCCAAAAGAAAATTCTTCTCAGTTTTAATACTGTGTTGACGGGGTGAAATTACCTCATGGGAATCAGTACCCAGCTGGTAATATAAGAAAATATCTTCATAGAGATAAAGGATACATATTTTTTTACATGGTTATGAGGTTATACAACCTGTGACAATACATTTCGATGAACAGTCCTGCACTATCAACATACATGAACAATGCAGGACAATGACCTTACTGTCCTTCGAAACAGTCCCCTCACATAACTATGCACTGCTGAGATCGGCGATACAAGTCCCGGAAACTTTGCAAGAAGGCTTCCTTTGGGATGGTGTTCAAAAGCCTCGTCACGTTTCGTTGGATGTCGGGAATATCGTCAAACCTATTTCCTTTCGAAGCGAGTTTTAGTCGTGGGAATAGGAATAAGTCTGGAGTATTGAGATCTGGTCAATATGGAGGATGTTCTGGTTGCACCACCCTCTTCTTGGCCATGAACTGTTTGACGATATTGGCTGTGTGTGGGCGCGCTTCTGGGTAACGATTTGTCGCACGGGTTCACGGTTAATCTGCAGTTCATCCGTTATCATGCGTACAGTTAATCGCCGATCGTTCGTGATTAATGTCCTCACCTTCTCAATGTTTAAGTCACTCACGGCGGTCGCCGGTCTTCCGCTACGGGAGTTGTCAGAAACACTTTCCCGGCCTCCTCGAAAACCGGCGAACCAATCACACACACACTTCAAGGACAGTGCTTGATCTTCATTGACACGTACCAGCATCGCATGCTTTTTTCGGTGTCTTGCCAAGCTTAAAACAAAACTGTACATTAAACTTTTGATCGTTCATGTTCCTGTTCGCAGTTCAGAATCAACGCACTAAACACGCACTGTGTCAAACAGGTCTTACACGGCACACAGACCATGCCCAACTGAACAACGTTGGGAGCAGGTGGTCAAAACCTGCTGCTACGCAGGTGCAGCGTTGCGTGTCTCCAGTGTTGCCGGATCGACCGTTATAACTTCATTCACCGAACTTTATTGCCACAGGTTGTAGTAAGGATGTAAAGGAGAGGGAGTAGAAGTATCTGGTAAGACCTCAATTTGAGTATGGTTCCATGTATGCAAACCACACCAGTATTACTTGATACGAAAACAGGAAACTATCCAAAGGAGAGCAGTACAATTTGTGCTTAGTGATTTCCGACAAGAGAGTTGCAATCTTTGGGCTGGGAAGACTTGAGAGTAAGGAGAGGAAACGGTATGTTTCTAGCTGCCAGTAGAGAGATGGCGTTGAATGACAGTAAAATAATAACTTGAGAAGAGGTTTTGAAGTACGGAGGATCATAATATGAATATAAAGTTGGAATCGAAGAAGACAAACTGGGGGCAAATATTCATATCAGGATGAGGAATAAGGAACTGGAAAGATTTATCAAGGACAAAAATCTACAAATTTCCAAGAGCTTTGAAAACTTTGAAGGAAAGTCTAGGTAAATAATTGAGAGGTAGTTCGCTACAGTGCGAAAGTCCTAAATGCAAATCATTCATAAATGAAATGGCGTATGGCTTTTAGTGCGGGGAGGGTCCGAGGACAAGTTCGGCTCGCCAGATGCAGGTCTTTTGATGTGACGCCCGTAGGCGAACGGCGCGTCGTGATGATTTTGAAATGATGACGAAGACGACACACACTCACCCATGTCCCATGTCAGCGGAATTAACCAGTTATGGTTAAAAATTCCCGACCGGGCGAGCTGGCCGCACGGTTAGGGGAGCACAGCTGTGAACTTGCATCCGGGAGATAGTGGGTTCGAACCCCACTGTCGGCAGTCCTGAAGGTGGTTTTCCGTGGTTTCCCATTTTAAGACCCGGCGAAAGCTGGGGCTGTGTCTTAATTGAGGCCATGGCTGCCTCCTTCCCACTCGTAAGCCTTTCCTATTCCATTGTCCCCATAAGTCTTATTTGCGTCGGTGCGACGCAAAGCAAACTGTAAACAAGAAAAATCCTGGGAATCGAAACCGGGACTCCAGCGATCAAAGGCCTTCACGCTAACCATTTAGCCATTGAGCCAGAAAAGTCATTGATGATTGATGTACAGCGATAAGACGCCAAGGAATTGTACAACAGCAGCTATGGATTACAGTTCTAATTGCTTACACTATTGTAACATACCGAAAACTTGATTTCTTCACTGGACTTTGTATCACAGTCTTTCAACATTCCTCCCGCTTGTTGTTGATCGTAGTGTCCTTTACATTCGGGTCTGACTGTCGCTATCAATAAATCGCAGCATCATTACTTATGTTTGTTGGTAGTAAGTCAGCCAGCGATATTCTCGTCCGTCCGTCACGACACAATAGAATGCTTGCCTTCGCTGAATAATTTAACGTGACCGAGCTAAAAAGCGCACGAGGAAACCTGTCTCTCTATGGGTCGCTGACCACCAAATCAGCTTAAAAACGAACGATGCTTCTATCGATGCGATGGCTTGAAACAAATCCGCGTGGAGTGGTGTTCCAGCACACGTGTGCCCAATCATATGATTTCGTTATTCCCAAATCTCAGTATATTATTGGCTATTACTGGGGAAGAGAGAAAATTGAAAAATATATAATTGAAAATTTCTCATTGCTACCTATGATGTATCGATATGACTGATTCTAAAATAAAATTTCATTTCGGATTATCTAAGCTCATTTGTTTATATTAATAATGGCGTATGGCCTCCGGAGAGGCCAGGTGCAGGTCTTTCCCGAGCCATCGGAATTAACCAATGAAATTTAAAATCCCCAATCCTGCCAGGAATCGAACTCGGGACCCCCTGGACCAAACGCCAGCAAGCTAACCATTTACCTATAGAGCCGAGCATTTTTTACATTTCTCTTACGTCGCACCGACACAGATTTTATGGTGTCGATGGGATAGGAAAGGGCTAGGGGGAGAAATGAAGTGGCCGTAGCGTTAATCAAGATACATCCCC
Organism: Anabrus simplex; assembly: GCF_040414725.1. NCBI lineage: Eukaryota > Metazoa > Arthropoda > Insecta > Orthoptera > Tettigoniidae > Anabrus > Anabrus simplex. Next base: position 56,458,410 of record NC_090273.1, on the reverse strand, counting down.
GGAATTTGGCTGGTGTGAAAATAGAATACTACCGAAAACTATCTTCAGGATTGCCGAGAGTGGGTTCGAATCCAGTATCTCCCGAATGCAAGCTCACAGTTGTGGAACCCCCACACAGCGTATTCGCTCTGTAGAGCCGGATATTTCTTTATAATAACCAAGGCTAATGCAATGGAAGAGAGAGGGTTAAAGACTAGCAAGACAAGAACAGAATATCTGCGTCTTCATGTCGCATAAGATGATGACAGAGAAACCTGCAATTGAATAGTGAAGATATCAAGAGTGTGAGCCACTTCAAACATCTGGGGTCAGCCTTGGAAGAAACTGGCAATGTGGAATTGGAACTCACTAGCATAATTCAGGCAGGAGACCACAGGGGTACTCTAGAATAGAAAGGTACCAACCAGGTTTAAACGGAAAGTGTACAAGGCAGTAATGAGGCCAGCAATAATGCATGGCATCGAAACCTAGCCTCTTAAGGGGAGACGTAGAAAGAAAACATGGAAAAAAAATCAAAATTTATTTTCATTAGTTTCCTTGAAGGTATATGTCGAACTACAAATAGCATTTCAACTTTAAATGATAATTAACTTCAGTATACCAATAAATGATGTCTGTTCATAGCTCTGTCAGTGAAGCTTCCGGCAATGATGTATAAAAAGCCATATATTTTTGCTCCGGTCAGCGGTTTAGGACTCTGAACGTTGGTTCCAGGTAATCTCAGCCTACTTTGTTACAATTGAGGAGCTATCTGACGCTGAATAGTGGCTCCAGTCTAGAAAGCTAAGAGGAATCGTTGTGCCAACCACACGATACCTCGTAATCTGCAAGCCTTCGGGCTGAACAGCGGTCATTTGTTAGGTCACGGTCCTTTAGGGCTGTTGCGCCATGGGATTTGATTTATATGTATATTCCTGTTTTTAATCAGAGCAGACAAGGGAACAACAGAGGATGCTAATGAAGATGAGGAGTACGGATAAGGACAGTTTGAGGAGTGGTATAGTCTTGAAAATTTATTCGGAACATTTTCCTTTATTTTCTCAATATCATATTTTACATAATTTAGGTTCAAAAGGTGCTATTTCCACCTTAAGGAAGTTGTGAGAAATGCGTAATAAATGTCAAATAAAAGGAACATTGAACGTAATCATGATCGAGTTGCGTACAAATTCTAAGGACTTAAATCCTTCCGGTCTGGATTGTTCATGATAATCGATAACATGCAACTACTGTAATGCATCTGGATGAAATATTGATTTATTTTTTTGAAGTAGAAGTACCACCTTTTGAACATACACTCTTCAGTTATCTCGAGCATTGCTTGATGGAATTTCATAAGATTTTCAAAACAAGTCACACAAATAAATACAAAGTTTGTGAAGTGTAGCAGTCTTTTAGTGTGATGAATAAGAACAATTTTATGCATTACAATTCTGACAAGATATTATGGAAAAATTAATATCAAGTGCAAAAACATTTCAGAAAATCAACAAATATATTTAGAAAAATGTTAGTCAACTTTAAAGTCTCCATATTTATGTAGGTCATGAATACATTTGAAATGTTATGCAATAACTTACCAAATAGGTGTACCGAAGAGCAGTAGCGTATGAACAAAATTAATTCACCTACTTCAGTAACTTAAAATTATCACAGTGACCGTCCGACTCGTTGGCTGAATGTTCAGCGTACTGGCCTTCGGTTCAGAGGGTCCCGGGTTCGATTCCAGGCCGGGTCGGGGATTTTAACCTTCATTGGTTAATTCCAGTGGCCCGGGGGCTGGGTGTTTGTGCATTCCCCAACATCTCTGCAACTCTCACACCACACATAACACTTTCCTCCACCACAACAACACGCAGTTACGTACACATGGCAGATGCCGCCCACCCTCATCGAAGGGTCTGCCTTACAAGGGCTGCACCCGGCAAGAAATAGCCACATGAATTATTATCACATTGACCCTTATTCACGACAACTGTTTACGTTACATAAAATTAGTGTTCTAACAAGGAAACATGGGCAATGGGATAGTCGCCGATCGCGATGAAACTTAAAAAACACATTGAGGTACACGTAAAAATGATGTCGGCATCAATTTTGGGTGCCAACATTCATTAGGGCGTTAACTACGGGGCCTAAAAGTTGCGACATTTCAAATTCCGCGCGATCAGCGATGAATACCTGCTGGCCAATGCTAAGCTGGCACACTGCGTACCTGGAGACACGCCTCTGCACCTCCTCCCCTCCCCCCGCTCCAATTGGTTCGCCGCCGAAGGCGTCAAGCGCGGGGAGAATGAAACGTGCGGTGGCGAACCAATTAGAGCGGGGAGGGGAGGAGGTGCAGAGGCGTGTATCCAAGTACGCAGTGTGCCAGCTTAGCATTGGCCAGCAGGTATTCATCGCTGATCGCGCGGAATTTGAAATGTCGCAACTTTTAGGCCTCGTAGTTAACGCCCTAATAAATGTTGGCACCCAAAATTGATGCCGACATCGTTTTTACGTGTACCTCCATGTATTTTCCAAGTTTCATCGCGATCGGCGACTTACCCATTGCCGATGTTTCCTTGTAAGATTCATTTAGATATGATTCAAATTGTCAAAAAATTGTGCATTCGAATATATGACTGCAAATCTGCCTACACCTCCCCTTAATGGAGGAGGAATTAACAAAATTCAGGAAATGAGGATGTTAGGATGGATGTGATGTGTGGAGACACCGGATTGGATCGTGTCCGGAACGAACACATCAGAGGGACAGTCAGAGCAGCTGCAATATTTGGAAAGATTCAAGAGGCACGATTGCCATGATTTAGCCATGTGTTGTTGCGTTGTGTTTAAGTCATCAGTCCATAGACTCGTTTGATGCAGCCCTCCATGCCACCATTTTCCGTGCCAACATTCGCATCCTACATCTGCCCTAATTTGCTTTTCATATTCCTACCTTGGTCTACCCTTACCGTTCTCACCACCTAAACTTCCCTCAAAAACAAACTGCGCAAGTCCTGGGTGTCTTAAGATGTGTGCAATCATTATATCTCTTCTTATGGTCAAATTTAACGAAATCGATCTCCTCTCACCCATTGGATTCAGTACCTCTTCATTTGTGATTCAATCTATCCATCCCACCTTCAGCATTCTTTTGTAACACCACATTTCAAAAGCTTCCATTCTCTTTCTTTCTGAACTAGTTATCGTCCATGTTTCACTTCCATACAATGCCACGCTTCAGACGAAAGTCTTCAAAAAGATCTTTCTAATTTCTATATCAATGCTAAAAGTGAGCTAATTTCTTGTCTTAAGATAGGCCTTCTTTCCTTTTGCAGGTCTGCATGTCACGAGAAAAGAGGAGGAACATGTGGTGGTGAGGGTACTGAGAATGGAAATAATAATAATAATAATAATAATAATAATAATAATAATAATAATAATAATAATAATAATAATAATAAATATTGAATTTTCACGACCGCATTGTAATCGAAACCGACTTTCAACCTATTAGGGCGTGTTACGTACATTTAGTACGTATTGAAGAGATCGTAGTAGTACCAGACCTGTAGCTTAGATCCTTTCCAACAGAACAAAGATGGCCTAGGCCACCATAGCTCAATTGGTAGAGCAACCGACGAGAAATCGGGAGGTTGTGGGTTCGGATCCCACTGGTGTCTGGTTGGCCATTTTTGTTCTGTACTTAACATCTCTTCAATACGTACTAAATGTACGTAACACGACTTAATAGGTTGAAAGTCGGTTTCTATAATAATAATAATAATAATAATATTTACGTTCCACTAACTATATTTTGATGGTTTTCGGAGACGCCGAGGTGTCGGAATTTTGCCCCTCAGGAGTTATTTTACGTGCCACTTAGAAGGAAATTCAGGGCCTGGATACGTGGGATACAGGATAAGCGAAAAAGATCTAGTACACAGTGGCGTAAGAAGAAATTCGTGGACAAACCACTCCACTTAATTTCTTTCGCTGGCCTCGCGTAAGATATCCATGTGAAAGAAAGAAATAATTCTAGGATTTCTGCGGACGGTGCCTGTGTTAGTAGTATACATCAGTCCGTTCTGTGTCAATAATATCTAATGAATACCAGTTATAGTGACTAGGATGACAGCCAAGCATACCACTTATCACATGTGAAGTAGTCACACGTTTCTAAGGGCTATTGTAATACTTTGTCTTTTTTTTTTGCTATTTGTTTTACGTCGCACCGACACAGATAGGTCTTATGGCGGCGAAATTTGTCTTTTAATGTCGTACTTTTCCTTTCTGAAGTACACCATATTTAATAATAATAATAATAATAATAATAATAATAATAATAATAATAATAATAATAACATGGTCATAATAATTGAGATTATCCATCCATTATTTTATGTTAATAATTCTGATAATAGAAAATAACTTGTGCGAAATATCCAGAAAAATATGTTTATTTCTAATATAGCCATCGTTGCTATTTGAGAGGCCTACAACGTTTATTGCTGAAAAGTTTTTTTAGCACACAAAGTAGGCGTTCCATAGGCTACTACGTAAGACATAAAATTAAGTAATTTCCTCAAATGTGCCGAAATTTGAAGGGCTAAAAGGCCCGAAAAGGTATCAAATTGTGAGTCGTGGATAGCTCTATAAAACTAAAAAAAGATCCGGAAATTCCCTGGCCTAAATGCAGTTTCAGAAAAACTGCCTAAAATCGATCAGTTCTTTAGATGTTTTCTTTTTGATTCAAATCCTAGCCAAATTAACGTATTTACATAATTCTTTCTGTAATGTGTTCCTTGGTTCAATACCATCAGACGTTTTTTGATTTTTGGAAAATGTCTACACCGAATGTAGATAAGAGCTTAAGTGAAACACTGCATTGACTCACATTAGCACTCGTAGCGGTAGAAAAGGGCAGAGTGGTAATCTAATCGAGTGGATAACGATGATTAAGAAAAGATTGTCAGTTTTAGGAATATATAAAAAATATATTCTCGTACATTGTTATATTTCATTTACCTAAAATTCGTAGGATGTCTTCAACCTTGAGTTTCTTGCCTGAAGGTTTCTTCCTTCTAAACTTTTAGAGACAGGACCGACAGACTCATTGTGAGCTTTTGTATCCTAAAATTTATCGCGATTTCTGCAATGTTAAATTCGTTTAGGGCCATTGGAGACTGAGTTGAGTAATACATGTTTTGAAGTCTCTCTGGCAATCCAGATTTACTGTATGGGATTTTCTGGCAGATTTAATTACAAATATGCGTTAGTCTTAAAATTCCCGCTATTCCCTCCTCAGTCGATGGCCAACGAAGTTGGGAAATAAGAGAATTCTGTCCTGTTCCCATCGTGGCTCCATGAAGCACAAGAACGCCACGGTAGTTATGTCAAGGTATCACGACTTTCTCCCGAAGAATACTCTGACCTTGCTTCCGGGGACAGGCTAAGATGGATGCTTGATATTATGATAGCAGGCTTGAATCCATCTGTCATACTGAACAACACGTTCTCATCCTGACTTACAAAAGAGATCAGACACTTGAAGGACACCGTTAAGACTGCATTCATGATAATCGACTATACGAGGACATAACCTGTAGTGAACTTCACGTAATCTTTAACGGAATAGTAACAAACAAAATAGTACAACCTAAAGAGCATGGGCAAGTGACCGAGGAACACGGGCTCAAGTTCTCTCTCAAATAGGCCTTTATTTCCTCATTTCAAGTTCCCTCCTGCTTTTACCAGCGTTCTGCTTCTTCTTTCCGTGGGGCGACTTTTAAAAGTTACTTGTTTACCATCTACCTCAAAGATCTTTTGCTACCATGTGTTTTCCTCTATTCCCACCTTGTAATACTTGTTCCCATCGGGCGAGTTGGCCATGCGTTTAGGCGGAGTTGTGAGCTTGCATCCGGGAGATGGTAGATTCGAGCCCCACTGTCTGCAGACCTGAAGATGGTTTTCCGTGGTTCCCCATTTTCACACCAGGTAAATGCTGGGGCTGTACCTTAATTAAGGCCACGGATGGTTCCTTCCCACTCCTAGGCCTTTCCTATCCCATCGTTGCCATAAGATCTATCCGTGTCGCTGCGACGTAAAGCAAAATTGAAAAAAAATATCCAATAGGACAGCAAGAGTAGTCACAAACGCGAAGAAATTATTCACTCACACTTCAAAAGCAAATTGGGGTTTTAGTGTATAAAATGTACATTCAATTTCAGTCTTGGATTTTACAACTTATATTTTTACGTAATAACAGTGCTTAGCATTCGATGATCGATATCGCTCTTCTAGCCGTCTAGCGTAATGCACGAAATTTCAGGTGTGACATAAAATTGTCGCCTTTATGGAACAAGTTCTTTAACTTTGACAAGTTACAATACTTTGCCTGCCATGTAACGAAAACAGAAAATGAAACAGAAAATTGCCGTGACATATTGACAAATTTATCAAATCTGACATAATTGTCGAATTTTTCGCACCTGTCGAGTTTTATGAAACCGGGCCCGGATTACAAAACTGTAGCGTGTCTGCGACCGGCCATTATTTTTGCTATTTCATGCCTGTTACTTCCAGTTTCTGAGTAAGATATCCTGAGTTTAACCAGTTTTCTCTCTCGTACAGCAAATATCATTTGAGAACAGAAGTCACGCCGTTAATCGCCATTGCTAACACTTTGCATTAGCTTTGCAACATCAGTGAAAACGTAATGTGCATTGCACCATTTATTCGAAATCGTGTTCCTGGGCTGAATGGTCAGCGTTGAGGTCTTCAGTTCAAAAGGTCTTGGGTTCGAATCCTGGAGATTTAAAAGAACTCAGAAACTGGGTGTTTGTGTTTGTCCCTACACACTCCACGTCAAGGACACAAACACACCATTCCCCTTCCTGTAGTGCCTTCTCTATTACTGGAGGTCGGCTACAATCACAGCGCAGTCTGTACGATGTTCGGTTGTCCTCATCAGTCTACTGGAATCCAGTCCTGTCCAATCCCGTAAGTTCCTCAGCCAGGAGTGTTTCCTTCGACCGCGACCTCTACGTCCATCCCATTAATTTTACCCTGCATGACCAGTTTAATTAGGTTGTACTTTTCATTCCTCACAATATGCGCATGGTAGGTTGTACTTTTCATTCCCCACAATATGCGCAAGCTAGGTTGTACTTTTCATTCCCCACAATATGCGCAAGCTAGGTTGTACTTTTCATTCCCCACAATATGCGTAAGGTAGGTTGTACTTTTCATTCCTCACAATATGCGCATGGTAGGTTGTACTTTTCATTCCCCACAATATGCGCAAGGTAGGTTGTACTTTTCATTCCCCACAATATGCGCAAGGTAGGTTGTACTTTTCATTCCTCACAATATGCGCAAGCTAGGTTGTACTTTTCATTCCCCACAATATGCGCAAGCTAGGTTGTACTTTTCATTCCTTACAATATGCGCGAGGTAGGTTGTACTTTTCATTCCTCACAATATGCGCATGGTAGGTTGTACTTTTCATTCCCCACAATATGCGCAAGCTAGGTTGTACTTTTCATTCCCCACAATATGCGCAAGCTAGGTTGTACTTTTCATTCCTTACAATATGCGCGAGGTAGGTTGTACTTTTCATTCCCCACAATATGCGCAAGCTAAGTTGTACTTTTCATTCTTTACAATATGCGCAAGGTAGGTTGTACTTTTCATTCCCCACAATATGCGCATGGTAGGTTGTACTTTTCATTCCTCACAATATGCGCAAGCTAGGTTGTACTTTTCATTCCCCACAATATGCGCAAGCTAGGTTGTACTTTTCATTCCCCACAATATGCGCAAGCTAGGTTGTACTTTTCATTCCTTACAATATGCGCGAGGTAGGTTGTACTTTTCATTCCCCACAATATGCGCAAGCTAAGTTGTACTTTTCATTCTTTACAATATGCGCAAGGTAGGTTGTACTTTTCATTCCTCACAATCTGCGCAAGCTAGGTTGTACTTTTTATTCCTTACAATATGCGCAAGCTAGGTTGTACTTTTCATTCCTCACAATATGCGCATGGTAGGTTGTACTTTTCATTCCTCACAATATGCGCAAGCTAGGTTGTACTTTTCATTCCCCACAATATGCGCATGGTAGGTTGTACTTTTCATTCCTCACAATATGCGCAAGCTAGGTTGTACTTTTCATTCCCCACAATATGCGCATGGTAGGTTGTACTTTTCATTCCTCACAATATGCGCAAGCTAGGTTGTACTTTTCATTCCCCACAATATGCGCAAGCTAGGTTGTACTTTTCATTCCTTACAATATGCGCGAGGTAGGTTGTACTTTTCATTCCCCACAATATGCGCAAGCTAAGTTGTACTTTTCATTCTTTACAATATGCGCAAGGTAGGTTGTACTTTTCATTCCCCACAATATGCGCAAGGTAAGTTGTACTTTTCATTCCTTACAATATGCGCAAGGTAGGTTGTACTTTTCATTCCCCACAATCTGCGCAAGCTAGGTTGTACTTTTTATTCCTTACAATATGCGCAAGGTAGGTTGTACTTTTCATTCCCCACAATATGCGCAAGCTAGGTTGTACTTTTTATTCCTTACAATATGCGCAAGGTAAGTTGTACTTTTCATTCCTTACAATATGCGCAAGGTAGGTTGTACTTTTCATTCCCCACAATATGCGCAAGCTAGGTTGTACTTTTCATTCTTTATAATATGCGCAAGGTAAGTTGTACTTTTCATTCCTTACAATATGCGCAAGGTAGGTTGTACTTTTCATTCCCCACAATATGCGCAAGCTAGGTTGTACTTTTTATTCCTTACAATATGCGCAAGGTAAGTTGTACTTTTCATTCCTTACAATATGGGCAAGGTAGGTTGTACTTTTCATTCCCCACAATATGCGCAAGCTAGGTTGTACTTTTCATTCCTTACAATATGGGCAAGGTAGGTTGCACTTTTCATTCCCCACAATATGCGCAAGCTAGGTTGTACTTTTTATTCCTTACAATATGCGCAAGGTAAGTTGTACTTTTCATTCCCCACAATATGCGCAAGCTAGGTTGTACTTTTCATTCTTTATAATATGCGCAAGCTAGGTTGTACTTTTTATTCCTTACAATATGCGCAAGCTAGGTTGTACTTTTTATTCCTTACAATATGCGCAAGGTAAGTTGTACTTTTCATTCCTTACAATATGCGCAAGGTAGGTTGTACTTTTCATTCCTTACAATATGCGCAAGGTAGGTTGTACTTTTCATTCCCCACAATATGCGCAAGCTAGGTTGTACTTTTCATTCCTTACAATATGCGCAAGGTAAGTTGTACTTTTCATTCCTTACAATATGCGCAAGGTAAGTTGTACTTTTCATTCCTTACAATATGCGCAAGGTAGGTTGTACTTTTCATTCCTTACAATATGCGCAAGGTAGGTTGTACTTTTCATTCCCCACAATATGCGCAAGGTAAGTTGTACTTTTCATTCCTTACAATATGCGCAAGGTAAGTTGACTTCCTTTTCTTCATTGTACACTTCACCACTCGTTCCCTTCTCATGCGTCTGAGTACGGCAGCATTGGACACGTGGTCAGTCCCCGAGATCCGTAACATCCTTCGGAACACCCACACCTCGAAGGCGTTTATTCTCTTCATAGCGTTGCATTTCAGACGCCATGTTTCAGCGCCGTACAGAAGCACTCAATATACATAGTATCTGACGAATTATTGACGTGTCTTCAAGGTGAGGCTTGTGAAACACACATGAGCCATTTCTAATCGTACAAGGATCACTAAATCCGGGTCTAAGTCCTCAGTAAGCCAGCTTCCAAGTTGCTTAAACTTCCCCACTTGTTCAACTTGTTCCTCATAAATGGTCATAAGAATGTGCGTATTACGGTGTTCTGGAAATGGCGATCACCTTTATCTTACCGGTGTTAATTTTGAGTCCAAATGTATCACCTTCTACTACGATTCTGTCTACCAGACGCTGAAAACCTTCAAGACTACAGTGTCATCTACGTACCTCACATTGTTTTCAGCCTACCGTTAACTTTTCCTCCATCTTGAGCTTCTTGAAGAGTAGCTCGGAAGATCTGCTCAGAGTACAGATTGAACACCAGGAGAGATAATACACATCCTTGCGGTACTCCCTGTTTGATCCTAGCAGTGGGAGTCTCGGGGTTTCCAATTCTTACGCTGGAAGCTTCTTGATTTTCATACAGCTTTTTGACAAATGTAAGATCTTCACCATCTATTCCTATTGTGTTCAGAATCGGCAGGAGTTCCGAATGTTTGACACAACCGAATGCTCGGGCATATTCAGTGAAGCAGATATATACACCTTTAGACTGGTCTCTACAATTTTTTAAAGTGTAATCAAGCAGAACAAAGCCTCACGTGTCCCAACCACCACAGCAGCAGAAAATAATGAAGATATCCCTCCATACAGCTTCAGGAAAGGCATCTGATCGTAAAACAGAGCCAAGAACACACCTGCAACAGCGTTCGTACCGGACATTATCAAGATCGTGAAAAGTAGTAGTTGAAAAAGAAGAAATACCTTTTACCTTTCAGTACTGTTAAACAATAAAAGTTACGTATCCATCGGTGTATAGACAATGAAGGGGAATACTTCAAAAGTGATTAGGTGAAGGTGTAATATTCTTGCAGTAAAAACATATTTATGATATCAGTCCCGTTTATCAACAGCCACACCTCATATGTGACAAACATATCATTAATTTCTTTGATTGATCACATCTAGGCATGTTGGTACAATTTCAATACAGCTCAGGAACATCGTACTTCAAACAGACCCACTGTATCTTGGAACACAATCCTCTTTTCAATAATATCGCCACCCGGGGCCTCGGAATATAAAGAAGAAAAGAAGACAAATATTGACGGTTTTGTGAACTTCTGAAGAGAGCAACAGTATGTTGGTTCACATACGAATCTTTGTAGAAGGGCCTCCCTGCTTTCTTTCTTACGGTTCATGGCTGGGTTAATGAAGACGCACAAAGTTGCAGCTCTCAAAAGAACTTGTTCTTTGCAAAGCAAGAAGAAAAACAACAGAGAGACAGATTCTCAAGAGAAGAAATGTATGAATAAGATGCAATGAACGAGAGCTTTAGGCGTTATGATACAATGCTCTTACTTTCTTCTCCAATAATGTCAATAATCAACCCTAACAGTAAAGTTGTATACCATCCATAGTTCAGAATCAAGTTCGTGAGAACCGACGAGATGTGACGAGGCATGAACACTCACTCGTGGACTGGGAAAGAAGATTAAACTGATGCAAAAATATGAATATGACAGCTAGACTATAGTAGTTTAGGCTCAAATAGTTCTCTTGAGATAGAACATTGGCACTGTCTAGGAGAATTCTTTCGAAGCATACCGCAGTTTTAACACAACTTGCAACAATTTTTGTTTTTAAAAATATTGTAGACTTTTTAAAAAGATTATTTCTAGTCATATTGATAAAAGCTTCGTACTATATTGTCTCAAAATGGTCAAAATGGATTTCGTAACACTTTTAAATCCCCATAAACTGGCAGTGTTTGCCGTCTCTAACCGGGTGAGTATTACTGCTGTACTCGTGAACTGCCAGTAGGCCAGCACAACCAATCACACGCTCTCTCTTTCGCACTAAATGATGATGATGATTGATGCTTGTTGTTTAAAGGGGCCTAATATCTGGGACATCGGCCCCTAATGGTACGAAATGAGACGAAATGAAAGGACAAATTAAAAACCCAAAGTCCTCCACTGACCACAATTGAAAACGTGAGGACGAAGAATGGATATGAATTTGAAACGATCAGTGGAACCGACTCACAGTGCCTCACATGCACAGAAGCTGGCGTAAAACTATGGTATTACTGACCAAGGGACTGCTTCTAGAGCACGATGCAGAATCGATGGTGCTTGTAGTCGAAAGGAGTCCAAAATCCAAGCCATCGGCCCCTCATAATGGTATTTATCGCAAGGAAATTAAAACCATGGTATTTGTCATGTTGCGGTACTAATCACGAGTAGCGTAGACTCGCGGCATTCCACACATTACGGTACTACTCACAGGTTATGAAATTCGCACATGTATTACCCACCTACTGTGTGTCGCACATTGCGGCGCCATTGACAGGCAACGCAAACCTATGGTGTTCATGACCCAAGTGTACTAAGCACAGGGACTCGTACTATCCTGTGGTGTTCTTCATATAGTGGGTACTAATCATAGGCCAGCCAGAACCATGGGTTACGTCATCCCATGGTGTCTCTCATATAGTGCTGCTAATCACAGGTACTGTAAAATCCGTCGCGCTCTCGTTTGCTACTAATCACAAACCTATGTGGTACGTTAAGTGCCGGCCCCGTGGTGTAGGGGTAGCGTGCCTGCCTCTTACCCGGAGGCCTCGGGTTCGATTCCCGGCCATGTCAGGGATTTTACCTAGACCTGAGGGCTGGTTTGAGGTCCACTCAGCCTACGTGATTAGAATTGAGGAGCTATCTGACGGTGAGATGGCGGCCCCGGTCTAGAAAGCCAAGAATAACGGCCGAGAGGATTCGTCGTGCTGACCACACGACACCTCGTAATCTGCAGGCCTTAGGGCTGAGCAGCGGTCGCTTGGTAGGCCAAGGCCATTCAAGGGCTGTAGTGCGATGGGGTTTGGTTTTTATGAGGTACGTAACATAGTGTTACTACGCGCAAGGAAAAGCGACCCATTGTGTTCCCCGCGTGGTGGTACTAATCACAAGTAGTTTCATAGTTCTAATACAATCGTCCCTTGGTCGCCCCTTACGACAGGCAGGGGATACCGTGGGTGTATTCTTCGTCTGCATCCCCCACCCGTAGGGGGACCGTCTTACTCAAACGCAGTCTCTTTGTGAGAGTTCATAAACGTTTTAAAATTGAATTTCGAGCAAGTTACTTGAGTACATAATTACCCTAATTATGGTATAAACATACTTTCAAGCCACTCCATACATTTCTTTCTCGTTTCAGGTGTACCTACATAACAGAATTCACAACAAAAATTTTGATTTCGACGTTTCACTATACACCATTAGTTTTCGAGACAAACGTCAGAACCGATGCAAAAACCATTATATATTATTTTAACATGACACACTTTACACTTTAATTTATATTTTAAAGCTTCAGCTAGGGTTCAGAGGGCCTCGTCATGACAGCAGTAAGAGAATCAAGCGCATAATGGAGAACGCACACAAACCCTAACAAATGTGCACTGTTATTGCATTAATGAGCATCAAAATATACTAAAATCTGTTTCTAAAGTTTAATGTTTGATCTATCCACCTACTTATTTTGTGTTAATCTATTTTTCTAGTTCCATGAAATGTGAATAAATAACTGGTGCCAGTCGCTTGACAGTGTAAAGTTTGAGATTCATAGCTTTAATGGACAAACACAGTCCATTAATATCATGCTGAGTTTGGTTTTGAGAACGTATGAAAGGCGTGTTTCTCTCTCAGAGTATAAACAGACAAGTCATTGTAATTACCCAATGACACAAGGAACGACGTTTTGCACGTATTTGATAACACTTACAGGAGTGAAACAGTTGAAGCTCAGAAAGTCACGAAGAGCAAACAAAGTATCTGCCAATGTCATCACTACTATTGTCATCACAAGCAGGAAGTATAAAGCCAATATTGTTAACTCTTGATGGCACTCGAGAATGAAGGAGTTGCTCCACTAAGTACAAGAAGCAAACATTACTAAAAAACACTACAGAGGAGACAACAAACAAATATCGTGAGAATACGTCGTGACCCAGATAAATTTCAGCATATATTTGAACTTCATGTGTCGTCAGAGTCAATCAAGAACAGAGGCAATACTATTGAATACGTACTTGACCTCTGTGTTGCGGAACTGAATTCCTCAGGGTACTTAATGTGAGAGAACTGTACACCTACCACCATGGGAAGTACCCTTTGTAAAGTCGAACGTCCTCTCAACCAGTGACTATTGAAATGGATAGCAACTGAAGCAATATTAAACATATTTATTATCACAGTGAAAGCCCAATTAAACGTGGTCCGATTCACCGTGGATTCGGACTGAAAGCCGCAAAAAAAACTATATCTCCGAAAAGGTCATAAATAAAAATATTATTTTTCATAGATTTCAAACAAGTGGGTCACAGCAGAAAAAGTGATCATCAACAACACGCCGTTAGAGAAGGTCAATGAATATATCTATCTGGGCCAGTTGATGAATATGAAAGATGATATAAGACCAGAAAAACTTAACTGTCTTCAGATCAAATATGCCAGTAAATCTGAAGAAAATAGTTTATGATCAGCGCATTCCATCTGTGCTGACTTATGGCTGTGAGAGCTGGACACTGAACAAATTTACGAAAGGGATAGTTAGGACAGCGCAGAGTTACATGGAAAGGCCAATGCTGGGTTTTACAAGGAAAGATAAGAAGAGAACAGATGACATCAGGTCAGTCATTAAAGTTAATGACATTCTTAAGAGAATAGCCATCTTAAAATGGCAATGGGATGGACATATTGCTCGAAAGAAAGGTGACAGATGGATGAAGCTAGTGTTTCAATGGAGTCCAAGACATCATCAGAGGCCTAGAGGAATAGCACCAGACAGATGGGACAAAGACATCATGAGAATAGCTGGTGCTACCTGGCAGAGAACTGCCCAAGACCGTTCCACCTGGAGAGTTCTGCTAAAGACTTACCGGAGTTCACGACTTAAAGAGGCCACATCATGTAATGATAGAATTGGCTGATGATGATGATGAAGATGACGTTTCCATTTAGGAACAACCTCCTGTATTTGCAGGCTGCCATTAAAACAAGGTAAAACATCAGATTTTATCTATACAGTTGACGTCACATAATAGCTGTTCATCATCGCTCATCAATCACTACTGATCTGCATTTAGGGCAGTCGCCCATGTGGCAGATTCCCTATCTGTTGTTTTCCTAGCCTTTTCTTAAAGGATTTCAAACAAATTGGAAATTTGTTGAACATCTCCCTTGGTAAGTTACTCCAATCCCTAGATCCTCTTCCTATAAATGAATATTTTCCCTAATTTGTCCTCTTGAATTCCAAATTTAACTTCATATTGTGATCTTTCGTACTTTTCAATACATCACTCAAACTTATTCGTCTACTAATGTCATTCCACGCCATCTACAGTTCTACTAATGAAAGACAACTCTAAAGGAGATAAACAGTATAATTAGTGCGGCATTTCAGTACTGTAGAGGGGGGTGTCGTCTCAGGATCTTGATGGAGCCCACCGAGGACGAGAGTCACAATTTTGGGGATGAGCTTCATTGGAATTTGGAAGCTCTTCCAACTGGCGACACAGTAACGAGGTACGGTACCACGGGTTCCATAGAGGGATTCTGCATTTCAATCTACAGGGTGGGCAATATAAAACTGGCCCGGAAAGTATTTATAAGACTGACGTGGAACCGACCCTTGTTAATAAACAGGAGAACTGGCCATCACAGGAAATGCTGGAAACCGTGATTTCGATACACCAATCAGTTGCTGTTACATGTCTGCGCTTGCGCAACTCCCTAGTACGTGACTGTGTCATGTGTGAGTGAGTGAGAGTAACAAATGTGGTTAGTGACCAGCTGAACGCAACACAAACTACTGCTCACGATATAACAGCGCGTGTTCATTGTCGAGTGGTTTGCGAAGCAAGATTCGTGGAAAACCTGTGCGTAACTGTTTGCGCAAGAGTTTAAGACTGGAAGTATTTTGTCAAACACTCCAGCAAAGTCTGCAATGCAAAACTTAATGTCGAAATGGTGCGAAACGGGCTCTGTAGCGAATAAAAACCGTAACTATCCGAAAAGAGTTCGAACACGAGAGAACATTGCTCCAGTGAAGGAAAGCCTGGAATGAACTCCGACAAAATCTCAACGCCGTTTATTTGTAGACGTGGGAATGAAGAGATCGTTGTGTCGAAACTTTATCAGAAAGGACCTGCATATGGATAGTTACAAATTTCGCGTTGTGCATGTGTTAAAGCATCCAGATGAACCTTAGCGTGTTGAGTTCTGCCGATGTTTTCTGAGTGAAGTGGAATCAGCTCTTTCGGATCCTCAGTTTTCATTTCTTTATATGAGGTCATTTCCAGCGTCTTCTGTGATGTTCATTAACAAGGGACAATCCCGTGTCAGTTCTTTTATTAATAACCACTTTTCTTTTTGCTAAGGGCTTTACGTCGCACCGACACAGATAGGTCTTATGGCGACGATGGGATAGGAAAGACCTAGGAGTTGGAAGGAAGCGGCCGTGGCCTTAATTAAGGTACAGCCCCAGCATTTGCCTGGTGTGAAAATGGGAAACCACGGAAAACCATCTTCAGGGCTGCCGATAGTGGGATTCGAACCTACTATCTCCCGGATGCAAGCTCACAGCCGCGCGCCTCTACGCGCACGGCCACCTCGCCCGGTACACTTTTCTTTTGCTCACCCTGTTTAACTGCTACCGACTTCAAGGGATGACTGGATAGAGTTTACAAACTGCGTGCCGGTCTATTCACGGAAATAACTTGACGTGAAAAATTGACCAAGATTTTGTGTTCACAGAGGAATGTTAAGGTGATATTCCCCCATCCCCCTCAACAATTTAAACGTGTTTGCCTGCACTCGCGCTTGCAAAACAACAGATCGTGTTGGTCTTGAGTTCCGTTCAGGTGCTATAATGTCACAAAACAAGAAAAGAAAAGCGTACTCTGTGAATGAAAATTTAAACATATTAACTCCTCTGAAGAGGTTGGCGTCAGGAAGGGCATCCGGTCATAAAAACCCGCCACGACAGTTTTATCTCATCTCGTACCGGACCCTGTAGAGAAACGGAACAAAGGTTGGACAAACATAACAAACATATTTGGCTCCATGGATAAATGTTTAGCGAGCTGGTCTTTGGTACAGGTGGTCCGGGGTTGATAACCACCCGGACCGAGGATTTGAAAGTTCATTGGTTAATTCCAATGGCTCGGGGGCTGGATGTGTGGGCCGATTTCTTCAGTACAATTGATCATAGACAGGGCTCCAATCCTCACAGACGTGCAGGTCGCCTATATAGCGTCAACTCGAAAGACCTGCACCAGGCTTCTCCGAGGACAACAGGCTATTATTATTATTATTATTATTATTATTATTATTATTATTATTATTATTATTATTATTATTATTATTGTGTTGGTCTTGGCAATACGGAGAAAACAGTGATTTTGATGGGGCTGAAAATGAAGAGAAAAGAGGAAGCAGAAATCCGAGAATTTTGGAGGAAGAAGTGACTTTATTCTACGCTTCACACGCCGATTTTCAAAACCGGAAATTCGTGAAGTACAACAGCAGTAAAGAGGGTTCAAATGGGACCAGAGCTTAAGCTTTGCCCCAAGTTTCTTGAAGCATACAAAATCGCCCAAGCAAAAGGCAATGACACCTATGATATTACCAAAGAGGGGTTCCACGAGGGACCAGCTCGAACCTGAAGCTGTGCCAAGATGATGAAGCCGTACACCAGCTTCTGGGGCGGATGAATAACAGGATGGCCGAGTTGTGGTGTTGGTTGTACCGATAAAACAATAGAAAAGGAGGTCGAGAAACAAGTAAGCAGGTGCTGATATATAAAATCTTTGTAGGATGTGTTTTATGCCTGAATTTTGTCAATGTTAATTTTTTTTATTATTCCTCAATCCAAATATGTGTGATTTTCTACATTATATTATTATTATACGAAAAAATAAATATATTGAACATAGACACAACAGAGAGAAGTACTTAACAATAAAAATTGGACATATTCAAAAAGATGATAAACACATGGGAGAATGAATCCAGTCAAATTAGACTCGATACTACAACCCGCAAAGACAGATTGAAGATGATGGGCATTGTCTTATAAACTCACTCAACACCATTGCAAGAAAGTATCGATGTCTTTCCAGGATAAAATGAGGCACTACACAACTGTAATTAAAGGGGAGGTATGATATGGACGAAAATGTTTAATGTTGAACGGAAGAGGTTAACAGGAGGAGCTGGGAAAGGAAGAAAGAAATTAAAATACTTAAAATATTGGGACCCCAAAAGAATAAAGATACACAGCTCAAAATAATTATGGAAACATGTTTTGTAACGTCTGGTATGTGAACGTTAATTTGGTTGATGGGGACCTTCTAATGGTCGTAGAGCATACCTTGAGACCTTAGCTGCACAGGGTATGTCAAATCGAAGTTATACTCCAGCTGTAGGCGTAGCCATGTATTAAACTGTCAGCTGACCCCTCAAAACAAAGTGAATAGGGGTGCGTCCGTCTGTCGTTGTGAGGTACACAGACACTGCGGCCATTTGAGCACGTTGTACGTCAACCAGCACATCCCATGAGACATCTTAACGAGGTTCAAGTCGCAAGGTCCGTCACTTTGATCCAGGAAGGATGGACTTGTCGTCGTGTTGCTGTGGACCTCTCAGTTATTCACCGCTTGTGGAATCGCTATAATGAGACATTCCAGTCCACAAGGAGGGTTGGACAAGGTCGTGGACACATGACAACCCCGCAGGATAACCGATATCTGACCATCTGTGCGTTGCGGCGTCGTTCAGCAACTGCCAGACAACTGCAACAAGACCTCAAGAGGGTCACTGGAGTCACGGTGTCTGACCAGACAGTTGGAAACAGGTAAAGAGAAGTGTCCTTACAACCCAGACGTCCTGTTCGAGTGCCCCGTTTAACGCAGCAACATCGCGCAGTTTGCCTTCTGTTTGCCTGTACCTACTTCAACTGTCAACTTCGCCAATGGAGAACTGTGTTGTTCACAGGCGAGTCCAGATTTCCCCTGACACAGCGCGATGGACGTCAACGTGTATGGAGGCGCCGTGATGAGCAGTACATGTCAAATATTGTCCAGGAAGGCGACCGATTCGGACAAGGTTCTGTGATCGTGTGCGGTGGCATAGTATTTATAGCCGTACGGATCTTGTCATCATCCGTGGTAATCTTACCGCTGCGGGGTACATCGAGCAGATACTGCTACAGCATGTGTTGGTTGTTGCATACGGTGTTGGCCCTGAATTCGTACTCATGCACGACAACGGCAGGGTTCATATAGCGCGCATCACCAGAGTTATCTTGAGGGAACTGGACATTCAATATATGGAATGGCCAGCAGTGAGTCCCGACATTAATCCCATCGAGCATGTGTGGGATAGGCTTAACAGAAGTGTTCGTGGACGTCCTGTTCCACCATAGGCTCTCCAAGACCTAGAACAGGCTTCCATTGAAGAATGAGACCTGATACCGCAACGTGACCTCGGTCGACTCATACGGAGCATGCCACGTAGGTGCCGAGCTGTGATAAATGCTCGTGGAGGACATGAACCATACTGCAGCTCTCCAACCGTGATAAAAAATCCACCCTGGAGGACTGTTATCACTTTGTTTTTGTCCATATTTGTACATTTCCAATTGTGTTCTGAAAATGAACGCGAATCCATCGATTTTCTTTTGTATACTTCAACGGTAAAGTATAAAGGTTTAGTTGGTTATATACGTGGGTGTGAGGTATTGTTTTGTGAAGTATGGTATACTTTCAAAAACATGTGCCCGTAATTGTTTGAACTGTGTAGCTGGATGAAAAGGAGAAACGAAGACCCTTACCGCAATACAGAGAAAATTACTGACACAATTAAAAGGCGAAGACTACAATTTTAATGGTCACCTTCACAGAATGAACAACGACAGGATGTCTAAGAAGGTTTTTTAATTCATCTACAAATTAAAACACATCACCTGTTGGTTGGAAGAGATACGATGGGATCTCCAAAGGCTGAAGATCACAGCTGGCATCATAAGTGTCAGGGTGGCGTTCCGGCGACAGATAAATTACTGCGGATTTCTCGCTTTTGAAAATTCGACGTCAACCTCGGAGTGCGTTATTGGAGGAACAGAGGTAGGCGATCACCCGATGTATGAAGTAGTTCTGGGAAGAAAAGAAAAATACTCTACGATTGTCTTGGGTCCAAGCGGTCTATCATCATCATATTCTAAAGGCTAAACCTTGTCGCTGCAGCCACAGTTGTCTGTCTTGAGCCAGTCTTTTCAACTCAGCGTAGGTCTTCCACTTCATCCTCTTCCTCTTTTTCCAGCAATTCTTCCTTCATTGATATTATAAAGAAACTCCTCATGCCGCAGAATTCTTTAATTTGAAAATATTTTTATTTGATTGCGAATATTCTTTATTCCGCTTGCTCCATAATGGTAGGTTGCCGTACTGACAAAGCTCATAATAATAAATTGGTGTTAGAGATGAAATTATATTTCAGAAAGAACATAACAATACTATGGAGCAGTTACAAAGAAATTATCTGATAGTACCGGGAATCGAACCTGAGATCCCGACGATGGTAGCTAATATCACTAATAGCTAAGTGCGCAGGCAAACAAAGGAGTAAGGGCACGAATTTAATAACAATCTTAAGTGAAATGATGATACCGAAATCATGCATACATCTTCAATAAATTCTGGTATACTGAATTTCACTCACGAACTCAGTTACAAGGCTTTCGTTTCTTCATTTTTGCTTCTTTGTTTGTTTGTTTGTTTGTCAAGATGGCGGCATAATAAGCCAGACGAGCTAGAAAATTGAAATTTAGCTAAATTATAGCTTTTAGCCCTTAACCGAAGGAAAAATTACAAGATGATTAAAATGTTTATTTTTTACCCCCAAAAATATCGAAATATGGAGGCAATTTTAGAGACGGTGCAAGCCTTCCTTTTGAGGTATTTGGTGGCTTAACGGTAAGTCGTATCACAAAACGGATGGCACATCCTCTGCTCAATTTGGAGTGATCTACAACTTTGGACCTATGACTTTTCTCGTATCTTTATCCCTTACACGTTAAATTTGGCTCTATTTCTGGATTGTACGTATTTTCTTGCAATTTTTACACGTATAATTGGCAGTTTGATTCACTTATCCGAAAGATAGGATCATCAACTTCTACGTGAACCTTGGCCCGCGCAGTTACATGTGTACCAAATTCTATGTTTGTAGCTGCCATATATGTGTCCGAAAAGTAATTCA
Source organism: Anabrus simplex (assembly GCF_040414725.1). NCBI lineage: Eukaryota > Metazoa > Arthropoda > Insecta > Orthoptera > Tettigoniidae > Anabrus > Anabrus simplex. The sequence continues at coordinate 56,437,322 of NC_090273.1, read as the reverse complement.
CTGTGAGTAAACCTTACCAAAATGTCACCGTATTCAACTTTTCTAACTTAATCTTATCCACAAATAGATGAGATACGAGAACATATCATAGGACCAGCCATTTAGACTGTTATATATGGCGTCTCATCGTAGGCCTACAATCCTTTTGTCGATATGATGTACCTTTTAGAGCAGTTAATCTTCAAATGAAGGTAAAAATGCACATATTTTCGTATGTCGATCTATATTTATTCATTCAAGTCGATTTGCAGTGATCCAGAAAAGGTGTGCGTGCCTTTGTAATTAGTACTTTACAAATCGATAATGGCTCTCAGCAGGAGCAGGAGGGCGTCTGCTATTGTAATCAGTGCTCCCCACATCGACTTTAACTGACAGTATGAATGGGATCTTTCTCCAACTCCTGTGCACCATTATAATTATTTTTCTTCTCGATTTGACTGGCAGAAGGCTAGGGAAAATGCATTTTTTCAAAACTCCTTCACCCGATTGTGTTTGGTAGTAGGCTAGGGTGCTCGCCATTATAAGTAAATTTACCTTCTAAAATGTGGTTGACGTTAGGCATAGTGGCCTGCCATTATAATGGAAAATCAAAATCTCGGTGTGAGTGGCAGTAAGCTGACTGGCATTAGGAAAAGGGGCCTGGCATTATATTGATAACAGCACAACTCAATTTTGACTGTCTGTAGGGAAGGTGCCTGCCATTACAATAAAAATTCCTCGATTGTTACCTGTCTGGAAGTAGGAAATGGAGCCTGCCATTCCAACTAAAACTTCCCAAATATATTGTGACCGCGCAGCAGGCAATTGGGCCCACCATGATAATGAAAATTCCCAAATCGATTGCGAATGGCAGTAGGTAAGTGGACATGCCATTATCGTCACAACTCTGCAACTCGCTCTTTACATTAGAAGCAACGTATATGGACCTCCCTATGCTGTTTTTCGGATAACGCTGTGAGACATTGAATTAAAAAAAGATCTTATTCACTGCATGTACAGTAATTTACTTAGATATCCGTATACAATATAGAATACCGTAGCGAAGCACGGGTGCATTTGCTAGTAGAATTCATAACTTAGTGCCGAGCTGAGTAGCTCATACGGTAGAGTTCTAGCCTTCTGACCCCAGCTTGGGCGGTTCGACCCTAGCTCAGTCCTGTGGTACTTGATGATGCTCAAATACGTCAGCCTCGTGTCGGTAGATTTACTGGCAAATAAAAGAACTCCTACGGGACAAAATTTTGGGGCCTCAGAGTCTCCTAAAAGCGAATTAACATCTATATTATTATTATTATTATTATTATTCTGAAATTTATGTTCCTGAGAAAAATTACGAAAGTGTTGTTTAATATGATTGTCTTCATTGGCGTAGGCTAAAATTTTTCAATCGTTTCCTCTTTTATTTGTAGAAATTACTTCTTATATACTAACGATTCAGTATTTTGATTCATTTGTGTTTCAGAGCACACGTGGCTCTACAAATTATCATGCTGGCACGTGCTCATTGTAAGACGGGCTACGTGGCGCCCTGACCCGCTGCGGGGCGCCGCACGAAGACCGGAGGCATCCCGCGGGGAAATAGCGATGCTTCATTATAGGGTTGTTGTATAAACAAGTGTACTTACACTGTTGTGTACCAAACAGAACACGCAATCAGGACCTGTTACTTCGCTCCAGGGTCCATGGCTGCGCGCTTTCCCAATTGCGAGGTACTACACCACGAAGATAGAATTCCTAAGATCGCATTCCAAGACAGATGGCTACCTTGAATACAGTTGTATTCCACTTGATTATAACAAATGACATTCTAATTTTAACAACGTACTCCACTGTCAAATCCGCTGCGAAAGAATTCAACAACGCTGTGGCCATTATTCTTCCTCTTAAACTTAATGCACTAATCCTTTTCCCTCAAAAAAAAAACTTTAATCTATTATCTAACATCTACTAGTATCTATTTCAGCTCATTCCAGGAATGAACAGTTAATATTAATGAAACTTAATCGGGCACTATAGATCAATTGGTATCTTCATTTTTTGAATTATTTCTTGATTCTGACTTTAAAAAACCCTTCGTGCCTCAGAAGGAAACGCGCCGGCCTCTCACTAGTGTGCTCTGTGGTTCATATCCCGGTCACACCATGTGAGATTTTGTGCTGGACAAAGCGTAGGCGGGACAGGTTTTCTCCGTGTGCTCCGGTTTCCCCTGTCATCATTCACTGGAGAAAAACTCTCCAATATCATTTCATTTCATAATTGGCCCTGAGAAGTATGACAGGTTCGGCAGCCGGCACAGTTCCCATCGGGGTTGCTAGATGGGAATTCATTCCATTCCTTACCCAGTCATGTGACTAGAAACAGGCTGAGAATTTTAATTTCTTTTTTTATTCGGCGTTACAAAGATTGCTTATGGTGCATTATATCTGAAACCATTCACGGTAATAATAAAATAAATTGAGCCATTAAAATGATTTACTTCTAAAAAATTAATGTATTTAAAATTAACACTTTAATAGAGTTTTAATAACATTTAACATTTTTGAGAGGAAACGTTTTATCTGTTCCTCTAGTTCAAATTTACGCACAACAATTAATGAATTCATGCTGAAAAGTTTGTCTTAATGGAACTGATATTTCCAGTACAAATGCACATTTTGTATGATTATATACAAGTACTGTGAAACGAAGTGTGAAGTAAAACATGTTGAAGAATGAAATTAGAGTGTTTAAATAACATGCCCATTTTAGGGTATCAAATGCAAAAAAAAAAAAAAAAAAAAAAAAAAACAAAAAAAAAAAAAAAACACGATGAAAGTTCATGGGGATATCAACAAAACGAACCGCGGATACAGATCAATGTATGAGCTTTTAATAATTATATTGGCTTTACGGTCCACTAACTACTTTTATGGTTTTCGGAGACGCTGTGGTGTATGAATGTAGTCCCGTAGGAGTTCTCTTGCGTGCCAGTAAATCTACAAGCACGTGGCTCATGTATTTGAGCATCTTCAGATATCACCGGACTGTGCCAGGAAGAAACCTGTCAAGTTAGGATCATTCTTTGAATGAAGTCGAATGTATTTTATGCAAAGGGTGAAGGCAGGCATTCATACAAGTGGAGGCACATGGTTCCCCTAGTGCACCGTCACTGCAATGTCCTACATAGGAGGCTTGCAGTCGTGTGTCAACGTCGCACTAGCCGCCAGCGTCTTGGACAGGTGTAGGATTCCAACTGATGAGCCCACTGCTACGTTGAGGCGAAACGCTGGTAATTTCACGATTGAAAAGGCCTGAAGACATTAAATGTTTTTAACATTTGCGATCGATGACCTTTTTTCTTTACAAGTTGCTTTACATCGCACCGACACACATAGGTTTTATGGCGACGATGGGACAGGATAGGGCTTGAAGTGGGAAGGAAGCACCCGTGGCCTTAATTAAGGTGCAGCCCCAGCATTTGCCTGATGTGAAAACAGAAAACCACCAACGGCCATACCATGTTGAATACACCGGTTCTCGTCCGATCACCGCAGTTAAGCAACATTGGGTGTGGTCAGTACTTGGATGGGTGTCCGCTTGGGAACACCACGTGCCGTTGGCTCAATTCCCTTTTGCCGACCCCGTGGTGTAGGGGTAGCGTGCCTGCCTCTTACCCGGAGGCCCCGGGTTCGATTCCCGGCCAGGTCAGGGATTTTTACCTGGACCTGCGGGCTGGTTCGAGGTCCACTCAGCCTATGTGATTAGAATTGAGGAGCTATCTGACGGTGAGATAGCGGGCCCGGTCTAGAATAACGGCCGAGAGGATTCGTCGTGCTGACCACACGACACCTCATAATCTGCAGGCCCTCGGGCAGAGCAGCGGTCGCTTGGTAGGCTAAGGACCTTGAAGGGCTGCAGTGCCATGGGGTTTTGGTTTTGGCTTTTGGAAAATAGGAAACCACGTAAAACCATCTTCAGGGCTGCCGACCGTGGGGTTCGACCCCACTATCTCCCAAATACTAGATACTGGCCGCACTTAAGGGACTGCAGCTATCGAGCTCGGTTCGATGAAATTAAATGATGGTTTCCTTCTGGGGACTTAAATTTCGATTTTAAAAATGTATTTGTTGAGTAGAGCCCTACATGTCCGAGTAGGAAGACCATAGGTGAAATAGTCTGATGACCTGCAATATCGGCAAACATTTTTCAAAAATCGAAAAACGCCTCTGGGTATTGAACCAAGAAACACATTACACAACGAATTATGTAAATAAGTTAAATTGGCTAGGCTTTGAATAAAAAAGAAAGCAAATAAAGAAGCAAAGGATTTTAGGCAGTTTCCCTGGAAATGCATTTAGGCCGAAAGAGATTTTCATAATTGGTTTTGTTAGTTTGACAGAAATATCCAAGACTCACAATTTGAAATTTTCTCGGTCCTTTTATCCGTTCAACAATTGAAGAAGTTGTTTAATTTTACGTTTCTCTGTTTGTTTGTTAAGAAATGTTTTGTTTTCAAAATTAAAATTACCAACTTCATCTGCTTGCAAGAGTAATGCAACTAAATACATAAAGCAATATTGTAATTACGATTCATGAAGTTTCTCCTATTTTATCCATTACCGTACATTACGTTACATCATGTTTACTTTATTTTTGTTACGGAGTTATTCGTGGAAGGCAGAGGTGAAAGACGGTGCGGGCTGGAATGGGTCTAAATACAAAGCTGAAAGATGAATTAAAATATCAATAAAGGTTGTATTTTCAATAGTAGAAAAACTTAACAAATTTCACGTAGAATTTAAACAAATAACATCAACTCGACCACTATCCACTAATCAGGTACAAGGTATAATTTTACAAACGAACGCCCGAGTTTCGGGGTCTTTACAAGTTCTGGGCTTCGAGCCCCAATTACACAATCCTTGAGCTACTAGCCCAACTTTACCAAAGGACACTCGTTTGATCAAAGGGCAGAAAACCCCTTCATTGAAGGAGCAATTGCTCCCACCTAGTAATGTCAAGCCTCCTAGAGGCACCTTTGAAAACACCAGAAAGAGCTGACCCGCTCTCAATATTTCAAGCCTGTTCAAGACAATACCATACCTTACAATCACTAGCCATCAAGGCACAACTTACAAGAATTAAACAGGGGTATCTCGTACCCAGCCTACAGGGTCTTAAAAGAAAAGAACAGAATAATTAAATGGCCCAAAATACCAAGATGAATGGAGGCGTTGCTTGCACTCCTACATGAAACCTTATAAAATCTAAGGGGCATTAGGCCGATAACACAGGGGCTATTCCAAAACTAGGGAGGTGACTCGTATAAGAAAAAAATTCAACACATTAAGAAGAGAAGAAAATCGGTTATGAAAACGTAGTCACCTCAAATCAAAAATGAAGGGGAGCTCGAGAGGGTAAAGCACTCTCTACCCCGATTTACAGTTAAAGTAATAAGAAAATTTTACATAAGCCGGCACTAAGTTACATTTTAGACAGGAAGGTTACATTGAAAAGGTTTCGGACCTTCCCCGAGGGTTAAACTGCTGAGCCAGCAAGAAATAAGGATGTTAAACGGCCCATTACCTTTGTTGAAGAGCTGCTACCCGAAGGAAGAGGCGCTACCCGCCCCCTGCTATACTTCCATACACTAAGCTAGATGTTGTTGAAGTGGCGAAGAGCCGTGAAAATCAGCAGTTTTATACCCTCGTGGAAGATTCGAGACCTTTCATGAATAATTAAGACACACCCACAGGCGTTTATTGGCTGACTAAAATTTACACATCAAAATTGGAGAAGAAAGACACGATAGGCTGAAAATTAATGACAGAAATTATTGATTGGCTAACTTCAAAACTGGCGGAAAGAAAAGATTTATATTGCCAACCCACAAATGAAAGAACGAAATTTAGTAAAGAACAAACTTATGAATACAAAATTTCTTCAAATAAAGTTCTACCACTTCGCATCAGGGTGCATGGTCATAGTTTTGTAGAGACATCTATCAGAGAATGTCCGCACTTCTTGATAATTAGTAAACAAAAGCAGTTCGAAATTAACACAGTGACATCTTCTGGGAAACTGTTGAGATAATTCTGTTTTTGAAGTTCCGAGTTTCTGCTGTAGGGGAGTACTTTAAGGCGGAAAATGCAAAAGTGCGGCGTAGAGGTGTACCAACCGGTACAATTTTATTACATTGCGAAACAAGTCCGTCATTGTAATTCCTGTGTATTACACCACGAAGAGGGCTCAGATGCGTATATTAAAATGAAATGAAATAAAATAAGTAAAACAGTTAGTTGGACGTAAAACTAATGGCATTGTTATTCTTCCGCATAAGTGTGTGTTCAATTTCTATGTCAAGAATTGCACCTTATTAAATCAATACCGAGAGATTTGAAACTACACCTTGAGCTCTAAACCTGACAGTGTTCCGTACATTACATTTGGAGACATGTTGTTCACTGAAAGGTACTTCACAGTATTAATTACACAAAAGCTGTAGTACAAGACGGTAATTTCTATTTAGCGGCTGAACTGAGAGAGAGATAATGATCGCGCCACGTGGTGTCAAGTAGGGCACACATGATGGAGAGACTGCCCTGGGCGCTCAAGTTTGGCGAGCTGCTTGCGTGTCCACATAAATCAGAACCTGGTAAATGCCACGCAAGAATAGTGTGTTCGATAACCAACGAGCCGTATAATAGCGGAACTCTTAAAAATGGTCTAGGCTTTATGCTTAAAATGCCGAAGTGGAACTAGATATACTTAGTACAGCATTCCACAAGCAACATCCCCTCAGACCTGCTCTTCCCTCACAGTATATTTATCTCGTACCTGAACAGTTCCAATATATCTTATACACTATAATTTATCTATCTAATAAACTCCTACCTGCGATGTTCATATAACCCCATACTATCAGGCTCGCTCATGGCTGAAGCCTGATAAACGTCGGCAGCTACACATTTTAACGATGGCGTTTTGATTGTTACCTAAAAACCAGCCACTGTATATCTTCTATTATTATTATTATTATTATTATTATTATTATTATTATTATTATTATTATTATTATTATTATTATTATTGTGCTTTTACTAAGGCCGCATTGGACCACTGTAGTCAATTTCTGTCCGGTCTTCTATAATGCTTTATGTTTTTTTCTTTTCTGTTCTTCTAGTATTTCTATCTGATCTTTGCTGTCGTTCTTCTTATGAAAATACCCTTTTCATTGTTTCTCTTTTATCACATTTTGGTAGGAATCTAATTCTACTGTTATTCAATTTATTTACTTTGATTTATTCTTTAAATCCTCCAGTGTTATGTCTAATACTTCCATGTCTTCCTTTATTTATTTTATCCAGACAGGTTTTTTTTTGTTTACAAAGCTTTTCTATCTTCTATATATATAAGAGTTTTGTCCGCACATTGCTCGGAATTTAAAAAATGGCATTTCTGTTTCGGTCTTGTACACAGTAACAAGGAAATGCACTTTTTAATTTTCCGTAAATTCCCTCTGTCTGTCTGTCTGTCTGTCTGTCTGTCTGTCTGTCTGTCGGTCTGTCTGTCGGTCTGTCTGCGCATCACGAGAAAACGGCCAAAGAGAACGGAATGAAAGTCGATATGTAAAGTCGGGGAATATCTCGCTACAATCTAGGCAATAAAGAATTTTATTCACGCTAAGTGAAATGGTAGTTTAGGGCAAAGCCTAAAATTCAGTTCTCAAGTATTTATGTTATTAGTAGTCCTATCGATAAATACTACATAACTAAATGTATATAGTATTAAATTACGGATCATTTATGTCTTACACATTTTTACCGTACAGAGATATTCATATATTTGAATTTTTGTTGCTAAGTCCATATCATCGCCGAGTCACGAGAAAATAGGTAAATAGAATTTAATGAAAATCGGTATGTAAAATCGAGGAATAAGGAACTACAGTCAACGCTATAAATAATTGTATAAGACGTCCTATTATAACAGAGTCGATTCAAAACTAAATGTAAAGGTCTACAAAATAGAAAGCTCATAAAATTGATCAACAATAACACTGCATTGACCATTGTTTGTTGGGATGTGCTTTGTGTCTTATGTTGCCACTCATCTCAGATAGATGGGATTACTGCTGCGTACCGACTATAACAGTCCACCTGAATATTGGCAGTAAGTAGATGGGAAGTTAGATGTCTCTCTTCTTTAGCATGCCATTCCTCTGATTCATAAATTTTCTGATACTACTGGTACGTAACATAAATTCTAAAGGAGCGTTAACAGTAAAATCTATAAGTGCGAACGTTCGCGGAGGGTGATAAAATCTTGTAGTCACGTGAAGCCATGAGATTCCTGTCATAAAAGATCCAAGAATAATGTTTATAGAAAAGAAAGTGAAGTTGAAAAGAGGCAGGCCCACTTACCCATAGGAACCGATTCTTTCTGTTCATAGCTCACCTACGGGATATTTTACTCTCTTTAAAGTTCAAAGTACATCATCCGCTCATATTTCAATACGTTACCCCCATTATATATATTTTTTAAAATCATGAACACGGGAATTCAGAGTAATTTTAGCTTATATTTATAGCTGAATAAACCATCATAGCACTACATTCCTCATGGGTCTTGAACTACCCAGGGACCGCTCAACCCGAAGGCCTGCGGATTACAAGGTAATGCATGGTCAGCACAATGGAATCTCTCGGCCGTTATTCCTGGTTTTCGAGACAGGGGCCGCTATTTCGCAGTGAGATAGCTCCTCACTTGTTCTCTCGTTGGCTGAGAGGACCTCGAACTATCTCTCATATCCAGGTGAAAATCTCTGATCTTGCCGTGAATCAAACCAGGACCCTCCCGATGATAGGCAGGCACGTTACTCCAGGACTTCAGGGCCAGCTAATTAGTTGCATATAGCGCTGATCGAATGGCGGTGGTTGGTAATAGAGAAGGCGACCTACTATACACAAGTACTCCGGTACCAAGACATTCGCTTAATAGTTGAATAAGGTTTACGACAAAATAAATTGAGGGTTATTACTAAAAATATAACAATAAAGTAAATCTCGCACAAAATAAACAGCGATCGAAAGTTACTCTATAGTCAACTTTGTTATAATTATATCATCATTGCGCCTGCGAAAACCGCTATGTGGTAATGTTGTGGGAGAAATACTGACCCCCAGCACGCATATTGCGACATCACTCGCACGATATTGAATCTTAAATGACGGAACCTTACCGGCCAAAGTTCTATGTTGAATTGCTGGGGATGTACCTCAATAAGGCCATAGTCGCTTCCTTCCCACTCCTAGCCTTCTCCCATTCCATCGTCGCCATGAGACCTGTCTGTATCGGTGAAATATAAAGCAGATTGTTAATATAAGCTGAATTATTTTACATAGCGGTTGTCGCAGGCGGAACGACGATATAAGTTTTGAACAGGATTGACGTTAACGGATATATATAAAAATTCATTCCATATATTCCACCGAACTTCTTCAATCGGCATAGTGAGTTTCGTAAGATTATGTTCAGTTGTATTCACGTAATATTGTGACTAAATGTAACTGGATTTATTTTCAACTTTTGTTTATATATGTACATTAACTATTCTCTCAATATATATGAAATTCTGAGTTAAGATACCACATTTTATCTCCGACGAGATGTATAATTATCAGTTCCACATTCGGTTTCATGTGTCTTGTTTTCTGTTTGTGCAAGTACCTAAAGTATCCAATGGAGTGACTGGCATAGAGGCTCCTACGGTATTTTGCACACATTTACAAAAGAGTTAATTTTTCGAAAAATATTTCACATAAGAATTGTAGCAAGAAATATTTTGAAAGCGCTCGTTCATTTTTTGCATGGTAGAACTATTTTTAATTTACCTGTAGGACGCCGTTTCTGGTATCCTTTTCTTGAATACCGGGGCACCTATTTGTCACACCAAACAATAAACGCCTCCAGTTTCCTTATCATATTCTGCTTCGTGATGAAATGAAATGTCGTATGGCTTTTAGTGCCGGGATATCCCAGGACGGGTTCGGCTTACCAGGTGCAGGTCTTTCTGTTTGACTCCCGTAGGCGACCTGCGCGTCGTAATGAGGATGAAATGATGATAATTTCGTGCCATTGGAATTAACCAATTAAGGTTAAAATTCCCGACCCGGCCGGGAATCGAACCCGGGACCCTCTGAACCGAAGGCCAGTACGCTGACCGTTCAGCCAACGAGTCGGACTTCGTGATGATCATAAAATAATTGACAAATTCAGATCCTATATACCACTGATCTAGAGCATGTCGAAGGATCCCTCTTATGATCAGCTTTATGTATCTAGCTTCAGAATAAAACTGATCCAAGAGAAATTCTGAAAACGTTGTCTTCCAAGAAGCATTCTACTGAACGGAATAAGAACATACCATTCCAAAATTGTACAAAAATCAACTTGGAAACGATGGGTACAAGGGAAATTCCATGATGAAACTAAAATATTCGAACATCGCAGACAAAAAATAATTTGATAGAGTGAGTGCACATCAGTCGCAAATTGAATAGAATATTGGGTATGAAATCTATAATAAGAATTGCCGTGTAATACTGATATTAAGTATCGGAATGACCCGGCTGTTAGCCGACTGGAAGGCAACTTTCTCCAGTCAAGAGTGTAAAGAGATAACGATCAATGGTGCTACAGTATGCGCCATAAATCAATGCACGTAATAAGCATCTTTAAAGAAGCGTATCCTCTCCCCTGTCTGTAACATAAATTACTTCATTTAATGGTCACCGAATATATTATTTATATTTCTACAGCTTATATTTTTAGTCGGCTACAGCTCGCTGCGAACGTGAACGTGAAATGACCAAGTTATTGCCATTACTACAAGTATGGCACATGGTGGATGTGAAACAGTACGCAACTCTGTGAATAGCTCCTTAAATCATTGCATACCCGCTTTAGGACTTAAAGAGTCGTGAGATACCTTCTCTGCTAAGTGCTGTTCAACCGCATCTCGTTTAGGAGGGCAGGGCGAGAATCTTAAGGGATAGATATCCTTTTCAAAGGGTTGCAATACTGAACAAGGTATTTGTCACGGTGCTGAAAATACGCGTAAAATTAGTTTTTTTTTTTTTTTTTTTTTTTACTAGGGGCTTTACGTCACGCCGACACAGATAGGTCTTATGGCGACGATGGGATAGGAAAGGCCTAGGAGTTGGAAGGAAGCGGCCGTGGCCTTCATTAAGGTACAGCCCCAGCATTTGCCTGGTGTGAAAATGGGAAACCACGGAAAACCATTTTCAGGGCTGCCGATAGTGGGATTCGAACCTACTATCTCCCGGATGCAAGCTCACAGCCGCGCGCCTCTACGCGCACGGCCGTAAAATTAGTAATGCTGTCTATAGACATCATATTTACCGAACGTATCTAAAAAATGAGCCATCGCATTTCTTCAACAATTTGAGATTCACTTACATAGCACTCAATCCTGAAATATATTTTAAATAGATAAAAATTAATTCGTGACAGAGGGATAAAGAAATGTAATAGACGAACAGTTTACCAGTCAATTACGAATTCATTAGCACGAATTTTTGAAAATTCTCTTACAGGATTATTGAAACAAAGTCGTAGGAAAGTGTAACTCACAAGATACCCGACGGATAATTCTGACATACCGTACTTAATATCCACGATCATGCATATTGTTACTCAATGAATAAGTTGGCCCACATAATAACATCCTCCCTGAAAGCTAGATTATCTTAAGCGACAAAGCGTAGTCGGGAGGAACTAGTTATTTTTTATTAAACAACTAATATCAACAATACGGTACGGTAGCCCGCCTGGTGGCCATGATCGTTAAGGCGCTGAAGTCTAAAACGGTGTAAGAGAAAATTTAGAAAAACACTTCTCCTGATCTTCGTAAAAAACGGTCTATTCAGCGATTTTTAAATTATGCATATTCAAATATGCTCCTGGATGATTACACTATAAATATGAAGTTTGGTGGAGGTATAATCAATAGTGTTAAGAGAAAATGGAAAAGAACGCTTCTGATCTTCGTATGAACTCCCAGTCTGTTCGGTGATTTTTAAATGATATGCATCTCGACACCTGTGCATGGATGAGAAGACTCTAAATTTTAAGTTTGGTTGAGATATATTCAATAGTGTAAGAGAAAACTGAAAAAATCTTTTGGTCTTTCTATAGACCCACAGTCTATTCAGTGATTTTTAAATGATATGCATATCTAAACCTTCTCCTAGATGAGTAGACTCTAAATATGAAGTTTGTTCGAGATCTATTCAGCCGTTTACCCGTGATGGTGGAACAAACAAACAAACAAACAAACACACAAACAAACAAACACGCAATTAAAAACTACTGATACGGTCTTGAATTGACCTGAAATGGATAGATATATAAAAAATTTGGCGAAATAAATGGCATTACAGACAACGTACACTCTAGAACTTATTTATAAGTTGATTAAGGAATATGAACGTGTACCACAATATTCTGTCTTCAATAAATCATTAATGTAGGGTGGACAGAAAAAACGTAAACCGGGTATATGAGTGAAAGAGGGTTGGTCATACTGATAACAAATTTGAAAAGAAAAATTCGATATCTCGTGCGTTGCCATTTTGTCAGCTGTTGAAGTTAGCCAATCAGATCGCTTCGCGGGAGACTTCAAATGGGCTTTGCGAGGCGATGTTACTAAATCTGCAATTAACATAAAACCAGCTTGAGCGCACCCCAATCGAAGAAATAACTTTCACCAGGGCATGGAATATGAACACAGACCTCCAATCTGAGAGGACGGTGCTATAGCAAGTACGATATGTGTGTTCGTGTTTGTCGGAGATTTTTCGGCATGACTCTCATATTATATTCCCCGCACTGGTAATTAAGAAAGTATATGAACAGCGCATTCTACTCGTAAAGGAAGCAAGAAAATACCGTGAGTAAAATTTACTTTACCGGGCGAGTTGGCCGTGCGCGCAGAGGCGCGCGGCTGTGAGCTTGCATCCGGGAGATAGTAGGTTCGAATCCCACTATCGGCAGCCCTGAAGATGGTTTTCCGTGGTTTCCCATTTTCACACCAGGCAAATGCTGGGGCTGTACCTTAATTAAGGCCACGGCCACTTCCTTCCAACTCCTAGGCCTTTCCTATCCCATCGTCGTCATAAGACCTATCTGTGTCGGTGCGACGTAAAGCCCCTAGCAAAAAAAAAAATTATGACTAATGTTTTGGTTTAAATCTCTTTTCAGGAACGATTTTAAAGAATGATCTCTTAATAGTGCTTCCTACTGTTTCTTTTCTTCTCCTATGTGCTCTTCATTGTGCGGCTCCATGGCTAAATGGTTAGCATGCTGGCCTTTCGTCACAGGGGTCCCGGGTTCGATTCACCGCAGGGTCGAAATTTTAACCATAATTGGTTCATTCCCCTGGCACGAGGACTGGGTCTATGTCTCGTCTCCATCATCATTTCATCCGCCCGACGCGCAGGTCGCCTTAAGACCTGCACCTGGCGAGCCGAAGTCCTCGGACACATTCCGACACTAAAAGTCATACGCTATTTCATTTTGCTCTTCATTTTCTTAAACTAGACTTAAAAGTATCACACTTTTAGAGTTAAAATTCTTAGGTCATTTCTGTTGTTTTATTGAAAATATACATTTTCCTACCATATGCCATGTTCTTGTTGTTAAGTAAGTGCATCAATAACAAATTCAATTCGTTATGAAATCAAAGTAATAACGTGCGAGGCTTATTTTCTTGTTTCTTTTTATATAAATCTCTTCTCAGATAGGATTAGAAATCATCGTTGAAGAAACAAAACCGCGTATGTCTCAACTCTCTACCTATCCATTATTTTCCTTAATACTGGTTATGCCTGCCAGCCACATACGGATATGCAGTCGGTCAGAACAATTTTTTTTGTTATGTTCATTTTCCTATGAATAGGTGTAAGGAAAAATGAGCTTTACCGTACAGTACTTTACAAGTGAACGTTTGCGTGGCGTATTTACGCAATCCTACAGCGTTCTCTATTTAAGGTTCATTTTCATTTATATGTTCGTACAGGAAAATAAACAGAGTGAACATTGTTCTTTTTTTATAAGTTGCTTTACGTCGCACGGATACTGATAGGTTTTATGGCAGCGATGGGATAAGGAAGGGCTAGGACTGGGAAGGATTTTTTTTGCTGTTTGCTTTACATCTCACCGACACAGATAGATTTTATTGCAGCGATGGGGTAAGGAAGGACTAGGACTGGGAAGGATTTTTTTTGCTGTTTGCTTTACATCTCACCGACACAGATAGGTTTTATTGCAGCAATGAGATAAGGAAGGGCTAGGACTGGGAAGGATTTTTTTTGCTGTTTGCTTTACATCTCACCGACACAGATAGATTTTATTGCAGCGATGGGGTAAGGAAGGACTAGGACTGGGAAGGATTTTTTTTTTTTTTGCTGTTTGCTTTACATCTCACCGACACAGATAGATTTTATTGCAGCGATGGGGTAAGGAAGGACTAGGACTGGGAAGGATTTTTTTTGCTGTTTGCTTTACATCTCACCGACACAGGTAGGTTTTATTGCAGCGATGGGATAAGGAAGGGCTAGGACTGGGAAGGATTTTTTTTTTTTGCTGTTTGCTTTACATCTCACCGACACAGATAGATTTTATTGCAGCGATGGGGTAAGGAAGGACTAGGACTGGGAAGGATTTTTTTTTTTTTGCTGTTTGCTTTACATCTCACCGACACAGATAGATTTTATTGCAGCGATGGGGTAAGGAAGGACTAGGACTGGGAAGGATTTTTTTCTATTTGTTTTACGTCTCACCGACACTGATAGGTTTTATTGCAGCGATGGGATAAGGAAGGGCTAGGACTGGGAAGGATTTTTTTTGCTGTTTGCTTTACATCTCACCGACACAGATAGGTTTTATTGCAGCGATGGGATAAGGAAGGGCTAGGACTGGGAAGGATTTTTTTTGCTGTTTGCTTTACATCTCACCGACACAGATAGGTTTTATTGCAGCGATGGGATAAGGAAGGGCTAGGACTGGGAAGGATTTTTTTTGCTGTTTGCTTTACATCTCACCGACACAGATAGATTTTATTGCAGCGATGGGGTAAGGAAGGACTAGGACTGGGAAGGATTTTTTTTTTTTTGCTGTTTGCTTTACATCTCACCGACACAGATAGATTTTATTGCAGCGATGGGGTAAGGAAGGACTAGGACTGGGAAGGATTTTTTTCTATTTGTTTTACGTCTCACCGACACAGATAGGTTTTATTGCAGCGATGGGATAAGGAAGGGCTAGGACTGGGAAGGATTTTTTTTTTTTGCTGTTTGCTTTACATCTCACCGACACAGATAGGTTTTATTGCAGCAATGAGATAAGGAAGGGCTAGGACTGGGAAGGATTTTTTTCTATTTGTTTTACGTCTCACCGACACAGATAGGTTTGTATGGCAGCGATGGGATAAGGAAGGGCTAGGACTGGGAAGGATTTTTTTTTGCTGTTTGCTTTACATCTCACCGACACAGATAGGTTTTATTGCAGCGATGGGATAAGGAAGGGCTAGGACTGGGAAGGATTTTTTTTTTTTTGCTGTTTGCTTTACATCTCACCGACACAGATAGGTTTTATTGCAGCGATGGGATAAGGAAGGGCTAGGACTGGGAAGGATTTTTTTCTATTTGTTTTACGTCTCACCGACACAGATAGGTTTGTATGGCAGCGATGGGATAAGGAAGGGCTAGGACTGGGAAGGATTTTTTTTTTGCTGTTTGCTTTACATCTCACCGACACAGGTAGGTTTTATTGCAGCGATGGGATAAGGAAGGGCTAGGACTGGGAAGGATTTTTTTTTTTTGCTGTTTGCTTTACATCTCACCGACACAGATAGGTTTTATTGCAGCGATGGGATAAGGAAGGGCTAGGACTGGGAAGGATTTTTTTTGCTGTTTGCTTTACATCTCACCGACACAGATAGGTTTTATTGCAGCGAAGAGATAAGGAAGGCCTAGGACTGGGAAGGATGTTTTTCTATTTGTTTTACGTCTCACCGACACAGATAGGTTTGTATGGCAGTGATGGGATAAGGAAGGGCTAGGACTGGGAAGGAAGTTTTTTCCTATTTGATTTAATTCGCACCGACACAGATAGGTTTTATGGCAGTGATGTGAGAGGGAAGTGCTAGGACTGGGAAGGAAGTTTCTTGCTATTTACTTTACGTCGAACCGAGACAGATAGGTTTCATTGCAGCGATGGGATAAGGAAAGGCTAGGACTGGGAAGGAAGTTTTTTGCTATTTGCTTTACGTCGCACCGACACAGATAGGTGTATGGCAGCGACTGTATAGGGAAAGGCTAGGACTGGGAAGGAAGTAGCTGTGACCTTAATTAAGGTACAGCCCCAGGATTTGCCTGGTGTGAAAATGGGAAACTACGGAAAACCATCTTCAGGGCTGCCGACAGTGGGAACATTGTTCTGATGGACTACATATCAATAGGTGGCTGGAGGACGTGACAAGTCCTTAAGAAAATAACGGATAGCGAGAGTATTGTGACGTACGGGGTATTGTTTCTTCACCGATGAAACGTTATCATATCTCCAATTATTCACCGAGTCGAATGAAGGAAAGAGAAGTCGAATGCAAGATTCCTTTCAGCATATCTTACAATTGATAGGTCCGTCCACACTGAATCAATTTTCTGCCTTAAAGGTCTGAATGGCTTAAGGAGCAGAAGGAATTTAAACGGTTCCATTCGTCTCGCCGTGCTACGAAACTGCTAGAAATCATGTATGACTAAATGGCATTGCTTAACAAGGCTTGCTTCATGCTGGTCAGATAATTATATCCATAGCATAGCCCTGTATTTCCTATTGGTCACGGGGTTTAACGATATTGTGTGAAACATTTAATTTTGTGAGTTTGGATGCTTCCAATGGAGTTCGATCAAATTCCAATTGAACTGATCTAGTGGGAGACTATTATTGTGATTGTTATCATTAGAAGACTGAACAGATCCCAATGTAGGCTAGCTGCGGAGCTTTCTACAAACCATACGAGACGACAACAGATATTTATTACGCTGTGTACAAGCATTGGTGATGTGTAATACAATGTTAAGAGCTGGCTCCACCCGTGGATCAGTTATAGAGTGTAGGCCTTTGGATGCCAAGGTAACGGCTTCGAACCCGGCAGAGGCGGTCGTACTCTTGAACTCCAATAATAATAATAATAATAATAATAATAATAATAATAATAATAATAATAATAATAATATAATGGCTTTACGTCCCACTAACTACTTTTACGGTTTTCGGAGACGTCTAGGTGCCGGAATTAAGTCCCGCAGGAGTTCTATTACGTGCCAGTAAATCTGCCAACACGAGGCTGTCGTATTTGAGCTGACAACTTCAAATACCACCAGACTGAGCCAGGATCGAACCTGCCAAGTTGGAATCAGAAGGCCAGCGCCTCACCCGTCTGAGCCACTCAGCCCAGGTTTTGAAGTCTGAGTCTATTCGGCCCTTGATGTCGTATGATGAAAAGCGTGCAATAGATCCTTTTGAAACATTCAGCGTTAAACAGGCAAAATTCATTTCAAGAACTCTGCATTAGTTGGTCATTAGGTGAAGCTTGTTGTTTACAGAGGCCTAACATCTAGGATATCGGCCCTTGGTCAATAGAGTTCAGTGTTCTCTCTCATTTAGTAAAGTATATCAATACGTCGAGATTGGCACGTAGGGCCTTAGTAGTAGTAGTAGTAGTAGTAGTAGTAGTAGTAGTAGTAGTAGTATTGATTTCACACCGAGCTCGATAGCTGCAGTCGCTTAAGTACGGCCAGTATCCAGTAATCGGGAGATAGTGGGTTCGAGCTCCACTGTCGGCAGCTCTGAAGATGGTTTTCCGTGGTTTCACATTTTCACACCAAGCAAATGCCGGGACTGTACCTTAATTAAGGCCACGGCCGCTTCCTTCCACTTCCTAGGCCTTTCCTATCCCATCGTCGCTATAAGACATACCTGTGTCGGTGCGACGTAAAGCAAATAGCAAAAAGTATGTATATATTTCACAACTTTTATAGTTGGTAATATCGCACGTATTTCGATATTTTTCATTTAAAAATAGAACGTAATAATAATTTACATAACTTTGCAATATACGCCGGCCCCGTGGTGTACGGGTAGCGAGCCTGCCTCTTACCCGGAGGCCCCGGGTTCGATTCCCGGCCAGGTCAGGGATTTTTACCTGTACCTGAGGGCTGGTTCGGGGTCCACTCAGCCTACGTGATTAGAATGGAGGAGCTATCTGACGGTGAGATAGCGGCCTCGGTCTAGAAAGTCAAGAATAACGGCCGAGAGGATTCGTCTTGCTGACCACACGACACCTCGTAATCTGTAGGCCTGCGGGCAGAGCAGCGGTCGCTTGGTAGGCCAACGCCCTTCAAGGGCTGTAGTGCCATGGCATTCAGGAACGTTGAGACGACGTTGCAGGTCTTCAAAATTGCAGCCTGTTGTGCCACATTGTGAATGTAGATGGGCAGCTGTAGTCTCATTATCTTTTTTGGAAATTGTTTTGGTGTGAGTCCAATGGGAGAAAGGAGAAAAGGAAGGATTGTAACTCTGTCTTATCTCCAGATCCTTGCTACTTCCATAAGAATATATGTATCGACCTTCTCCCTGCATTTCTGTCTCATATTGTGGTCATTCGGAATAGCGATGTCAATAAGATAAGTTTATTATTATTATTATTATTATTATTATTATTATTATTATTATTATTATTATTATTATTATTATTATTATTATTATTATTATTATACTTTATTTAGGCGGTCTATGGAATATGTTTGACAATCTTTGCCGTATTTTTTGCATTTACTGTCTTCACTATCCGACACTATCTTTTCAGCTTTTCTCCTACTTCTTTCCTGTTCATCTGCACTAGTGTTCCAGCAGCCTCCTGGAAACCACGGAACTTTTTGACTAGTTGTCTCAATCGATTTCTGTCCATGATATAATCATCAGGAATATCCATCTTTGTTAAGTCGTGACTCACTTCTCGAAACCATATCAGCTCTGTCTTCCCCTTTCTGAAGAATTCAAAAATTCTCTTCGTCAGTCTTTTGTTGCCCATCCTCAATTCCCAGAGTAGACAACTTTGTGTGGACAGAAAACCAAGACCATTGGTAACCACGCAACGGGTGTTGTCGCGTCCTTCCTCTCGTTATTACCGTGTGCCAGAACTCTGCCTTCTATAACCAGCAGACACAAGTGGCACAGTGTTTTAAACGAGTTTCCGCTATCTCTGACTGGCGTTTCGTCTAGGTCACAGAAAAGCCCCCTCACACACGATAACGTCACCGAAGTAGATATTTTTCTCATACTACGTATCTTGCGAATATTTATGGCCATAAAATTGTGTGCTAAATCAGCGACCCTACGTAGACCTTGGTAGGTGGGGCTAACTTGTGACATGGTGTGCCGGATCAGCTGCCATACCATTGGAATACTGCACATTTCTTTCCATTTATTGGAACTCTGTAACACCCCTGTGAGGTCGTGTGAAATGATACATTATAGGTACCCCATGCATGTCGTAAGAGGCTACTAAGAGGGCAGAAACCAAAAATCTCTACTCGCTCTCTCATTTTCTAAGCTAAATCATACGGATTATTCTGTGCTTTTTCACGTGGCGGAGAAATTTACACATACCTTTTTCAATACGCTATCTTGTATTCTCTCTTCCAAATGCCTGAAACTACTCATTTTTGATTCTTTTTCAACCCCAAATAGTTCTCCTAGAGTACTCCAACCTGTTTACCTGCTGTTGCCAGGTCGCTAATAAGTACAACTATGTAGGCTTGTGATCTTTTGTACTAGTAATAATAGTAGTATTTATTTCGTATTCTATTTTTAATTCCAATCTAGCCCGTTCATAATTTCTACCACCGATCGAGTTGAACATGCGGTAGCTGTAAGCTTGCATTCAGGAGATGGTTGGGTTCGATCCCCATGACAGGAAGCCCTGAATATGGATTCTAGGCTCGGAAACGGCCACACCTGTACCTTAATTGAAACTTTGACCACTTTCTTTCTAGTCACACCCTTTCTTCTCCCATCTCATCAAAGACCTATCTGTATTTCTGCTACTTCGCACTAACACATCGAGGGTTTTCGACGACGGAAGGATGGGAAAGGGCTAGAATTGATAAGATAGCGGTCGTGGCCTTAAGTAAGGTACAATAATAATATTATTTCTATTATATTCGACCACTCTTGGTCAACTCCTGTTCTTTTCTGACCCCGACTGTATTAGAGCACTCGAGGACTAGGGAGTCTTCCATTTTCACGCCCTTCGCGGCCTTTGTCTTTCTTTCACCGATACCTTCATGTTTCGAAGTGTCGGATCCCTTCCATTTATTCTCTCTGTTTAGTGTTATGTGTTAGTGAGACGATAAACCACTTCCAAAATTAATAATAATAATAATAATAATAATAATAATAATAATAATAATAATAATAATATTTGCTTTACGTCCGACTAACTACTTTTACGGTCTTTGGAGACGCCTAGGTGCCAGAATGTAGTCCCACAGGAGTGCTTTCACGTGCCAGGAAATCTACCGACACGAGGCTGAAGTATTTGAGCACCTTGAAATACCATCGGACTGAGCCAGGATCGAACCTCCCAAGTTGGGGCTAAAGATCCAGCGTTTCAACCATCTGAAAGTAACGCACAGCCCCAGAAATTGCCTGATGTGAAAATGGCAAACCACGGAATACCAAATCCAGGGCTGCCGAGGATAGAATTCGAACCCGCTATCTCCAGAATGAAAGTTCACAGCTAAGCGACTCTAACTGCACGGAAAACTCGCTCATAAACGTATCTGTATTAATGCGACATTAAACTTGCAACAAACAAAAAAGACAATGTCTCGTATTCCACCCCGAAGGAGACACTTCGAACTATACATCAAAGTAATATGACTTCAATTTTCATTCTCTATATGTTATAACTCCCCTTCAACCAAATTCTATTGTCCTCTGCTGCTGCTTTCAATGATCCTTATCAAACTGTATCGTTCCCCGTTATCAAGAATACCAAATTATAGGGTACACGGTAATCACAATAGAAAATCTGGTGTCCCTGTTTTAATTATGTGGTCGAGGGAGTCGGTCCTCTACAGTGAAAAGTTTTCTGAAATATCTGATAATATCTCCAGACAACGGGATTACAGACCTCGATTTTATCTTAAGATAGCCATGTTGGGGGGAGATATGTATCTAACTAGCTGCCTCCTGCCGGCCCCCTATCTTTATTAAATGATATATACTAATAAATTAAGCTATTAAGAACAATACAATGGACGCCCTGTGGTTAACTCTAAAGTTATGTATTGCAGACTCATTCATTTTAGTTGCAGTATTTCTTTCACGAAGTAGACTACTCTTATTGTTTTCTGCTAATTAATATCAACGTGATCGCGGTGAGACAGATATTTAAAATACCAGGCATTTATTCGGAACTTAGATCATATACAGGGTGTTATCAGAACGACAAAAAAGTCAGGGATGCTCTTCGTTTTATATTAAGAACAATTGTACTATCGGATTGGCGGGGAGAAGTTTTCTTTTCGAGAAAATTAGGTTATTTTGTTACTTCCGGGGGGGGGATTCAAATTGAGAAGGGAAGGGAAGTGGGAAGTGGGAGATTGAGGTAATGCGCGACACATCACACATCCCAAACAGAATCCAAAGATCACCGTTAAGAAGTAGGAAGGGAACATGCTGAGCATCTATTGTAATCAAACTACCGGTGGTGCTGGTGGTGATTATTGTTTTAAGAGGAAATACAACTAGGCAACCATCCTCTATATATTACTAATCAGAGGGAGAAAATGGAAGGGTTCCGACCCTTCGAAAAATGAAGGTATCGGCCAAAGGAAGACAAGGGCCACGAAGGGCGTGAAAATGAAATACACCATAGCCCTCGCAAACCTAATAGCGTCGGGGTCGGAAAAGAACGAGAGTTGACCAAGGGAGGTCGGATAGGATAGATGAAAGTGAGGAGCCTGACACAAGTAAGTGGAAGCAATGCCAGGACTCACCTGAGGGCCCCGTGGTCGCCAACCCACGCTCCAAAGTTCAAAGCCCCAGGGCCCCTTTTAGTCGCCTCTTACGACAGGTAGGGGATACCGTGGGTGTTATTCAACCGCCCCACCCACAGGGGGATCAAACTACCGGGCGTTTTGTTTATTTCGTGCAGTATTTCATTCAATTTACAATGTTGTGGGTGAAGGAATACACAATCCTGGAACGGCAGCTTTGCATCTTCGAGCAGACGAGAGGAGAAAATATCTGGTGCATTCACTGACTGACAAATGTGTCTTAATTACAGTGTGTTCTTGTATAGTGTGTGCAGTTACGTTTGTTTAACGAACGAACTATGGATATTGACTGTAAGAAACAAGAACGATCCTGTGCGAGTCGAACGAGGAAATTGTGCGTATGCGCGCAGCATTACCTCTGTCTCCATAATACAGCCCATTTTCCCTGAGTCCCCTTCTTTTTCTGAACCACAGCAGCGGCTGGCTCTCTGGCAAAGCAAATACGGCGAGTTCGTGAATTTTAATCGGGCGCCCAAAATTAACCAAATAACCTCATTTTCTCCGCCAGTCCGATTGAATCATAGTGCTTCACATAACACGAAGAGCATTTCTGATTTTTTTTGTCAATATAGTTATGATGCATCCTTGTTTCGAGATATGTGGGTGCTAATCAGGGATGGATACTACTGTACACCCCAAAACAACACGAGAAGTACCTCGATCGCTTACGAGTTACGGACTTTTCAACTTAGTACAGGAAATATTGGTAATAGCCTTATCTGATATATTTCATGTTGGCAGCTGTCGCCTAGAGACGTTGCGATGTTATCGATGGGAGTAAATATCGATACTTGATATTCGATATTTCACCGATCTTTTTGTTTCGATGTATCGATACTATGTTATAAGTATAACATTACTGATATGGAAAAGATCGTTAGGAAAATTAAGGGATAGTGGAATTAATCGAAGCCTTCGCAGCGGTGTAGGGTTAGTGAGCTTGTCTTCTTTCCCGAAGGCCCCGGGTTCGATTCACGGCCACGTCAGGTAATTTTACCGGGATCTGAGTGCTGGTGCGGGATCCACTCAGCCTATGTGATTACAATTAAGGAGCTATCTGGCAATGAGATAGTGATCTCGATCTAGAAAGCTAAGAATAACGTCACTTCATGATTTGCAGGCCTTTGGGCTGAGCAGCGCTCGCTTGGTAGGTCAAGGTCCTTCAGGGTTGTTGAGCCATGGGGTTTGCGGTTCGGTTTTCATATTAACCGAACAATGCGTACAAAATTATGAGTAAACTTCAAGAGTAGTCTATTGCCATAAAAGAAATGCACGTATTATTTTAACATAGGAAAAGAGGAGTGACATTTGTCCTTACATACTTCATCATCCATTAATTTATCTGTGTTCTGTGTGTGTCTTGCATATGTTTAAGCGTTGTAGACTTAGAAATTGACTATCGTAAAAAGGCTGTAAGCTCTGGAAATGTGGTTTCAAAGAAGAATGCTAAAAGTCTCCAGGATAGAAAATATCTCTAATGAACAGAAATTGCAGAGAACACACTCTAAAAGGGAGCTGCTGACCACCATCAAATGCAGAAATATTGCATACCTGGCGAATGTGTTATACGGTGAAAGTATTGCACCTCATTTTAAAAGGCGAAACTGGAGGATGGTGAGGAGTGTACAGATAAATAATGCCATATCTCAAGATATTCAATATTGGACTGGAATAAGAACCGTCGAACAACTCTACCGTTTTGGATGTTTAGTTAATTTTGTTCGTGGCTTTAGAAAAT
This sequence comes from Anabrus simplex, assembly GCF_040414725.1. Taxonomy (NCBI): domain Eukaryota; kingdom Metazoa; phylum Arthropoda; class Insecta; order Orthoptera; family Tettigoniidae; genus Anabrus; species Anabrus simplex. The sequence goes on along the minus strand of NC_090273.1, from coordinate 56,413,394 downwards.
GGTCCAAAGATAAAGCATGTGATGTAACAGGTGTTATTTTCAACGTCCCCAATAGTATAATCATTTCTTCACTGTGTTAAACTTGTAAGTTAGTTTCTTCGATTACCACCGGTTTCCAATTTTTAATTAGCACGGGAAATTCCATTCTTCTCACTAGACCAGGTATATTTCTCTCTGGAATGATGAAACTTGCGAAGCACGTGTGTGTTTACTTCATGTTTCCGTACGTCAAATTGAACTTTAATTCACAGTAGCGTACAGTAGGCTCGAATTGTATTTTCGTCCATTCTATTTTTATCAGGCGCCCCACGTTATTAATTATGGAGAACACACGTTCCACAGTAGCTGATGTCCCAGGTAGAGAAAAAACAAAAAATAAGAATCGGCGTATTTTGTTCATTCAAGCTTATGAATATTTCCACTCAGTCTTCTTCAGGTAACCCAAAAACTATCTTTATACACATCATCAGACACTAAACAGGGAGTAATAGTCGATAATTAGAAATGTGCAGGCCCAAAGGTAATTTTACGGTATACCGATACCGGGAGGCACTCAAATGAACATGTTCTGTGAATTTCTTACATAGGCTACGAGTCTGGTGAGACCACCCGACCCTAATGTAAAACAGCAGTATCATCCTACATGGTGTATGTTACACGCACGACCATAGAACACACACATCACTAGCACCATCACCACCATTATCACTATTCTGCCAATCTTACAAAATAACACAAATGTTTTTATATCATAATCAGGATAAACGGAGTTCAAAATTGTCTTCATTCACTAGTACACAAAAGGTGCATCGGCAGGACATAGCAGGAAATTTTTTAAGACTCGTGGGGTAATTGTAATGGTGGCGATGGTGGTAATGGTGCTTCTTATATGGCCATGTGGGTAACACACACGCCATGTAGGATGGTAATGGTGTATTACGTAGGCCATACAGAAATTAAGATTCCCTAGCTCTTTTCTTCTAAAGTAAACTTATTTAGCCAGGAAATGTGAGTATGAGTATGGCGCAGCAATAATATACCTGCCGGACAAGTAACGCCTGGTGTCAGTAGCGCAACAGCAGTGGCTCGAAATGGCAGTTCGTATTCTTTCTCCCGCCGTCTGCGAGGTTCGGTCTGTGATAAAGTTTCTACGGGCCATTCAAAACAAGAGGCGTGGAATGCTGAGTGCAGGTGTTGTCCTGATCCATGGCAGTGATCGGCGCTTAGCAAGTGTTCTGCAGCAGTTCGGTTGGGAGGTGGTTGATCATCCGCCGTACAGTCCTGATCTTGCTCCCAGAGATTTTCATCTTTTCTTGCACCTCAAGAAATTTCTGTCCTGTCAGCATTTTCACACGGACGAAGAGCTGAAGACGAATGTAACACGCAGGTTCTATTTCAAGGTGCCAGACTTCTACGACACCGACATACAAAAGTTGATCCCAAGATATCAGAAGTGTCTCAATTCTGGTGGAAATTATGTTAAAAAATGGCTCCATCATTGCTGTATCGGATGACAAAGTTTTTCATTTATCTATGGTGTCTTCTTTTTCTTTATTATAGGGAAACTCAATTTCTTGATTGTCCTCGTACATTATGATCGGAATATCTCACCAAACAGCATCTCACAGCCACATATGGCATTCACAAAATAGATTTGTTAGGATGCCCTGCGCACCTTCCCAGCTTTTGTTGGTAAAAATTTTATTCACCCTTCACAGATTTGCGTTCGATCAATTTATCTTTTCACATTAACAGATGATGACAAAGACAAAAAAGAAGGAAGGGAAACGGGATTGATACATACTCTACGTGGAAAGTAAGATAACGCCTCAAGGAGAAGAAAAAGACAGATGTGCAACATGGTCCCTACATCCCGAGGAAGACATGGGAACAACCAGTCAGGTCTCGACACCAGAATGCACTTCACTCGCCCTCGACAGGATGAGGAGAGCTCTCGGCACTGACCTGTCACCGAGAGGGGAAGAATCATTCTTAAGGATTACATCGATCCCTCAAGTACAGGATGTTTCCAACTCAAGAATACACTTCAAATCAAACTTCTGAAGACAAGTTTCTTTCTACATCTTATAACCGAACCCCCCGCTAGGAGACTTCAATCTGGGAACCTTGAGTGACGACAACGGTTCCCTAGCTGTGACAATCATTATTTCCGCGCATTTGTACTTGATTGTACACCTCCACCTTTCTTATATCCCCTCCCTTGGGGACTCTTCTCATATACTAAGGAGACGTTCTATTCACGCCTTTCATGGCATTACTTCCTTTCACCCTTGGCTACGTCCTGTGAAAGTGTACACCTGTTGATCTGTTTCTTGTTATTAGGGATTGGATAATATCGATGTATATGTCCTTAAAATTAATAATAATAATAATAATAATACAAAACCACATGGCACAACAGCCCCGAAGGGCCATGGCCTAATAAGCGACCGCTGCTTAGCACGAAAGGCCTGTAGATTACCTGGTGTCGTGTGGTCAGCACGACATATCCTCTCGGCCGTTATTCTTGGCTTTAGTTCGGGAGCACCATTTCACAATCAGATAGCTCCTCGTCTGTAATCACGTAGGCTGAGTGGACCTCAAAAAAGTCCACAGATCCAGGCAAAAATTCCTGACCTGGCAGAGAATAGAACCCGAGGCCTCCGGGTAAGAGGCAGGCACACTACCCGCAAAACATGCGGCCGTCAAATAATAATAATAAGAAGAAGAAGAATAAGAAGAAGAAAAAGAAGACCTTACATTCTTAAGCCAATGGGTTCGATCCCCTCTGTCGGCAGCCCTGAGGGTATTTTTTTCGTGTTTCCTCATTCAAATGCTGAGAATGTACCTTAATTAAGTCCGTGGTCACTTCCTTCCCGTTACTAGACATTTCCTATCCCATCTTCGCCATAAGAGCTATCTTTGAGGGTGCGACAAAGAGCAAATTGTAAAATAATAATAATAATAGTAATAATAATAATAATAATAATAATAATAATAATAATAATAATAACGGACTCAGTAGTACAGACAGCATAGCTCAAGTTAGTGGATTCGATCCCGGCTCAGTCCGGGAGTATTTGAAGATGATCAGACAGAGTCAACCTCGTGTCGGTGCATTTACTAGGATGTAAAAGAACACCTACGGGATTATTCCGGATCTTCGGCGTCGCCAGAAACTAGGAAAGTAGTTAATCGGACGTAAATCCAATAATAAAAATAATAATAATAATAATAATAATAATAATAATAATAATAATAATAATAATAATTATAATTATAATTATAATAATAATAATATATATATAATAATAATAATAATTATTATTATTATTATTAATATTATTATTATTATTATTATTATTATTATTATTATTATTATTATTATTATTATTATTATTATTATTATTATTATTATTGTTATTATAATTTTGTAGCCTCAGCTACCGTAAAGAGGTACTTTGATTTGACGCAGTCTAGTCTGCTTGAGTGTAAATTTCGACGTTTAGTTTTATTCTACCACATTGTGTCTTTTCCCATTGACACACCAGGATAATGTGCCTTAATTATGGCCGCTGTCGCTTCTTTCCCATTCCTAATCCTGTCCTATCCCATCATCGCAATGATGAAATGAAATGGTGTATGGCTTTTAGTGCCGAAAGTGTCCGAGGACATGTTTGGCTCACCAGGTGCAGGTCTTTTGACTTGATGCCCGTAGGCCACCTGTACGTTGTGATGAGGATGAAATGATGATGAAGACGACACATACATCTAGTCCCCGTGTCAGCGAAATTAGCCAATAAATTTCCCGACCCTGCCAGGAATCAAGCCCGGGACCCCTGTGACCAAAGGCCAGCACACTAAACATTTAGCCATGGAGCCATCGCCATGATAACTGACCGTGTCTGTATGATGTAAAACAGCAAAAGCATTTTATTTTAGGCATACTCCGTTCGTTCTCAAGTGCCTATTTTCTGCTCTTGTTTTATATGTCCATTGATTTGAATTATTTCACTTAGATAATTAAATTTTTCCGGTTTTTTTTTTTTTTGGTCATTAATGTTGCGGGTGAATTTCCAGTTATTTTGGTATCCTCAAAACGTATCCAAATATGTTCTGCTATTCTCTCTATATTTTTGTCCGACTCTTTCGCTGAGTAGTTAGCTTCAAAGACCTCTAGTTCAGAGGGTCTCCGGTTCGATTCTCGTCTGGGTCGCAGAGTTTCGTCGCGATGATCTCTGATTCCGGGAATGAGAGTTGGCGCTTTTCTCAACACACGCCTTTCATATTCGAAAGACGTTCTGGTGAGTACCTCCCTCCAGATAGGATTTTCATCAGGAAGGCCATCCGTCTGTGAAATAGGGCCGAATTCACACGTGTGGCATGGTTATCACCTGCGACCCCTTTAGGGAACCGAAAAATTTGGCATAAGAGGCCGTCAGTATACTGTATTTTCAGATAGCACTGCAATGCTGTAATTGAAGATCAAGAGAACACACGAAGACAGCATTTCAGTTCTGACCCTAAACTTAGGCCTATCCCAGTTATTTTTGTTAGATAAATTATAATTTCATCCCATCCTCTAAAGTGAATTTCAGGCCAGACTATATCAAGTCCTTCCATCACAATCATCTGAACCAGGCTGAGATATTTTTTAATTTTTTTACGAGTTGCTTTTCGTCGCACCGACACAGATAGGTCTTATGGCGACGATGGGATAGGAAAGGGCTAGGAGTGGGAAGAAAGCGACCGTGGCCTTAGTTAAGGTACAGTCCCAGCATTTACCTGATGTGAAAATAGGGAAACCACGGAAAAATCATCTTCAGGGCTGCCGAAGAGGGGTTCGAACCCTATATCTCCCGAGTGCAAGGTTACAGCTGCGTGCACCTAACACCACGGCTAACTCGCTCGGTATAATTAAGTACAATTGTGAGATCAACTTATCTAATTTCATTTTTAGTCTACATTTTATCTGTTTCAAAATCTGTATTTTCTCGTTACCAACACATATTTTTATTTTTTGTGCGGACACAATAGAAAACCTGAAGGAGAGCTGAGATCATATTCCTACCGCAAGATGAAACTTCATGAAGCCTTAGCGACGTAATCAGATTCACGTCAAACACACAGTTAACTCCCCTAAGTGTAGTGATCCCTGTATTATATTCCATCAATAGACTGTAAATGTGGTGTATTATCATTCCCCACAGCGCTTCACATCGATAAGGCGAAGAGCATGTTAATGGTCCTCCTACTAGCTAGGGAGATATCGAGTTTGAAACGTCTTCTGCATTGTGATGGGGATTTTCTCAGACTATTGTAAGGATGGCTTATTGAGAGGAGCCCTGCCGTGGGGCTGGTACAAAATCCGACCTCATCGTGAGCCACTGACTGACGGCTCAGGTATGATACATTATGAACCTACTCCGGTGGCCAGATATAAAAGTCGTTGATCATTTAAATATTTTTCCTCTCCGATCAGGCCTTAGGCTGGCACTTCTTCTTCTTCTTCTTCTTGTGTTGTCCGTCCGTACATTAATTTGCAGCAAAAACGAACGAATCCCACAGCGCCACAGGGTAACATTATTGAATTTGTAAGTTCATAAACGACCCAAAACAATTACACTACATTTTAATGTTGAAAATATTTCATAGCACATAAATTAGGGGTCTTCATACAACGAAGAACGTAAAATTAAGCTGTTTCTTCAATTGTGCCGAAAGTTGAAGGGCTAAATGGTCCCTAAACGCACAGCCAACTCACTCGGCTAACATAATATACCCTATGGTTCGGGGAAATCTGCTCCATCAGACTCTAATACCATACAAATAACCCTTTAAAATAAACGAACGGAAAACTACCAATACTTCCCCTAACACATTAACAGGTAATCACAAATCTGAAGCTGTAAGCATGTTAAATCGGACATCGTCTAAGCAATAACGAACAGTGATACCGACAACACATTTAATTTTTTATGCAATATACACTATTTTCAGGGATTGTTCCACCGATACACTGTAACTTGATTTACATTACCTTTGTTATACTGCAGATTTTTGGCCACTCACTGATCTTAGTATAGGTGCGATCATACCACTCACTTTTCAAAATCACACGTGCCTTTCACAAGTCTCATCCACGCCTTGAAACCAAGCCGTAGACTGCAGCAGTTCAACAACGCGTACAAGCAAACAAAGTAGCCATTATATAATATACCACGAACTGTCCATGAACACTGTACAACAGATAATAAAAAGTAGTTCGTATACAATTCACTCACTGACTTCAATACTTGAGAGTTCTCCTTGTTAGACGGGCAAGGAGAGATGAAGTGCCACTGAGCAATTCACGAAGGTAAGTTATAACTCTAATATATTACAGGGTATAAACATAACTGTAACATATTTTTTCTTAACTTCTATAGGTTACCTAGGAGGATAATGGACTCTGTTATGGAGGGTAAGAGGAGTAGAGGGAGACCAAGACGACGATGGTTAGACTCAGTTTCTAATAATTTAATGATAAGAGGCATAGAACTAAATGAGGCCACAGCACTAGTTGCAAATAGAGGATTGTGGCGACGTTTAGTAAATTCACGGAGGTTTGCGGACTGAACGCTGAAATGCATAACGGTCTATAATGATAATGTATGTTTATAAACAATTTTAATTAATTTATAATAAAAGTAGTGTGATTTGATAGATTCTGATGATATTTCTGCAAGAACGAGCATGCCATTCTATGTGTCGCAGGGTTTTCCGCTAGAGGTGTGTTAAAGTGTTATAGGGGTTATAATTAGTATGCGATGGACTGAAAACATTGAAGTTACAATATTTAATTTATACCTCACAATACAGTTCCTTATTTTGCCTACCAATAATTCGTTTCACTCCAATGGTCATTTACCAAGAAACGTTTGTTTTGGGCTCTTCTGTCATCTCTAGAAGTTGGAATATTGAAATGTGGAACACCTTGTATATGAGAAGCTTTTCGCAAAAGGTAACAAATACAAACGTAAAGCTTAACAGGAAAGAAAAAACGTTCAAAGTATAAAAAGGCAACTGAAAATTCATTTTAGCTCTTATATTAAGTACAGTCAAAGAAATGAATTATTGTGCAAAATATTTCTGTTTAAAATTTTGCAATTTAGTAAATATTCAAGGTAAGGGGATGGATTTGTTACTTTTTGACACTGAACTGATATTTTTGCCCTCTGAAAGTCATAAATTTCACCGCAGTAGTCAGGACACTGGCTGTATTTAAATATACAATGATAAAAATTAAGTTATTTACAGTGAAGACGCATGTTAGTTAAATTAAATCATCGAACATATCAACATATTAAACAAAGTGTTCTGTTTCTGCTAGTCACTTGCCCCGGAAATGACTCCTCATTGGCTTCATGGATACGTTATGTACTGGCCAATTCACTCTGGGGGATTTGGTACTTAATGGAATCAAACGTGATTTTTAACGCCCTGTTTGTCACGGATTTGAGCTGCGTTGACGATATATTTTTCTTTCATGTTATGGAGTTTTCTACTAACGTATCTTCTCAAAACTGATATTTTTTGGACTTGCTACGTTTTCAAAAGCTTCTCATAATAACGTTGCTGAGTTTGCATGCCGCTAACTAATTTCTTACGGTTTTCAGAGACGCTGAATTACCAGAATTTTGTCCCACCGACATGAGGCTGGCGTATTTGAGCACCTTCAAATACCACCAGACTGAGCCGGAATCGAATCCAACAACTTCATTTCAGAAAGTCGGCGATTCCATTGTCTGAGCTGCTCAGCCTGGCATGCCACGATGTAACAAGTTCAAAGTTTATTCCTAGAACAACAGTCGTGGTCATTAGAACCGGGATTGTTAGGCAATAATAGGTTAGAATGAAAACTTACTGATAGGAGTAACAATTATAGTCGAAACCGTGTATTGCCACATCGCTTTTAACGACGGATTGTATATAATGGCGTAATCTAACGGTCCCCTCCAAATCCTGTATAAACACTGTGTTTAAAAACTCGCTTAGTACGACGACGCTCGTTATGTCATATCGCATAAAACGACGTATTTTGATCACTAAAGCCCGGATTTTCATGCAGTAATAGGTTAGATTGCAAACTAATTTGGTTAGTAGAAAGTGTCGGCCACCCGCTTTTTCATAATGTAGAAAGAGTAACATAAATTATAGGGGTTCTGATCAGCCGTACCCCTAACGTTCATGAAAACCCCATAGCATAGTCGTTGTGAAGGTAGACGATACTTGCTTCTCGCTTCAGTAAGTTTGCATTCTAACCTATTAGTGCATAAAATTCCGGGCCCTATAAATGATCACATTTTCGGATAAATATATCTGCTATAACGTCCAATGTAGTTTATAGTTCTTACGTGTTTGTGGATTGCTGACAACAATGTAACGATTATTATAGTGGATTTGAAATCACTCTGTTTGTTAAATAGTCAAGAAAATCATCTCTGTGAAGATTTCGAAAAAGAAAAGTAAATTATTTAATATTGTAAAAAAAATGTCACACATAATATGGTGATTAGAAAATGCGGAAACATATGTCAGCATCGCGAAGGATCTGTATCACATTCAAAGATTTCTATAATTTGAAAGGACAGAGGGAAAATACAGTCTCTTTTCGAAGAAAATTCATTAAAATTCAAGCGGGCCATATCATATGAGCACAAAGATATTGCAAGATCTTTACTTAGATAGTTAGTTAGTTAGTAATGTTTTATTTTACCTTGCAAGATTAAAGCCTTCAGGCCTTCTCTTTCATCTAACCAGGCACTGAAATATACATATTACATTGTATCACTTTACAATAATGGATTATATTGCACTCGACTACTGCACTGTAAACACAGTACTTATTTCAGTTGCTGCCAGTACGTTTTTTGTAGTTTCAACTTAATTCTGTTAATTAACCATGTAAGTGTGCAGCCTAAAACTTACAGATATGAAATTATTTTAGCAAAAAAAGAACGGTTTGTGCGAACACTCAAACTTATTCGTCTACTGATGGCATTCCATGCTGTCTCTCCACTGCAGCTCGGAACGTACCACTTAGTCGAGCAGCTCGTCTCCTTTCTCCCAAGACTTCAATGCCCAAACTTTGCAACATTTTTCTAACGCTACTCTTTTGTCGGAAATCACCCAGAATAAATCGAGCTGCTTTTCTTTGGATTTTTTCCAGTCCTTGAATCAAGTAATACGTATGAGGGTCCCATACACTGGAACCATACATACTCTAGTTGGGGTCTTACCAGAGACTTATACGCCCTCTCCTTTACGTTCTTACTACAACCCCTAAATACCCTCATAACCAAGTACAGAGAGTTGTACCCTTTATTTACAATCATATTTGTGTGATTACCCCACTGGAGATCTTTCCTTATATTAACATCTAGGTACTTACATTGATCCCCAAAAGATCGGGCTAAGCAATACTTTCTTATATAACAAAATTAGTTTCCACTCTAACATATTACTGTCTTAAAATCTGGCGTACAATCATCAGCAGCATCAAGGACATCATTATTTTCACCAGCGTCAATGCCAGGGCATTAGAGCCAGTTCCATCCAGAATTTCTGTAGCGATGGGGTGTTCCCCAAGTGAAGCCAAAATCACTCCACGAAGCGCAGCGGCGGAAAGCCGAGAGACAAAATCCATGTATCACGTCAATATACTTACATCTTCAGCTGAATATCTTTATTTCTCTCCTGAAGGCCCTTACGTAGATCTCGTTATAAACGGGAGCTTCCCCTCCACCTAACCACGGCGCCGTGATCGAGTGTTGAGAGGTGGGTGTAGCACTCGGGAAAACACTTAATGAGGCTGCGTGGGATCCTCTCTTAATTGTGGCTCTGAGGATGAGGAACGAGACAGCAATACCACTAAACACTCTTGAGGCACGTGCGACGAACCTTGAGTAAGCCGTCAACAAGTTGGACTACTTGGGACACGGCACGATTGTGGGATAATAATAATAATAATAATAATAATAATAATAATAATAATAATAATAATAATAAGAATAAGAATAAGAATAAGAATAAGAATACCTCGGAGAATTCATCGAACCGACAGGCCTTGAGAAGATCTCACAGCAAAAACCGTCTCCAAAATGTCAAGAAGGCATTAGGGTTAGTTCAAGACATCTACAACAAAAAATGCATGTCAAGACAGACAAAAATTCGGCATTACAACACAGTCATAAAACCAACAGTCCTTTACGCAAGTGAAACATTGTCACTTAACAGTAAACAAGAATTAGAAGAAATAAAAAAGCAACAGAGGAAGATCATCAGGAAAATCCTAGGAGCAAGATATACCCAAGATGGTTACAGACTACAATCAATCAAAACAACAGAAAACGTTTCAAACATTGAAATTGACATTAAGAAAAGACGAATGAAATTCTTTGGACACCTCACAAGATTACCAGAAAATCGACTGTCAAAAATAATATTAAATTATGTTAGCTCACTTAAGAATTCAACACCTTGGCTGGACGAACTTCGAAAGGACCTCAAAAACGTAAACATATGTGCAACAGACATTTTAGAAAGGGACACCTTCAGACACAAAGTCAACAAGTGGGAAGTTACATCAGAGCAACCAAAGCAAAACAGTGCAGACCGAAATGGTCGGAAGAACGTAAACAAGCCTTCTCAGAGAGAATGAAAGCCAATTGGAAGAACAAGAAGAACCCAAAGAAAGCTTGATTGAGTTGTTTGCTTAACGTCTTCCATTATTGGGAGAATACGCTAATAATAATAATAATAATAATAATAATAATAATAATAATAATAATAATAATAATAATAATAATAATACGTATGACCTTAGTTACCGTATGCTCAGAAAGTAAAATATAGAAGAGAATTGTTCCAAAGGCAGTCAGTATACCTCACGGATGTAGATTGATTGGTTGACTGATTGTTTATTTAAGGATTACATACGTAGGGCTATAATGGCTCATTTAATCAATCAATCAATCAATCAATCAATCAATCAATCAATGATCTGCATTTAGTGCTGTCAACCAGGTGGCAGATTCCCGATCAGTTTTTACCTATCCTTTCCTTAAATGACTTCAAAGAACTTGGGAATTTATTAAACGTTTTCCTTGATAAATTATTCGAATCCCTTAATCTTCGTCCTACTCGTTGGCTGAATGGTCAGCGTACTGGCTTTCGGTTCAGAGGGTCCCCGGCTCGATTCCCGGCCGGGTCGGGGATTTTAATCGCTTCTGATTCATTCTTCTGGCTTGGAGACTGGGTGTTTGTCCCAACACTCTCCTCTTCACATTCACACAACACACACTACACTACCAACCACCACAGAAACACGCTATAGTGATTACATCCCTCCATATAGGGTTGGCGGCAGGAAGTACATTCGGCCGTAAAACAGGGCCAAATCCATTTGTGCTACGCACTTTGCACCCGCGACGCCACACGTGTGGGAAAAGCGGTAGGAAAAGAAGAAGAAGAAGACTCTTCGACCTAAAAGCTACACATTGAGTACATGGATTGTTGTTACTAGATGAAAATACAATGGTTTCCCAAGTTCACACCATGCCGCGGCTGCTTCCTTCCCTACCCCTACATCTTTCCTATCCCATCATCACTATAAGACATATCTGTGTCGGTATGACGTAAAGTAAATTGCAAAAAAAGAATTGAAATACAACAACAAATTTATGTTTACAATGACATACTGGGTCATCCAATTATCTTGACACCGGAGCGGCGACTGGATGTGATTAAGCGAATAGCTGTGTGGGAGGGGAGACTGCGGGGACTACCAGTTCTGACTGGCTTTTTTTAAAAAATAACTTTTATGTTTTTAGACTTTTTTACTGATTTTTTTATTTTTCTAATTCTCTCTTTTTTTCTGTTGAAGGACGACACAAACACCCAGTCTCCAGGCCAGTGAAAATAACCAATTAAGGTTAAAATCCCCGACCCAACCTGAAATCGAACCCGGGGCCCCTTGAACCAAAGACCAGCACGCTACCCATTTAGCCATGGAGCCGGGCAATCTCGCAACGCAGTTTGTTTCATGTTTCAGTGAGAGCAACACCTGCGTGCAAAGTAAATACTTTTTTTTTTTTGCTATTTGTTTTACGTCGCACCGATACAGATATGTCTTGTGGCGACGATAGGATGGGAAAGGCCTAGGAAGTGGAAGGAAGCGACCGTGGCCTTAATTAAGGTACAGCCCCGGCATTTGCCTGGTGTGAAAATGGGAAACCACGGAAAACCATCTTCAGGGCTGCCGACAGTGGGGCTCGAACCCACGATCTCCCGATTACTGGATACTGGCCGCACTTAAGCGACTGCTGCTATCGAGCTCGGTGCAAAGTAAATAAACAGAGTGCTTATTTATGATTCGTGTTTCTGTTCAGAATCCTTTCTTGCTATTAGGAGATTATTTGAATTCCCAGGAGTTCCAAGTCGTGGTATGGTTCGTACTGCAGATTAGTTAAAAAAATTTGTGAAACGGGAAATATTAAAGATAAGAAGCGAAGAAGGAGATTTAGTGTACAGTGCTAACAGAAGGGGATCTTCAAGATATTGAACAACGTCTGGAAAAACCTCCTAAGAAGTATCTTAGCCGACTTTCTCATTTAATGTGAATTTCCTGGGGTTCCGTCGAAAGGGATACGAAATTACTTAAGTTAAAACCCCATAAATGTACTGTGGAGCGAGAACTTAAACCGGGTGATACTTTGTGCAGGATTATATTTAGTGAATGGATTTTGAATAAACTTCAAGGCGGATAGATTGATCACAATCTCATTCTTTTCCCAGGCGAAGCGTGGTTTCACTAGCTACCAAAACAGCATATATTGGAGTGGGGAAGTACCCAGTCTGTTCCATGAGTAACCTGTTAATGACGACAAATTAGGGGTGAGTGACTATGAAGTCCATTAGAATTGAAATGAAATGGCGTATGGCTTTTAGTGTCGGGAGTGTCCGAGGACATGTTCGGCTCGCCAGGTGCAGGTCTTAGGCGACCTACGCGTCAAGATAAGGATGAAATGATGATGAAGCCGACACATACACCCAGCCGAGAAATTAACGAATTATGGTTAAAATTCATCGTTAACCGGTCGATTAGATTGGCAGTTTGCCTTTTTCCACCACTACGAGCGCGAATATGAATCAATGCATTGTTTCACTTAAGCACCACTACGAGCGCTAATGCGAGTCAATGCAGACTTCCAGTCAAGCCCGGTGTGGACATTTTTTTATAAAAAGTAAAAACAAACACTTGAGGGTATTAAACCACGGAACACATTACAGAAATAATTATGTACAAATAGGTTAATTTGGCTAGGATTTCGACAAAAAGAAAACGAGTAAAGAAGCACGCGATTTATGCGGCTTTTCCGAAACTGCCTTTAGGGTGGAAGTGATTTTCAAAATTTGTTCTTTTAATTTGATAAAGCTATCCAAGTCTCAAAATTTTAAATCATTCCGGGCTATTTAGCCCTTCAACTTTTGGCACAATTGAGGAAATTGCTTAATTTTACGTTTTTTATAATATGGGGACCCCTACTTCGTGTGGTAAGAAATGTCGCCAACATTAAAATACGGACACTCTCGTACTTACGCTTTCTCTATCCGTGGTGATATGAGCAGGAAACTTTCATGCCCACCTCTCTCTCTGCGCAGTCGAAGTTACGAAACCGCCTTCCTGGCTGCGTACGACTCATAGTTTATGAGACGTAGCGAGCCACACACTGTTTGCGGGCCGCAGGTTGTCCAGCATTATACACGCAATGCTTTTCATTTTAATCTTTGTTGGTAACACTGGAATAGAATGATTGGTTAGGTGTTGTGAAGAAATGGTTCTCCACATCGTAACTCAGAGCCGGCCGATAAAGATGTACCTGTCAGTAAATGGGTACCCCTCGGCTAGTTTACGAGCTCACAGCTGTGTAGATTGTAGACAAGAACAGTCATAACGTGATGTTTGCAGGACGACTTAATCACAGTCGTACTGTTGTGTAAATCAGTGGCAACCTTCCCTCCTCCAGGGAGTGCAACTTTCTGAGAGCGAATGGATTGTCTGTGCCAGTTCCATGAATATTGTGATTCGTCTTTCCTTTATCACCCTTTGGCTACTGCCAAATCAACGCCACAGTAGTGGCTAATACAGTAAAACCTGCCTTTAGCGGAACCTTTATGAACCGAAAATTGTCCTTATTTGAAAATTTTCCCGGTCGCGTCAATTATGGTCTAATAGACATGTAAGTTTACTTATATTTAGCGGAACCAGTCTCACGCGGAAACGAAAGGAAATATTCTGACTATAGCGGAAAAAAATGTAAATTTCCTTCCTAACCCTATTCCGAATGGATCTAAGATAGCTGAGATACTGATTGCTACATCAAACTCTCGAACAGTGTAAATGTCAGTACAGAAGATCATGTGGCCAATGATCTAGAAGTTGAGACAGTGTCGGCGTTAGAAAACATCGAAGATTTCGTCACCCGTCACCTCCAAGGCAAGGAACAGAAATTGATGGCGACGAAGACGAGAATGAAAACGATGAAGAGGGCGGTTTTTAAAACGTTAAATCCTAACGACATGTCCTGTCAGCCGTAAAGAACATGCAGTTTATTTCGCTAACCAAAAATGACGCGGAATTGTTCGACAGTATTTGTCATACCCATATTTTCATTGAGAACCGTACTACCAGGGATAGTTGTGTTCAGCGTACAATTCTGGATTACTGGAAGAAGTAAATGACAGTACTGTACAGTATTATTACTATTGGCGTTATATCTATAAACATCTAAAGTGCATTAAATAGAGACCTCTAAGTGTAGGCCCCTATATACTGTACTTCTGTTCACTGTGAGGTGGTTCTAAGTAAGAACAGAATCGTTAGATCTGATTACCTAGTGCAGGGTCTCTCAAACGCTCAAAATCTCATGCGTGTAAACCGAGGCACATAGATTCTGTGCACCGTGCATCGGTCCAACTCGGCTCTGTTCGGACCAGCTTTTTGTCCCGGTCCACTAAGCTCGGCTCAACTCTCCTCTGATGGTGGACCGCTGCACAGCAAGTGAGGAAGAGGAAGACAGGCGGAGCGAGCGAGACACGCATAGGGAAAGAGAGAGACAGCGCAATTGCTAAAAGTCGACGAGTGGGGTCTGCATAGCCAAGTCGACTTTTACACCTTGCGCCGCGCAATGCACCGGTGCATGCATTCTGGGAGGCGTTGAACTAATATATTTAAGTGTGTGATTAGGGTAATTCTTGTATTTTCTACCGTACAAAATCATACAAATATACTGCTGGATTATCTAACGGAGATATGCACTTATGATTTTTAGGTTAATTTTTAAATACTTTCAGAACCGGAATCCTGTATACAGAGGAAGAAATTTCTGGTTCCTTAGGTTTCCACCAAGGACAGATTTTTCTGTAGTTCTTGTTATTTGGGTCATCAGTCCATAGCCGAACTTGATACTATCCCAGCATAGATATGGCACATTTTACATAAACATCAATCTCCTTCATTTTTCTTCTGATACCTGGGCCAAAAGAGAAAATAAGAATAAGAATATTTCAGTATCATCAATATAAGAGAGTTTTAGGACTTGTAAAGTAGCGGCCCCGGGCTTAATTAACGTAATGCCACGACATTTGCCTGTAGTTAAAATGGGAAAGCACAGTAATCCACTTTCAGGTGCTGCAGGTGACTGCAGTTTTAAGACTGATTTATTTCAAGTATTTTATTTAATATTGTTTTTACGTCCCTCTAACTACTTTTCTAAAACTTTTTCTAAAACACCGAGGTGCCGGAATTTTGTCTCGCATGAATTCATTCATGTGCCAGTAAATATACCGACACGAGGCTGACGTATTTGAGCACCTTCAAATACCACCGAACTGAGCCAGGATCGAACCTGAAAAGTTGGGCCTAGGAGGCCAGCGCCTAAACCGTCTGAGCCACTCAACCCGGCGATTTATTTATTTATTTATTTATTTATTTATTTATTTATTTATTATGTGGCATTATATGCCACAAGAGGCTGCCTGGCCGAGGCACTCGAAAGGACGTGCGTTCAATTCCCTGTGAGGAAGCCGAAACAATTTAAAAACGAGATTTGCACATCCGGAGGTTCACATTGCCGTGAGGTTAACTCAGCCTACACCAAAAATGAGTACCAGTTTAATTTGGGGGGACAAAGGATGTGGGGCGCATAGCTAACCACTCTACCCCACCAAGTGCCGAGATTAGGGATAGTGGAAGCCTTTGGTTTTACTCCAAGGGCCTTCAAGGCCTGTACGGAAATGACTTCGATTCTGCTTTTATTATAAACCACAGACTAATCCAAACAAATATTACAACCACTCACACTATTAACAGGTTCACTTTCAAGTTGTTAATGTAGTCTGTTGCAGCTGGACCTGTAACCGGGATATTTCTGTAGTTGCCATTGTAGAAACTGAAGCTACATTCCTCTACTATGTGGCGGAAAATTTCGTTGGGAGAACCACAGCTGTACTTTGGGGGAAGGAAGTTTTCCCCCACTTGAAAAGAAGATTAGCACATCTACTCTGCTTGTTTTTATCCTATTTACGGTAAACCATGTTCTTCGATGTGGGCTGAAACCACTTGGCTTGACTGCGATGCAGGGTAGATTATGACACTGGAATAGAAAATTATCAGTTCAATCTTTTTTCCAGGTCTGCAGTATGTTGAAGTTGATTGTTAGAAATCTGGCCGTTTTGACTCATGAATGAGTATCGTCTACTGATTTCTGCTGTGGTGATAGTCTCATGGATAGGTACAGTAGGTGGACATTGGTAACAATCTTCTTGTACTGATCCATAAAGACATTTTTTCGTCGGAGATCAGCTGGAAGAATAAGACTCAGGACTGGCAATCAAAAGGTAGGAGTTAATTTAACGCATTGCTTGATTAAGTACAACTATACAACTGTCATCTCTTAAGGGGAGACCCTTCTCAGTTTTCCAATTCAAACGGCCCAAAAACCAAAATTGAGGCCTTGCCCTATCAATTTCTCGAGGCACATGGCGATATAATTTTTTTCGTGTGCGGCAAATTTTAAATGTCCTTCTGAGGTATTTCAAAATCGACCACGACCATTTCCTCAATGAATAGTTTTGGAATTTCAGTCTATTTAATATTTCTGCTTTTGAACTTCCGGCGATTCTTAGTGTTCTGGTCTGTGTTGTCATATGTGGACAATTTCTGTAGTTATGTGCATAGAGGAACATTAGAAATAGTCAAATTAACCAATTCTTCATTGTGGACGTCAGATCATGTCGAGGAGAAAATGCACTCTGGACGTGCTTTATATTTTTGCTTATGTTATCTGAGGAAAATTCGAAGATTGAAAATTAATCTTGGGTTCAGAGTGTTAGATTTACCAATAGTTCTTAACTGGAACTAATTCTTGAAAACTCGTACAAGATGCGGTTTAATACGTATATTGGAATATACACTGACTGACAGAGCAAATTGGTCAGAACTTTATGCCAATTGCAGGGTAGACTGACGTCACTGAGGTGTGCTCATGATGTGAAATGCGCCGCTGTGCTGCGCACGTAGCGAACGATAAATGGGACACGGCGTTGGCGAATGGCCCACTTAGTACCGTAATTTCTCAGCCGACAGTCATTGTAGAACGTGTTGTCGTGTGCCACAGGACACGTGTATAGCTAAGAATGCCAGGCCGCCGTCAACGGAGGCATTTCCAGCAGACAGACGACTTTACGAGGGGTATGGTGATCGAGCTGAGAAGGGCAGGTTGGTCGCTTCGTCAAATCGCAGCCGATACCCATAGGGATGTGTCCACGGTGCAGCGCCTGTGACGAAGATGGTTGGCGCAGGGACATGTGGCACGTGCGAGGGGTCCAGGCGCAGCCCGAGTGACGTCAGCACGCGAGGATCGGCGCATCCGCCGCCAAGCGGTGGCAGCCCCGCACGCCACGTCAACCGCCATTCTTCAGCATGTGCAAGACACCCTGGCTGTTCCAATATCGACCAGAACAATTTCCCGTCGATTGGTTGAAGGAGGCCTGCACTCCCGGCGTCCGCTCAGAAGACTACCATTGACTCCACAGCATAGACGTGCACGCCTGGCATGGTGCCGGGCTAGAGCGACTTGGATGAGGGAATGGCGGAACGTCGTGTTCTCCGATGAGTCACGCTTCTGTTCTGTCAGTGATAGTCACCGCAGACGAGTGTGGCGTCGGCGTGGAGAAAGGTCAAATCCGGCAGTAACTGTGGAGCGCCCTACCGCTAGACAACGCGGCATCATGGTTTGGGGCGCTATTGCGTATGATTCCACGTCACCTCTAGTGCGTATTCAAGGCACGTTAAATGCCCACCGCTACGTGCAGCATGTGCTGCGGCCGGTGGCACTCCCGTACCTTCAGGGGCTGCCCAATGCTCTGTTTCAGCAGGATAATGCCCGCCCACACACTGCTCGCATCTCCCAACAGGCTCTACGAGGTGTACAGATGCTTCCGTGGCCAGCGTACTCTCCGGATCTCTCACCAATCGAACACGTGTGGGATCTCATTGGACGCCGTTTGCAAACTCTGCCCCAGCCTCGTACGGACGACCAACTATGGCAAATGGTTGACAGAGAATGGAGAACCATCCCTCAGGACACCATCCGCACTCTTATTGACTCTGTACCTCGACGTGTTTCTGCGTGCATCGCCGCTCGCGGTGGTCCTACATCCTACTGAGTCGATGCCGTGCGCATTGTGTAAACTGCATATCGGTTTGAAATAAACATCAATTATTCTTCCGTGCCGTCTCTGTTTTTTCCCCAACTTTCATCCCTTTCGAACCACTCCTCCTTGGTGTTGCATTTGCTCTGTCAGTCAGTGTATAAATAATTTTTAACGAAAACTATTCTTATCTTTCAATGTTCAATGACTGATCATTACTGCTAGGGGTACACATGTCCATCCATAAGGGCTTAATAGAGTAGAATGTTAAAAACTGTTGCTGAGGAGGGGGGCCAAGGAAGGATACGTATATGGTGGTAGGGAGTTCTAATGCAGCTATTGTCATTTTATACAACATTAATGTTTTCTCAAAACTATGTTTACCAGTATTAAAAATGTTGTTAGTGCAACTTATTTTGTCTGATTTTCTTCAAACATGGCATATTTATACTGCCATGCGAGATGCATAGAAGTTGGTATTCGTTTTGAAAGAAATACCTTGAGTCAAGTATGAAAATTGTAGCATTTCTAAAAGGAATGCAAAAGGCGGAGAGAAAAATTACTCTAATAGCATCAATAATGTGATTCAAATAATAATCATACCAATAATATCACATACCAGTAAGAACTACCACAGAAATGTTTCAAAGTAAAAACTTTAAAAAACGGAACTTAAGGGATATTTTGAATTCATTCAAATTATTTTTATAAAATGTGTTATAAATCTGAAACTATGACACGAAAAATTTTCCAATTTTTCTAACAATCTTAAGTTTGGCAACATAAATGAATTCTCAAAACTCAGTAGGGTCCCTCCTTAACGTTATGAACAGGGGAAATGGTGAGTTCTAACGCTTCATAAAATGAAGGTATCGGCAAAAGAAATGGATGAGACACGAAGGGTATGAAAATGAAGACTCCCCAGGCATCGCGTAAATACTGTAGTTCTGTCGGAGTCAGAAGAGGAAGGTCAGATCGGAAAACTGAACTGAGAAGCATGACGAAAGTAACTGCAAGCTATGGGAACCATGAGGAGGGATTTTAATTTGATATCATTCAGGATGCCTGAGTGTCGATTAGGATGTTTTGTTCTACCAGCTGGCAGAGGACGCACAACACTTTTTGGGGACCTACCACTATGTTCTAGGGCCTACCTGGCCGAGGCGGTGAAAGTGTGTTCGGTTCAGTCGAAAGGACGTGGTTTCCTTTCCCAGTCAGGAAGTCGCAAAATTTAAGAAATGAAATTTCCACTTCCGGTAGTGCGCATGGCTTGAGTTTCACTCAGCCTGCACCAAAACAGAGTACCAGGTTAATTCCTGGGAGTAAAGGTGGCCGGACGTCAAGCTAACCACTCAACCCCACCAAGTACCTTCCACCCGTCCAGGGGCCTTCATGGCCTGTACGGAGGTCACTTTGCTTTTTTACCATTAAGTTCTAATGAATGTTGTACGAAATTACGTTTTTGCTGCTTGTTTATCGTCCCGCTAACTCAAAGATTTTCGGCGGTGGAAGGATGGGAAAGGGCTAGGATTGGGAAGGTATCGGCTGGCCTTAATTAAGATACAGTCCCGGCATTTGTCTGGTGTGAAAATTTGGAAACAGGGAGAACCATATTCAGAGCTGCCGACGGTGGGATTCGAACCCACTATCTCCTGAATGCGAGCTGATATCTAAGCGACCCAAACCGCACAGCGACTTGCTCGGTACAGTGGGAGTTTACCTCTAGGAGTAAACCTATAATTCATTTATCTTTACAGACTCAGGGACATCGAGAATTGGAAGTCTCCCTTCTAAACTGAACGATTTCCCGTCTGGGAATCGAGTTCACGTTCTTTTGCATTAACCAGGCAAGCTTCATGTTCCTCAGATAGGCAGACTCATGTCTGAAACTGTTAATTTAATCATTCTAAATATTTGTACACTTTAATGAAATGGGCCGTAGCCGTGTTGAAACACCGGATCCCGTGAGATCTCCAAAGATTTGGATGGGTTGCCACGCGCTGTTCTTGGAGGGTAAGGGAATGGAGGAGCGGAAAGGAACTGGCCAACCTACCGTAGGTAAACTCCGGGTCAAGCACACCTCGGACCTGCCTTCGGGCCGAATATACCCTTACCTTAAGGAAATGGCGTTACTATATTTAAGCCCACTTTGACCTTGTACCGGGTGGACAAAATAAAACTGGCCCGCAAAAATGTTACAATAGGACTGACGCGGAATTGTCCCTCGTTAATGAACATCACACAAGATGCTGGAAATAATCTCAACCGAAGAAATTAAAAAGTGAGGGCCCAAAAGACTTTACTCTACTTTACTCAGAAACCACCAGCAGAACTCAACGCGCAAAGATTCGTTTGGACGCATTAACGCATGCGCAACAGTAAATTTGTAAGGATACAGATGCAGGTCCTTTCTGACAATGTTTCGACACGACAATCTCTTAATTCATACTTCCACGGATATACGGCGTTGAGATTTTGTCGGACTTCGTTCCAGTCTTTCCTTCACTCGAGCAATGTTTTCTGGTGTTCTAACTCTTTTCGGATACTTATAGTTTCTACTCGCTACAGAGCCCGTTTCACGCCATCTGCCACTAAGTTTTGCATTGCAGAGTGTGCTGGAGGTTTTGTCAAAACACTTCCAGTCTTAAACTCTTGCGCAAACAGTTCAGCACAGGTTTTCCACGAATCGTGCTTCGCGTAACACTTGACAACAAACACGCGCCGTTTTATCGTGAGCACCATATCGTGTTGTATTCAAGGTAAGGTAAGGGTGTATTCTGCCCGAAGGCAGGTCGGAACCTCCGCAGAGATGTGCCTGAGCCGGAGTTTACGTACGGTAGAGTGGCCAGTTCCTTTCCGCTCCTCCATTCCCTTACCCCCAACAATAGCGCATGGCATCCCATCCAAATATTGACCACGCTCAATGTTTCTTAACTTCGGAGATTTCACGGGAACCGGTGTTTCAATACGGCTACGGCCGTTTGCATTGCATTCAACTGGTCACTAAACACGTCTGCTCCTCTCATTCACTCACACGTAATGACACAGTGACGTACTTGGGAGATGTGAGAGATGAACATGCGCGGACATGTGACAGCAAGCAATTGGTGCATCAAAATCACGATTTCCAGCATTTCCTGTGATGGACAGTTCTCCTATTCACAAGGGTCAGTTCTGTGTCAGCCTTATAAATATATTTATGGCCAGTTTTAATTCGCCTATCCTGTAAATGACGACATTATCTCCAAAGTGGAGTTTCATTCTTGTGCGGTCTGTACTTTGACGGCCTAGAGCAATTCTCCGCACAGTGCAGTTATCGCTAATGATTAAAGACATAGCAACAGCATCCACGTCTGCTTTAAAATATCCTCAGAGGGGAAACTCCTCTTCTCCTGTGACGCGAACCCAAACTGGTGGAGCATCTGTAAAAACAAGAGAAATGGATATCTACAACGTACCGTCGTCTGGTAATGAGATTTAGCTGGTCTCCGCTTAAATGATGTATTCTTTGCAATCCGTTTCTGTCGTCTACTGTTTAGGTCCACGTTACTGATACACTTTTTGTTTTCGCTCTTAATTTACAACCACATTAGAGCGGGGAGCTCCATTTAAAAGCTCGCTGCCTGTATTGAAGATCTTGAGGAGATGTTGCAAGTTAAATGTTCAAAGTTGAAACAAGGCTGTGTACTTTCCTATTTATTCGGTAAAATTTGAAGCCTTCCTATCTTCTTGGTATTTAAATTTCATTCCCTTTGCTTGATACTGTCGACGCCTTTTAGTTTATATTTGTTATACATTCTTCCTCCATCTAGTGCCTATCTGAAGACAATGAATACAAAATACAGTGAATATTGATTTAAACATGAAGAGTTTGTAATGAACTCGAAAAACTTGAAAACGACTGTGAAGTTAGCTCTGCAGATTGGAAACAATTCTGAAAAAGAATTATTGAAATTAAATGCTAAAACAAATTAAAACATGTAACAATGTTCAAGAATAACTTGAGAAATATTTCCTACAAAACTTAAAATATTAGTGTGATTCGGACTTGAAGCCAGTTGTTCTTATTCCCATGATGTCCCTGAATGAGGACAGACCCCTGGGAGCTTTCAGCCCACCAGTCATCGAGTTCATCAGTGCATATCCCGAGGACTCTCATCATTTCCACCAGGTTTTTCGGGATCGTCCCCCTGGCGCTAATCATAAGATCTGAATATCCTCTAACGGGTATTTTTCTGAGTATTATGGCACTGTAGGCAAAAATATACGTCTCTGTTCGTCGTCAACTTCGGCTAGTTGAGTCAGATGCGACTCGTATTGTATCGTGGGGTCTGAAAACATCGTCGTCTTCTTTTGTACCGCTTTTCCCACATATGTGGTGTCGTGGGTGCGAACTGTGTAGCGCATGTGGATTTGTGCCTGTTTTACGGTCGGATACCCTTACTGACGCCAACCCTATATGGAGGAATGTAACCTCTATTGCGTGTTTCTGTAGTGGTTGGTAGTGTAGTGTTTTGTCTAAATATGAGGAAGAGAGTGTTGGGACAAACAAAAACACCCAGTACCCGAGACAGAGGAATTGAAATGAAATGAAATGGCGTATGGCTTTTAGTGCCGCGAGTGTCCGAGGACATGTTCGGCTCGTCAGATTTAGGTATTTTTATTTGACTCCCGAAGGTGTCCTGCGCGTCGTGTTGAGGATGAAATGAGGAAGAGAACGACATGTACTGTAAGAATGTTCCTGAGTCGCTGACTAACTTTACAAACATATAAAACTGGATTTAACTTGAAAATCTGAATAGCTGCCTTTAAAATGGAAATTATGAAAATTAACATTCATTAAATAAAATACACACTTGTTGAACCTTGTACTCACACTTACTTGTTACCTGCTTACTTACACATACATTATTTGAAGGGCGCCAGCTGTCACTCAGTACAGCAATAATAGAATGAGACTCTTGACTATCTGTAGGGTGTGGGGTAATAAGCTTACTTTTGACAACATACCATATAAGTTCTGGGAAAAGGAGATTGGCGTTCGGTTTCCCCATTAATTTTGAGGTTAAGATATTTTACTGTCAAAGAAATGAAACTATAAATTCGTTTGATAGAACAATATACATTCTTTAAATAATATATCAAAAAATAGTGAGTCTTGTTGCGATAAAACAGATGAGAATATGAAATTATGACATTGCAACTGAGAGAAACTAGGCATGAATTTGAATTCTTCTTGACCGGACATTTAACAATTTATACGAAATATTTCCCTCACTTATTCACTTGACTGTACCTTTAACACTTTGAGTGTAATTACGACGTAATCCATTGCTCTGGTGTTTACTGTAGATGTGTCACGCCTAACGTGGTGATACATCCTTGAGACTGCTTCTTCTCCATATCATCTGACTTCTTTGTAAGTCAATATGGTATGACCTCTTGGTAGGTCCAGGGTTGCCCTCTCTGACTCCTTGGTAAGCCTTGCGTCCGCGTCTTCCACTAAGTGACGGACCAACCATTTGGTCTCACTCTCTCAATGACCAATAATGGCTCACTGAGTCTTCACCATCTCTCGTTCACACTGGTTGGCTGACCACTTAAGGCCTCTTGATCTAGTAGACTACTTCACTGTACTGCATCCGTATAAGTAATGACTGACGCTACAATGTGCACCCACCTTATATAGACTTTGGTTGACACAACTACGTAATCTCCAGAAATAACAATGACATACTCCCACCTACGCGACAGATATTACGCACAGTGGTGAAATAGCCCCGCGGCGATAAGTCCGTGCGCGCATATCTAAATCAATACGATGACATAGCCATGGAGTGGCGATGACTTGGCAGAATCGCCAACAATATTGCACAATGCACCAACGTCACATCCGATCTCTGATATATACAACAATTCTCACTGTACAGGTATTGAGTGTTATACTACACATACGTATATATGTATACATCAAAGTGCAATCTTGCAAGCAACAGGCAATTGCAAAATTGAATAAAACGGATAATTACAATAATAGTACAATATCACAGATAACATAATAATAATACTGACATAATAATAATAATAATAATAATAATAATAATAATAATAATAATAATAATAATAAAGTACAGATAAAATCATACAATAATAAAAATACAGATATCATCTTGTAACGGGATTTGAACCGTTACAATTCGCCTCCCTCATAAATAAATCGAAGAACAAAGAATCGATTGATTTATGAACAAAATTATATATATAACACTGACACAGATAAACACTTTAAATGAGTATACAACAATAATTTTCTTTTTCAACATCCATACATTTTATAAAATATCACAAATATGAGAATTCTTCTCGCACATTGCCATCGTAGATAACTGTTCAGTGTCCCATTCTCATACAATTCACAAGAGCATAGCCCTTAATTTAACACACACAAATAATTTTCAATCAATATACAACATTCTTCTCCTTTTTTTTAACATATCAAAATATTTTGTGAAATATCACTTATATGAGAACTTTTCTCGCATATGGTTATCGCAGATAACTGTCCAATGTCCTGTTCTCAGTTTTGTCACACAGAACATGACAATGTAGCACTTATTCTTCCAATGCACCAATACGACACTTGGTTCACCTGCTAATTCATGTATGTTAATTTTATTTTGCCAGTTTCTTACAAAAATTTAATCATCTTACTCTTATTTCAACAAATCTCACGTGAAATACTCCTTTACATATATAATACTACAAATACCGACAATATCCCCTTCCTGATCTTTTAAGGAATATGCACACTTCCCGATACGGCTCACAATAGTGAAATACCCCTGATACAAAATAATAACTTCAACATATTTCCCGCCTCTGCAGATGATGAAATGGAACTCTGAGTAGCACTCTGTCACGCAAACTGAATCAATTTTGCCCTCATTGACTTACATATATCAATAAATCACATCCTTCTTGGCAACAATAATTAAAGAAACAACACTATGGCTACAAGATGGTTCAATTATTCCGTAATCCAGCATAATGTTTATTTGTTCTTAGACGTCACTAGCATTTTTAAGTTGAATGGGGTACTTACCTCCCACAAACGATGAATGGTCATGTACTACAAATTTATGTTCATATACGTGTTCTTCCTCACTTACCACTAAATACATCTCGATGCTTACCTAACATCGAGCACAATTACTCCTCCTGTAATTCACTCAAATTACCTCACGTCACTGCCTCATACCGACTATCCCTCGGATACTGGTCGTATAGACACGTAACACACCTTAACATTTCCTCTCACTAGGAACAACTTCACTTACCTCTCATATCATTCAAAGAACACACGTTACCAAACACTTACCTCAGACCATCATAATTAACACGTACTTCTTTGCTAGTTATATCATAGAACAAACACACACTACCTAAATTAAAGTCTACTCTACTTCCATGATTTGCAACCAAGTAAGCTCCCATAATAACCGAATACACAAGTTTTGGTACAACAAGGCATGACTGAAAATTACAATTATCTTTACTTATGATTGGTACCGCTATTAATTTATTTACTCACTTTGACTCACCCAACGGCTGTTATAAGATCTGATAGTACCTTCACTTACCTTCTTCATATCACAATTTCCCTCATTGGAGTTATTCCCTCACTACTTACATCACATTCTCGGCATTACAAGTACTTACATCACTTAACAGAACACTTCTTACGTCTACCTTACTACTACTATTAATTACTTCATTATCTACGACTACGTCATTACTTAAATATCTCACTTAACATTACTTAGGTCACAATCACACTGTACTCTTAAATCTACTTTCACTACATAACTACTTATACTACATACCTATTCATCTTCTACCTTCGGCCTGTCCACTTAACTTACCCGATTCCCTGTGAATTTGGAATACTCTTGCTCGATGACTATTCCTGAATATCATTCGCATTTAGCCTATTACTCTCTCTCTCTGATGACTAAAATCCTCACGCCTTCCGTCACTTTGGCCTATAAAGTTTTCACACCTTCCTTCTCCGGATTGCCCCTGATAATTCTGCTGAACCCTATCACTATTGAAATGTCTATTATTCGTCTGCTGATCATAATTATTCCCTCTCCAGCTATTCTGTCTATAATTCCTCACATAATTCACATCTGCACGCCTCCCATCTTCCGATTCTCTCTGGTAATTCTGCTGACCTCTATCACTATTAAAATTTCTATTATTCCTCGGCTGATCATTATTATTCCCTCTCCTCTGATAATTATCTGACCTGTTTCCCGCTCCTTCTACAGTTCTACTTTGCGGTCGATTATCACCTACTCTACCATTCAGAGCCTCGAAACTATCTAACAATACCTCCATTTCTTTGATAGTACTGACCTTCTGCATACACGCAGCTTCCCTAATCTTATCCGAATAATGTTTTAACATAATCCTTACGATATCAACTTCTGAACCAATACTATTAAGATTTTTCCATATAAGCACGTGTGTCAGAAAGTATTCTGTCATAGACACTCCCTCCTGTTGTCTATATTTACCAAGCATAATCCGTTCTCTCTCACGATCTTGTATATTCTCATCCCAAAACTTGTCAACGAACTTCTCTTTAAATTCTCCTAAATTAGACATATCATTACGGTACACTTGAAACCAGGTTTTACTTTCACCGATGAAAGAATTTGACAAGATCTCTAATACGTATTCCCATTCGATAATATTATCCCTTAACTTATTTGCAAATCTTTTCTCAACTAATGTTACAAATTCCATAGGATTAAATTGTTTTGCAGTAAACTTAGGCAAATCTTGGTCCCTATTGTATAAACCACTCGTTACTACTATTTCTCTTGTAATCTGACCTTCTCTCATTTCTTTCCGTAGCACCCTCTGGCAATTCAAAACTTTTTCTTCCGCTATTCTTTCCGCATTCTCTTTCATTATTCTCAATTCTTCCTGTAATTTTTCCTCTTTCTCTGTAACCTTCTGCGACAAAGTTTCTTGTTTGTTCTTTAGTTCTCTGACCTGCCCAAGCTCTTTTTTAAACGTTTCTACCTTACTGACACATTCTCTCATATCTTGCACCACTGCATTATGGATCTTGTCCAATCTCTTTTCGACCATCTCATGAATTTCTTCCCGATTACTAGAAATCTTATTACTTAACTCTACGATATTCTCTGTAAATGTTTCTTTGACATGCTCAATTTGAGTATGATTCAACTCTATTTCTCCTCTGAGGTCAACACACTCTTTATTAAACTTATTTTCTAACTTACATATTTGACTAGTTACCTCTACTATCTTAGTATCTATTTTAGAATTTAGTGATTCACTTAACCCGTCTATTTTATCATTGATCACATTAAATTTTTCGTTACAACTACCAATCATTTCTCCCATTTTACTACAGATACCAATCACTTTTTCCATCTGTTTCATATACTTTTCGTTATTCTTTTCAATCTGTTCTTTACAATTTTCATTACTATTATCAATTAATTCTTTCATCTCTTTCTTATTATTTACACTACTAATACCAATCATTTCTTCCATTTTATTACTTAGAGAGTTAATCTGTTTATTACAATTTTCATTATTAGTACTAATTAATTCTTTCATCTCTTTATTATTTTCCTCCATACGTTTCTGACTATTTTCACTACTACTAATCATTTTCTTACAGTTTTCATTGTTGAGCTCGGTCATTTTGGCCATCAGCAAGTTAAAATGTTGTAAGGTCATTGCCCCTGAGACTTCCTTTTGAGTTTCAGTGTGCTTGTCAATTTCTGCACTTTCCTGAATTTCCTCAGAATTTTCCATCGTTTTCACCTGCTCCCTACTCTGAATTTCACCTTGGATGTCCGCAGAAGCAATGACCTCGTCCTCACATGACTTGTTATTGTCTTCCTTGTCCATC
Organism: Anabrus simplex; assembly: GCF_040414725.1. Taxonomy (NCBI): domain Eukaryota; kingdom Metazoa; phylum Arthropoda; class Insecta; order Orthoptera; family Tettigoniidae; genus Anabrus; species Anabrus simplex. Next base: position 56,384,680 of record NC_090273.1, on the reverse strand, counting down.
TTTGGTTCACTAGTGATAGTACGCGATCTCAAATTAATTTCCCTCTTCAAATCCCTTGACATATCCCCAAAATACAAATATATATCACAAAATTACACTCCTGACATTTACCGGTAATAATTTCCGTTCGCTTAAATGCGCATACTCTCCCAAAATGAACCTATGATATGCTGTCATTCAGACCAAATTCTGAATTTCTTCGAGTCCCACGTTGCGTCGACACATTGTAAGAATGTTCCTGAGTCGCTGACTAACTTTACAAACATATAAAACTGGATTTAACTTGAAAATCTGAATAGCTGCCTTTAAAATGGAAATTATGAAAATTAACATTCATTAAATAAAATACACACTTGTTGAACCTTGTACTCACACTTACTTGTTACCTGCTTACTTACACATACATTATTTGAAGGGCGCCAGCTGTCACTCAGTACAGCAATAATAGAATGAGACTCTTGACTATCTGTAGGGTGTGGGGTAATAAGCTTACTTTTGACAACATACCATATAAGTTCTGGGAAAAGGAGATTGGCGTTCGGTTTCCCCATTAATTTTGAGGTTAAGATATTTTACTGTCAAAGAAATGAAACTATAAATTCGTTTGATAGAACAATATATATTCTTTAAATAATATATCAAAAAATAGTGAGTCTTGTTGCGATAAAACAGATGAGAATATGAAATTATGACATTGCAACTGAGAGAAACTAGGCATGAATTTGAATTCTTCTTGACCGGACATTTAACAATTTATACGAAATATTTCCCTCACTTATTCACTTGACTGTACCTTTAACACTTTGAGTGTAATTACGACGTAATCCATTGCTCTGGTGTTTACTGTAGATGTGTCACGCCTAACGTGGTGATACATCCATGAGACTGCTTCTTCTCCATATCATCTGACTTCTTTGTAAGTCAATATGGTATGACCTCTTGGTAGGTCCAGGGTTGCCCTCTCTGACTCCTTGGTAAGCCTTGCGTCCGCGTCTTCCACTAAGTGACGGACCAACCATTTGGTCTCACTCTCTCAATGACCAATAATGGCTCACTGAGTCTTCACCATCTCTCGTTCACACTGGTTGGCTGACCACTTAAGGCCTCTTGATCTAGTAGACTACTCCACTGTACTGCATCCGTATAAGTAATGACTGACGCTAAAATGTGCACCCACCTTATATAGACTTTGGTTGACACAACTACGTAATCTCCAGAAATAACAATGACATACTCCCACCTACGCGACAGATATTACGCACAGTGGTGAAATAGCCCCGCGGCTATAAGTCCGTGCGCGCATATCTAAATCAATACGATGACATAGCCATGGAGTGGCGATGACTTGGCAGAATCGCCAACAATATTGCACAATGCACCAACGTCACATCCGATCTCTGATATATACAACAATTCTCACTGTACAGGTATTGAGTGTTATACTACACATACGTATATATGTATACATCAAAGTGCAATCTTGCAAGCAACAGGCAATTGCAAAATTGAATAAAACGGATAATTACAATAATAGTACAATATCACAGATAACATAATAATAATACTGACATAATAATAATAATAATAATAATAATAATAATAATAATAATAATAATAATAATAATAATAATAATAATAATAATAATAAAGTACAGATAAAATCATACAATAATAAAAATACAGATATCATCTTGTAACGGGATTTGAACCGTTACAGTACACCCATACCCCGTGCCAGCGAAATTAGCCAATTACGGTGAAAATTCCCGACCCTGCCGGGAATCGAACCCTGGACCCCTGTGACCAAAGGCCAGCACGCTAACCCTTTAGCCATGGAGCCGGACACAGACAAATTAACAGTACGCAATTATAATCCCTGACCCGGCCGTAAATCGAACCCGGGGCCCTCTGAACCGAAAATCACAACGCTAACGATTCAGCCAATGAGTCGGACATCGTGATAGCTAACATTTCCCTTAATGGCGATCATATCAATTCTCCTTGTGCCTCACTTGTTGCGAGACCATGAACCTCCTCGTGTAGTATTCTGGGTCTTGGATGAAGTCTATCCACCTCAGTGCCGACCGCCCACGTCTCCTAGTCACCTCCATATTTTACAAAAACTCTAGTCCTGACAGCTTAAGATAAGCACCTCAAGGGCCAGATCTGGTTTGATCTCCTGAATAATCCAATTGTTTCACTTCTTAGTCGTGTTAGGTAATAGAGTTTTTCTCCAACACCATAATTCAGATGCTTCGATGTGCTTCCTATCTCGCCTATTTTATGGTCCAGCATTCACAATCGTACATCACTATGATAAAGATTAACGCCTTAACCGAAGACTGCTAACTTTTGTGTACTCAGACACAGCTGAACATCTGAAGATCTCGTCTAGGCTTTTGAAGTACTCCATAGATTGCTGTTAAAGAAGGCCGGTACTACCAATAGAGTAGACCTGGCAACAGAGCTGCGAACCTTACGAAAATCGATCATTCTCCAAACAAACGACCTACTATGCCACGATCAATTATGGGGCAACATTCTTTTAGAATGCTTCCTTCTTATCGTAAATCTTGAAGAGGTAATTATATTGAGGTATTTAAAAGCAATAGCGCGTTTAGATATTAAATACCAGTCGTTTTAGAGGAAATAATTTGTGTAACGTCTTAAAGTATATTAATAATGTAAGACCAAGTTGTGAGCATACAAAGATTTATTGGCAGGATGCTCGAGGAAGAACTGAAGTGAAGATAAGAATATTTAGAAAGAAGTACATTTCTGTGGATGTAGGACAAAAATGGGGACCAAAACTTTTCTTCCGGCACAGAGCGTTTAGCATTCAAATAATTCCAATAAATCAGGGATCTGGAAGTTGAGGAATCCTAATGCAAATATATGAATATAAATGGATCTTGTTGTTTGAGTCATCAGTCCATAGACTGGTTTGATGCAGCTGTCCACGTCAACCTACACTGTGCTAACATTTTCATTTCTTCGTAACTGCTGCATCCCACATTTGCTCTAATCTTCTTGTCATATTCATACCTTGGTGTACCTCTACCGGCCTTACCGCCCACACTTCTTTCAAAAACCAAGTGCACAAGTCCTGGATGTCTTAAGATGTGTCCTATCATTTTGTCTCTTCTTCTAGTCACATCTAGCCAAATCAGTCACCTCTCACCAATTCGATTCAGTATCTCTTCGTTAGTGATTCGATCTATCCATCTCTCCTTCAGCATTCTTTTTTAACACCACATTTCAAAAGATTCTATCCTCTTTCTTCCTGAGCTAGTTATCATCCATTTTTCACTTCCATACTATGCCACGCTTCAAAAACATACTTCTAATTCCTATACCAACGTTCGAAGTGAGCAAATTTCTTTTCTTGTGCTAGTCTGTATTTTATGTCTTCCTTACTTCTGCCATCGTTAGTTATTTTACTACCAAAGTAACAGTATTCACATCCTTCCTTTAAAACTTCGTTTTACTGCACTCCATTACCTTTGTTTTGGACTTATTTATTTTCATCTTGTACTCCTTACCGAAGATACTGTCCATACCAGTCGGCAATTTCTGCAGATTTTCTGTAGTCTCATATAAAATAATATCATCAGCAAATATCAGGGTTTTGATTTCCTCTCCTTGGATTGTGATTCCCTTCCAAAATTCCTCTTTGATTTTCTTTACTGCCTGTTCCACGCAAACATTGAAAAGAATGGGAGATAAACAATAAATGGATGTAGAACAATATCATATCGTTTTTACCCCTAGAAAAACCGCTATGTGGTAACATTTCAGCTTTGAAGTCTGACCACAAAAGTTCTGTCAGCTAAGGTTTCGTTTTGCATGAACTATATCAACGAATTTCCGTTCTGTGATACACGTGTTGCGGGACGAATTTCCGTTCTGTGATACACGTGTTGCGGGACGAATTTCTGTTCTGTGACACACGTGTTGCGGGACGAATTTCAGTTCTGTGATACACGTGTTGCGGGACGAATTTCTGTTCTGTGATACACGAGTTGCGGGTCAGTATTTATGCGACAATATTATCACATAACGGTATTTCAAGGCACAACGGTGATATGACGGAATACAATATTTTCATCTGCGAGTTGAAAACCATATATTTTTATAAGATTAGAACAGGTAAGTTATTTTACGTTACGAATGAGATGTTTATGTTCATGGCATTTCGAAACAAGTAACGTAAACTTATCACTTCAGTACTGTTCAGGAACAGCGTGAAATCATCCATTTTCTCCATTTGCTTGTTGTCACTCCAATACAGATACATCGTCATTGTAATGAGAGCTGCGGTGACGATGTTATGTATGCGGATACGAAAATTCAACGAAGGCAAATCATCATGAAAGATGCTTTCATTCCACTAACTGTCACGGCGGAAGAGACATGGATGGTGTTCTTCAATCTTGAAACCAAATCGGCAGTCGTAGTCATGGAAGTAGTTAGACTCACCACCACTGAAAAGTTTCGGGTCAAAGGGCCGATGTTTTGGGATAGCAAAAGTGTGATACTCCCATGTAGCGTTCGCAAGGGCAGGACGGTGACTGCTGCATCCAAGGAAGATGTTTTAAAGACAATGTTTTCCCCAGCGTTACAACAAAAACGGATGGAGGGAGGTGGAATTGTGATTTTTCATCAAGGTAAATCTCCTGCTCATCTGTTGACCATTCTTCACAGATTTCTCCAAGACAACAATTTAGAAATGATTCCTTGTGGTACTTATTCACCCCACCTTTTGATTCTTCGTAATGCTGAAGGATGCTCCCCGGTAATCGCATATTTTCCAGTCGTGCTGGGGTATCAGGAAAGTCTGTGTACTTTACCCCCACTCTATTGCATATTTACTCCAATCAGAACGTCGAAGAATATTTTGCTAGTCTTGAGGTGGGCATCCGAATCAATAGGGAGTTCTTGATCAACCAATGGTACTCAGACAACACGATACCCTCAGTAACCAATCTGAGGGATTATTGATTGGTAGAGTGAGAATAGCGAACGAAGCTTCGGAATAGAACTAAATACTAAGAAGTTCAAGTTCATGGTGAAGATTCACACAGGAATCGAAGAATTTGAGACAGTTGACAAAATTCTCTACCAGGAAAGAGTCTCAGCAGACAGAGAGACTTCGATGGGGATATCAAAACATGAATAGAAATCTCCAGATCGACCTTTACTAAAACGAGACTCTGCCTTTGCCCCAGAGATGAGTCTATCGGCCAAACTAAGTATTGTCCACCCTGTTCCGCTATACGAAGTCGGGGCATGGACAGTAGAGTTAGCAACTGAAAGGAGAGAATAAATGTGCTTGAAATGTGTATCTATAGAATGTTATTCAGGATATCTTGGATGGACCACGTGATCGAAGTGTTACTGTGGATCAGCCTCGAAAAAGAGCTGATGAAAATCGTGACGAAGTGGAAAATAGCGCATTTCGGACACGTCATGTGCTACGAGTAGAAGTATCAAATACTCCAACTCACCATGCAAGGCAAGATATTCACAGAAAAGAGGCCCTGAACGCCGATGGATCTCCTAGCTGAGAAACCTCCGTCAGTGGTTTGAGTTGTGATTAGCCGATCTGTTTCAAGTATCTATGGACAATACTTCAATAGGCTAGGGTTTTGCAGACCGGAACAGTCATCTGTTCCAAAACCTTACGAGCTTTGAGGCGGAGTGTTTCGACACACTGTGCCGGCACACGACACACGGAACATTAACTGTGCGGAAGAGATCACTTCGTGAGACAACGTGGCACGCACCGCGTCAGCATAAAAGTGCCTGTAGATACGGCAAGCGTAAAGCTGCACGGAAAATGAAGAAAAAGTCGGAACACTGAAATTCGCGCCAAATAATCATTTTTAAGGCTGCTTTTAGGTTAAGATTTTTGCAGACAATTCGAAACACACATAGCATGGTTACAGCGACAGTACAGGTGTTTAAAAGTAACTGTTCCAAGTAAATTTTCACCAATTGAAATGTATCGGCCTGTATTGTGAGCAATTACGGCCAAGATAAAGCTTCACGGCACGTGAAAAATCAGTCGGAACCTCTGAAATATGTACCCAAACAATCATGTTTAAGTGTTGTTTTTAGGACAAGAATGTTTTCATTGATTTTGAAATACATCTGTCACAATTATTCCGCCTGTAGATGTGTGTACAAATATCACAAACAGAACTATGGTGTGACATTCTGCAAAGTTTACCGTCTTTTGAACTGTATACAATATGTTACTAGGCTTCAGTGAAAACCCTCGTACTAAACAGTTGAAAACAAAACAGAACAGGTTAAGTTATTCGCACGTACCGAAGGCCAGTGACCGGTGCAACGGAACTTACAGAAAAAGAATATGTCACAGAACACTCCAGCACGTGCTGGCACAAAGTCAGCTAAGAGGTGAAGGGCGAAGGGCAGTGCATACGCGCGCTTTTGATTGGGCAGCAAGTCACTGTCTCGGTCTCGCTTGAGAATGTTTCCGAAACAACTGATACCCGGTGTTCCGGAACAACTGAACATAATTGTGCTGCGGCACAGTGTGCCGAAACAGGGACATAATGTCCAACCCTACAATACGCCTGATCATCAGTAACTTCTGGACCGGATAAGGAAAGCGAAGAAGAAGAACAAGGGGGAGAAGAAGAAGAAGATCATCCTTCAGAAATATTCGATTACGCAAGACAGCCGCCATGCCGTCAACGTGGTGACAAATATAAATGTTTAGAACGAGACTATGGGAAGAAAATTCAGATTTTTATGTACTGTAAGTATGCTTTTTAATAAGAAACATTGGAGACATCAGAAATTAAATACACGTCGTATTCTTCTCCTTCCTTGCTAAGGATATTCCGGTCGGACGATCCTTCCGACAGCATCTTATAGATGACTGCATGCTTGATACTCATTATATGCTGTGCCAAAACAGGTCTTGTTTCTCGAACCTGCTATTAATTATGAGGAAAGGCAATGTTCGTGAACGTGATTTATCTTAGGAGCTGTTACGTGCCGATTGCTACTCACCTTTGGAGGTTCATCCAGATAATTACAGCTACCTCGTATTTTATTGTTCCCAATTTATGAACTATCCTAATTCCAGGTTACAAACTTCAATTCATTAGGAAACAAGTGCTAAGCAAAAAATATAATTAAATTGTAAGACTGAGACAAATAGATCTCGAAAGAAAATATAACATATTTGAAGGAGATGTTCCTTTTTTCTCTTTACGTAGCACCGAAACATTGGTCTTACGGCGATGATGGGATAGAAAAAGGCTACGAGTAGGGAGGAAACGACCGTGGTATTAAGGTACAGCCCCAGAATTTCCCTGGGGTTAAAATGGGAAACCGTGGAAGACCATCTCCAGAATGAAAGCTGATAACTACTTGACCCAAATCCCAAAGCCACTTGCTATGTTTTTAAGGTTTAAATTATTGAGATGATTGTATGCTTACGTTGCTTTATGCAATCTGATAGGTGCTATCTTTCCAACCTTATGTCTGAGATTCGATTCCGAGAGAGTTTCTGGGTGGAATTTTTCTCCAGAATCATTACGTGGCATCAAGGACATAATTCTACCATCTAGCTTCCACTAGCCTGTTAAAAGGAATTTGTTGGAGAAGACCCAACTGAATGCAGACACTGTTTTGAGACCGAACCTGATAATTTTGAACATTTTCTCCAGCTGGCTTCTCTTGCCGTACTGCTTCAGAAGACAGTTTACTATATTGAACTGCTCTTCACATCTGGGTTACATTGGACTAGTATTACTGGACTTCTCTATAAGTTAATAACCACCACCTCAAAGAGCTGCCTGGAAGGGAGTGGAATGGGAAGAGGGGAAAGCTGAGTTTTCAGACTTCTTTCTTCAATGCAGTGTTTATTTGTTTCAAGTCAGGCGAAATAGCACAATATGAAAAAAAGACGACAAGATATCGCAACACCGCGCGTCACTCCACGCGGACTTGACAAGCAACTGACATCCAGTATTCTCAGGTTTTCATTGGATACCGCACGGCTCTCATTGGTGCGGCTTGAGTCAAAGAATATCCCCCCCCCCGGTATGCTGAAGCTGTCATTGGTGCGGCACAAAGCAAGGAACATCAAAGCCACACCCGCATGTTTTAGCGTGATTTCATACGGTTCACCACCTTCCACTCCACTCCACCACGGGTGAAGAAAGGGGCCTGCAGTATTCAGACGACTCACCTTTCGTGGCGCCACCTCCCTCCGCCCTCGTCAATAGCAGACTAATGTTAACCAGCCTGAAGCCCCTTCCACTCATGGCCACAGGTATGCAGCTCACTCATTTGGTATCCGGACACTGTAAACTTGACTCACGGTTTGATGACATTTCATCAAACGAACTCCCATTCATACGAAAGTAATTAAAGAACATTTTGTGGATCACCGGCAAGTTCATCTGGAAGAAAACTATCATCTATTCGCTCTAGGCGATTTGAATTCAATGTATGGACCCGATGAACCCTAGTACTCTTCTTTCTCCTCAGTTTCCTTTTCATAAGGATATAAATCCCAAGGATAACGTTCGCGTTCAGAATTGGACGCATAGATGTGGTGGAAACTGGAAGTAGCCGCCAAGTTACTGGAAGTGGACAACAAGGAAAGATAGAGTGCCTGAGACTTGGCGTGGACTGTCGTAGAATTGCGTGGAAGGCGGTAGACTTTGTGAAAGCATCCTTAGAGAGTTCCAGTAATTCTTGCAGGGATTCACCGCACTTTATTCGAAGGAAAATAGCTGCAGGCAAGGAGAGGACTAGAAAACAGCAACAAAACACTCACCACCTGCATGGCCGTACACCAGTTCACAGACTGAAGTCAAGGAAAAGGTTCCTACCATCTTCTGAGCAACTAACTGGGTCATCTGACACTGCAAGAGTACAGCTTTGGAAAACCAAGGTTCCCGTCTTCCCAGGTCAGATGACATTTGCAAAACATTTGCCACCTTGATGTCATGAAGACTGGTCTGTCTGGAAGTCCTTGAACAGACTGAGGACAAGTGTGGGCAGATCCAAAGTCAGCCTAGCGAGATGGGGCTATATCGATGCTAGCAACATCAAATGCGACTGTGGCGAAAAACAAACTATGCAGCGTATGCTTTAGTCTTCATTGTGGCCATCCTTCTGCACTGAAGATTACCTTTTCTTTTTGAAACATGGAATGCACTTGATGTTGCTAGGTTCTTGTCGAGATTAGTGTGAAGTGCTTTGATTTTTATGTGTTACAGTTTGTTATGTACTTCAGTATGTATAACTGAACGGTGAAAATGGTATTTCTGATAAGATAATAATAATAATAATAATAATAATAATAATAATAATAATAATAACAAAAAACCCTGACTACATTTATACATTGTTCTAGAGAGCACACCACAAGCAGCTGTAAACCGCGTTAAAAGAATAGTGGTCGTTCACGATGCACGTGGTTAAACGCAGTGAGAATTACAATTTTTTTAACAATTGGCTTTACTTCGCACCGACACAGATTGGTCTTATGGCGACGATGGGATAGGTAAGGCCTAGGAGTGGGAAGGAAGCGGCCGTCGCCTTAATTAAGGTACAGCCCCAGAATTTGCCTGGTGTAAAAATGGGAAACCACGGAAAACCGTCTTCAGGGTTACCGACATTGGGGTTCGAACCAACTATCTCCCGGATGCAAGCTCACAGCTGCGCAGCCCTAACCGCGTGGCCAACTTTTCCGATATGTAGAATAACAAGGAACAAAGATAATTATTGGCATGTCATGGATACTTACAGCGAATTCGCTGTCTGTCGAATTGCTGACTAAGACTCGCGTCTCTTACATATTCGTATTTCGCGGGTTCCCTTCCTTGGCCCGTTAGTGTCCACTGATGTTCACTGCACCCGATGAGTACTGCAGTTTCAAAGAACATCGAAACCAGTGTAGGAAACTAGAACTCACGTGCTCCCGGAGTCGGAACAATAAGCCAAGCAGCGGCAATTGCAATGTCCTCAAACACCTAAACCGTGGTATTGCTAGACCAATCCGCTGGAGTGGAAGGAATTTGGAACACTGTTATTTTGGAACAGAATATTGCGGCGTACAGTTTCTACTCTGGAACGGTTCCAAAATAACTGCAGTGTTGTTTTTCGCCCATCTTTAATACTGAATCATATTTGTACACAGAGATTAGTGGCGCAGGCGGTTAGTGCTCAGGTTATGTGAACCAAATTTGGCAGGTTCGACCTAGGCTCAATCCTGTGAGATGGCCGTGCGGTTTTGGTCGCATAGCTGTGAGCTAGCATTCGGGACATAGCGAGTTCGAATTCGCCGTCGACAGTCCTGAAGATTATTTTCCGCCGTTTCCCATTTTCACATCCGATGAATGCTGGAACTGTAACTTAAAGGAAGGCCACGGTCACTACCATCCCACTCCTATCAATTTCCCATCTCTGCGTCGCCGACCACATTCTATGACAGTGCGACGTTAGACCACTAGCAAACTATTGGCTTTACGTCGCACCGACACAGATAGGTCTTATGGCGACGATGGGATAGGAAAGGCTTAGGAGTTGGAAGGAAGCGGCCGTGGCCTTAATTAAGGTACAGCCCCAGCATTTGCCTGGTGTGAAAATGGGAAACCACGGAAAACCACTTTCAGGGCTGCCGATAGTGGGATTCGAACCTACTATCTCCCGGATGCAAGCTCACAGCCGCGCGCCTCTACGCGCACGGCCAACTCGCCCGGTAAACCACTAGCAAGAACAAATCCGACGGCATTTGAAGGTACAGGGTGAGCAACATAAAGCGGAACTAGTCCCGCAGCCCGGCAGCGCAGCTTGCACACGAGAGTAGCGTGCGTGACAGGAAGTCCGCAGTAAAGATATTGTCGCGTAAGCTATTTCTAACAAACAAACAACACAAAACAGAAAAATAAAAGTACTCAGACATATCATGACAGGAGATGTTGCTACTCCCTCTCTTCGTTGTTCAAGCATTTCTGGCACCTGCTTAGGAAATTGCTCATTACCCTTTGCAGTTTCCTTTGAGAAATGGCAGCATTTCTTGACGAATTTTATTTGGAATTTCATCTAAAGTGTGTGGATTTGTTTTGTACAATTTCTCCTTCAATGGCCCCGAGAGATAAAAATCGCAGGTGGTTAAATCGGGAAACTGAGGAGGCGATATATTGTTAGTGATAACTATCTTCAAACACTGCATGGATTTCCTGTAAGGAGAAGTGGACTGTATGTTACATCGCAGAGTGTTGCTGGAGAACGTGACACTTCCTTCCTTCTCAGTGAATTCTCGGAAAAAACGGCCGCAAAATGGTTTGCACATACTTAATACCATTGACAGTTTACGAAAAAATTGGGCTTATTATTATCTCAATGTTAATAGCGCACCACACTTGTATTTTTGCATCGTACAGGGGTACTTGGTGAAGCTGATTAGGCTTTTCAGTAATCCAATAACGATTATTTTTGTATTAATATACATACTTAGGTGAAACCACGACTCGTACGAAAATAACACTAGATCACGGTCAATTTCTCCGTCATATATCACATTCACAAAATCGTATTTGTAATGCAGGGGCACCCCGTTCAAGTTCTTGCACTGTATAAATTGTATACGACTTTAACTTCACTAACTTTGAACCCGTTCGAACTGAACCATAGGAATTGTCCATTTCCTGAGCAAGTCGTCGAAGTGATTTTGTATGAGACCTTTCCAGAGCGTTACCAGTATTACCTGCAGTTTCTTGTGTGTGTACTGTACAAGGATTATTACGTTTCTTATCAAGACGACTTCTCGTCTTACGTAATTTATTTACTAATGTATGAATCGAAGTCCGACCTAGAACTTGAACATTAGGAAACTTCTCTTGAAATAATCCCCTTACGGGGCCCTCGCACTTTCTGTTACGGACTTACGGATGGTAAATGCATACACTCTGGGGAGCAGATTTCCGATACCCGACTTGAGCCACCTTAGCCATTTCACTGAATTCACACACTGTGCTAATGTTACCAACGAAACACGTGCCACGCTTGCAAACGTTCAAAAAGACTGAAGCCTGGCACGGTAGCTCAGCAGTGAGTACATCCAGCACTGTACACCGGCCGATTCACTCACTCAGGAATTCCCGCGCACAAGATGGAGCGGTTCCACTTTATTCTGCTCACTCGATATTTAGAAAATCGGCTATTTTAGTACCTCAAGGTGATAGGACTACTGTTTCGCCCGATGACGTCATACCGAGGTCAGACTCTTGTTGCTAGATACGCTGGTGCTTCCCCTTTAAAATAAGACATTGTGCACTGTTGTCAGATTTGCTGTGTAGAAGTGGACGGTATTTCGAAACAACACACGTATTCTACGTTAAAACATTCAAATTGTTCAGTTTTCAATTTTCGGTTTCTCTTTGCATAGGTAGGGGGTGGATATTTCTGTTCGGCATATTTTTGTCTTAAACGATAATTATTCTCTTTCTGTGTGCATTTCACTGCGAATGCTGGGGATACACATTTCTAGCAATTTTATTGGAATGTAGCCCTTTCCTATCCCATCGTCGCCGTAAGATGTATCTGTATCGGTGTGACGTAAAGCAAATTGTAGGAAAAAAAATCGCTTTGCTCGACTCTGGCTGGCACTGTTGAACAATCTCTTTTCACCGCCTCCAACTATCACGTCGCTCAATCCATAGAGTCGTCTCTCTCTTTCCTCTTTCGCAGAAACAACAGCATAGCAATCAAGGTTTTAAAATCGCCGGTACCGAACGAGCTGGTCGTGTGTATGGGTACGCGAAGCTGTGTATTCGGGAGGTAGTGGGTTCGAATTCCACTGTTGGCAGCCCTGAAGATGTTTGTCCGTGGTTTCCCATTTTCAAACCAGGCAAGGGCTGGGACTGTACCGTAACTAAAACAACGACTGCTTCCTTTCCACTTCAAGTCCTTTCCTGTGCCATCGTCGCCATTAGACCTATCTGTGTCGGTGCAACGCAAAGCCAAAGGCATTTTTTTTTTTAAGAAAATATTAAAAAAAGGAAATTTGAATTGCTTTGCTCGACTCTGGAATAACCTTCCTCGTGTAATAAGAGACCTTCCTCACCAAAATGTTGTCCCAAGGTGAAGGCCCTGAAGTGCCCTGAAACTCATCTAAGTATATATAAAGAGTAAGTCAGTCTCTCTCTCTCTCTCTCTCTCTCTCTCTCTCTTTCTCTCTCTCTCTCTCTCTCTCTCTCTCTGTGTATGTGGAATGAGTGAGTGAATATCCCATTGATTTATAAGCTGTGTGTTAATGTGATCTTTCACAGGAGTTATATGTATATGAATGCTAAGGTGTAAAATAATTTTACATACCGTATGTAACATACAGAGATTTTATTCTTACAGGATCTTTAATTTGATATTCGGAGATGGGGTCTATTGCGTGTATGTGGAGCTTGCTCTTTCTCCAGCCGCAGATTGCAGGAAGGATTTTTGGGGCTTGCTCTTTCTCCAGCCGCAGATTGCAGGAAGGATTTTTGAAAAATAAATTAATACATATTGAACGCTTGGGCCACTACTGGGTTGAATATATAAATAAATAAATAAATAAATATAAACAGTACAATTTTTATTTTACTGCGTGTACAATCTCTTCTTCTAAGTTAGTAGCATGTGAATTTTATAAAACGATATAATGACGACCCGCCTCACCCCTGAAGGTCACGTAAATTACAAAGTAGTAATAAGTAGTACCAAATGCGGGAATATAGAAGAATCTACAAAATTATACACACAATGGCAGGCAAAGAATGCAATTCATGTCACGCTTAGAAAGAATGGACTCAAACAGACTGACTCACAGAATTGACACATTCTTAAAGAATAAAAACACTAAAGAAAATTGGTACAAATAGACAGAGAAAGGCCAGAAGTAATTAAGATCACCAAATCTACTGGACCGGACCGAGATGAAATCAGAATAATCACACTCACACGAGGTTTTGGAGATGAGAGAAAGACTAACCGAAATGTATGGAAACTACAATCGTAACCCCACCATTCACTGCGTATGAAAGAATCTCCATTCGCGACGAAGTGGTAGTACATGAAATTAGAGATAAAATGAGGTACTATTAACATGACGTTTTCACTAAGATTTCTGATTTTACTTTGCTCCTGCAGAGAATGATACGTAGTAACAGTCCTTCCAGGCCCTAAAATTAATTAACCATGTAGTGTAACGATGTTTAAGGTAACGTGTTATTACTAACTCTCATTGAAATCACAGTGACAACTCCTCGTGGCTTACAAAGGCACTAATTTGTACGGTGCGTGAAGGAGAGGTGATTTCTCTCATAATTTATCAAGAGCTGTAACACAAGCTATGCGTAACAAATTAGGGCACATGATTAGGGCCACGCACACTTCATCACGTCCTCAATTTCAATTGCGTCGTGCCCTCCGGCTACTTGTCTTCCCACTCAGTATTCTGACCGCGATAGCAATTAGGTGATATTATTAATGTATTGATGTACGGGCTCCCACGCTGTCCTCTCCTACCCTCACCACATTCTTTATTTTTATATCACGTTGTTTCCTTGCTGTGCCCAGCATTGTTTCAGGGTTCAGTGTTAAGAGAAATTAATTAAGAAATTGGTCTCTCTCATTGGGTTGCTGGAATAGCTGTGCTAGAAGTGTTGCCTAGACGTGGAAATTAAGGCGTTCATGGTTCACCCAGGAGAATTACCAACGGAAGAAGTCGAAACTGGATAACAGAATGGATATACTTTTCACTAGGATATGAACTGTTACAACATTACTTTCCTCATCCGCAGAAATTGCAGAAGGCTGGCTTGGATGTGATACCACAATCCACACAACTTGTTGCCATTCCCTAAACCGTAGAGACATAGAATCCACTGGGCATGTGCAGGGATCATGTTCTAATGGCGAACTGTTGGTAGATTCAAGACACCGTAGAGTCTGAAGCACCTTGGTTTGTAGAACCATAAAGTTCGCCGTAAGTCGTTCATAAAGGCTGATATTGTGGCAATTAACTTGTGCATGGGGAAGGCAATCGTATTGGACCCAACACCCACTTCATAAATGACCCTAATTGGATGCCTGAAGTGAACTTCGAAAAGAAGTTAATTTTGTCTTGGCGCCTCGAAATACCGTTACACAATAAAACTTGCTCAAAGCGAAATCTCAAGGGACCACGATTTTCTTTTCTGGATTAGACAAATTTCCGCATTACACAAAACATCGTGTTTTTGCCTTAAGGGAAGAAGTACGTGAGCGCCCACTGAAATAATGCTGAAACTTACCATAACATTTCTCACAATATCTATTATAACATGGAAAATAGAAATGCACCAATTTTATCATATCTATCGGATTCTAATGGATTCCAATTTATAGTATGTAGACTTCCTTCTTGTAAGGATTTTTTTAATATGAGAAATTTTTCAATGTCTTATTGAAACATGTCATGTTGGTACACATTGCTCCTAAACTATTCTACCTAGAGATATGAAATTTTGCAAACTCATGTATGACTGCACTGCCTGCGATGCTAAAATTCTATAATTTTTAATGTTGCTTCTAAATTGTGTTTCTATAAACCTTTCTTTGTTGCTGAAAGTTACAATATTTTAAAATTAAATTTTAATTTATAACTGAAGACATAAATATTTATCAAATGTTAAAATTCTAGAGTTTCAAGACTTTCATGCATCTATGAATGTGTGGTGATAATTTGGAAGCAGTGGTACCAATACTTCAGTAGTAATGTGTACCAACATGACGACATGTTACAATGATACAAATCATACACAAAACATGATACAATATACAGAAATAATAATATTACATAGAGCTTACCTATTTTTGCCTACGCATGACACTTTGTTATCCAGATTGATGTACAAAGTACTTTAGTACACTGATTTGTTAATTATTATTACTGCGCTTTATTATTACATAAAGTATGCATATCATGTTGACACTATCACAACACTAAGCTTTCTTCCACAGATCAAACAAAGAAACTTGTTTCCTCTTCTTTCTAATCATGTCTTACCGAATGCAGTCCTTAGCTGACGCCATTAGTTCATAAAGCGTGGAAGAGTTGGATGTAACGGCAAATTGCTTTATGTCACAAATGCACTGTAGGTCCTGTTCGTGGATTCGAATCTTACTTTGATGTTCTTGCTCGTCTCTGTCCGTCTGCTCCTCTTTCTTGGTCTTTCTCACTGCTAGAAATCCTGCAACTGATTCAAAATTGTGATGTGGCGTAAGTTATTTATCACTTCGAATAAAGTTCCTTGACTCGTAGGGAACGTTTCTTGCTTGATACAGGTTAGATAATGCCGATACGTTTTCAAGCGCTTCATTCGTTCCGTCATCTGTATGTCTGTTTATTTTAGAAGACGGATTACTAGCATTTTCCTCACTGAAATCCAGAAGTGTCCCAATGAAGAAATAGAAAGGCGGGTGCTCTGATGGAAGGGATGTCCAAACACATGCTTCAGTTTGTCCATTCAATGCCATTGGTCATATCAGCAGCAGCAATGCACAAATATTGTACGTGAAACTACATCAGTTCGTAATATTTTCCGCATTGTAAAAACAGAATTTTAAAAAAATCCTTTCATTATTCGTTTCCGTTTCCGCGTTGAGGAGATTCCGCACTATACAGAAGTAAAAACATTAGAACGCCGTAAATTTTGCCGGGACCAGGAAAAAATCCCGTGGTGCACATGTTTCCGCTTTATTCAACTTCCCCTTTGAGCACGTTTTACTGTATAACAAGGTTGAGGGGAGAAATACTGTCCCGCAGCTCATGTGTCACTTAGAATAAAAATTCGTCGATATACTTGATACAATACTGAACCTTTCTGGTCAGAGTTCTAAGCTGAAATATTATATCACATAGTGATTTTTATAGGCGCAATGACGATATATATACCACTTTTACCTTACTTCTACAAGGTAACCGAACTAAAACTGGACTGCTGTTTGAAAATGGGGAAGCTATTCGTAAGAGAACTTGGGAATATCTGAAGTCTTGGAACACCTTTCAGTTGGTTCATGACCGGTGGTTATGAATATTGTTAAGGATCCCCTGCCAATACTTCACCATCAAGAGTGTTTCATAAGAGGAGCCTCCCTACCATAATAGTTGATACCACTGCAAAGAATTGTTAAATTACTTATATTTCAGGACTCCTATGGTTGCTCATAATGCATAAGCAGGTGAATAAAATTATAACATACACCCATTTATTATCATAAAAATTCCATAAATGTCACAAATTCCACTTGAGTTGATGTCTTCATAATTATTCGAGTGGAATTTAAGTTGATGATTTCAGAGCTATCAGAAAATAATGCCATATGTTCTAAGTGGTGGTGGTGGTGATTATTTTTAAGAGAAAGTACAACTAGGCAACCATCCTCTATATAACACTAATCAGAGAGAAATATGGAAGGGATCAGACACTCCGAAAAATGAAGGTATCGGTCAGCGTGAAAATGAAAGACTTCCTACGATTCGCAACCTAATACCGCCATGATCGAAAAGAACAACAGTTGACCAAGTGAGGTTGGATAGCATAGATGAAAGTGAGGAGCTTGGCATAAGTAATTTGAAGCAATGCCAGGACTAAGCTGAAGGCCCATGCCCGCCAACCCACGCTCCCAAGTTAAGAGCCCCCGGGGCAATCTTTAGTCACCTCTTACGAGATACAGGGGATACCGTGGGTGTTATTGTACGGCCCCTACGCACAGGGGGACATAGCTTCTGAGGGAATATATACAAATGATTGAAATCATAAAATTGCTGGAAAATTTTGTTCGAAATATTGTAGACGATACTTTCTGCAATGAAGACTCATTTTCTTCCCAATTAACAAATGGAAGAACCAACATTTAAAGAAAAACGCGTGCAGCATGGAAGCAAATATTCGTTTCTCAAAATTATCGAGTCAATCGAGAATAACGAGGAATAAAACTCATACTAACGAGGAATCCATGTTAATTTTTCTGCACAAATACTTTCCACGAAATTCCCAGCTATCGCTGTTTACCCCATTCTTACTTATCGTCCTTTCATCACCGTAACACAAGTTCCGGCTACTCTCTTGCCATAACTGTGTCTGGGAACCGTAAATAAATGTTTAGTGGAACGCAAAACCGTTATTATTATTATTATTATTATCATTATTATTATTATTATTATCTCTTAATATGCCGAAAAATCGTGCGACTGTTTATTACTACTCGTTCATGTCATGCAAACATTAAAAACGTTTTTGCTTCTCACCACCAGTTAAAGGTGGCTTGCCGTGAGTTCGTGTTAAATAGGTCCCACTGACTTGTTGGCTAATTACTGGAAGTCATAAACGAAATGAAGGGAAAGATTTAGAGTAGCTGTTACTTTCGTGCAAGGTTAAGACCACTATAACAGCGACGACGGTCAGAAATCCCAATGAGTAGAGATCCTGTAATTTACTTCAATTAACTTGCGAACCAATTAAGGGAATTCATAAGAAACAAGGATTGAGGAAGAGCATAGGCCTATCAGTCACCTCCCCATGACAGTCCTCGTGAAGAGAAGAACTTGTAACCAAATTCAACCTAACGGTAACTGCAGCATCCCGCTATGTCCCTAAATACTTTGAAGCCAGTGGTGGTTGCTCCATCTAGGTGTTGGTGATTCAAAGCATTAACACAGTAGCTATTATTTCTAAAAGGAAACATGACTAATATATTTGAGAAAGAATGTAATAAGTTTCCATTAACTACAAAAAATATGTTTTAAAAATTAAAATGTGTTATACCAATAGGTGTACGCAGAAGGGGTGGATTTGGGGTATAAATAACACACCCCTCCACCCACACACATAATTTTGAAATTTAGAACTTGTGATTAATTGTGGTAATCATGAAAATGAAGATTTTAGTTAGCTCATTGTTTTGCTTTTAATTTGAACTACGTATTTTTAAGACATCGCAGTTTGCAGGTAATTGCCATAAATCATTAAAGATGAAAAGGGTATTGTAAGATCTCTGCCCAGTATTCTGATTTTAAGTGAATGGGTTTTACCCTTACCTCTACCGCCAAAGAGTTGAGTGCAAGTGTGGACCTGTGGAGAAAGGGTACAGTTAAGCTGGAAGTTGAATGACCAACAGTACAGGGCTTTCGGAACAATGGATGACACAAATAGGTAAAATATTTGTGATGTGACGAGTTCAGAACTTCAGACGGAGACGGGTTCCCCCTCAATCAATTGTGAGGGTATCGTATGATAAAATAAATATTGCTGTTGATGCCATTATGACTCAATGACCAGATGATATCAACACGGGTAAAACAGAATTTTCCAGTGAACTCAAAATGTGGAAAAGAAGTGTTTTTTTTTTTCTAAAAACAATCCTTCTGAACCAAAGGACTTCATTTCTGCACGTAACAGTGATATTTTTCCAAAAATACATCGAGTACTGAAACTGTTTTCTGTGTTACGAATAACCATGACTACACCAGAACGGTCATTCCTTAATCGATTAAATATTTAAAAGTTTAATTGCAAGCTATGACTGCACAGGAAAGATTGCATGGATTAGCTCCTTTGTATGCACACAAATAAAGAACATGTGACCGTAGAAAAAATATTTATGAGCTGACGAAAATCCAGGAGACATCCGCTATTGTAATCAACATGAATAAACATTTCTGGTTTATTTTTTTGCTAGTTGCTTTACGTCGCACCGACGCAGATAGGTCTTATGGCGACGATGGGACAGGAAAGAGCTAGGAGTGGGAAGAAAGCGGTCGTAGCCTTAATTAAGGTACAGCCCCAGCATTTGCCTGGTGTGAAAATGGGAAACCACGGAAAACCATTTTCAGGGCTGCCGACAGTGGGGTTCGAACCTATTATCTGTCCGACTCGTTGGCTGAATGGTCAGCGTACTGGCCTTCGGTTCAGAGGGTCCCGGGTTCGATTCCCGGCCGGGTCGGGGATTTTAACCTTCATTGGTTAATTCCAATGGCCTGGGGGCTGGGTGTTTGTGCTGTCCCCAACATCCCTGCAACTCACACACCACACATAACACTATCCTCCACCACAATAACACGCAGTTACCTACACATGGCAGATGCCGCCCACCCTCATCGGAGGGTCTGCCTTACAAGGGCTGCACTCGGCTAGTAATAGCCACACGAAATTATTATACCTATTATCTCCCGAATACTGGATACTGGCCGCACTTAAGCGACTGTAGCTATCGAGCTCGGTGAATAAAAATGTATGTCTTAGTTAAATAACTGCGTTATTTTGAATGTTTTAATTTAGAGTCCCTTATTTCACAATATGCATCTAACATTATTTTATAGAAGTCCTTACATTTTAATATATAATATTCCCCCTCACCCCATAAATAATTTATACGTACTTTTTTGTTGCTATTTGCTTTACGTCGCACCGACACAGACAGGTCTTATGGCGACGATGGGATAGGAAAGGCCTAGAAATAAGAAGGAAGCGGTCGTAGCCTTAACTAATGTACAGTCTGATGCCTGATGTGAAAATGGGAAACCACGGAAAACCATCCTCAGGGCTGCCGACAGTCGGGTTCGAACCCATTATCTCCCGGACGCAACATACAGGAACTGGGAGTGACTGAAAACGACATCAGAAACGGAACAGCTCTCAAACAAAAGAGGTTTCAGGGTAGACCACCTTGAAGAAACAGGCACCCTCTGGACAAAGGAAAGTAAGGAAGAACTCAAACAGAGAATGCATGAGTACTAGACATACATAAAGTCCTCAGGTGGCCAATTCGATATAATAATAATAATAATAATAATAATAAT
Source organism: Anabrus simplex (assembly GCF_040414725.1). Lineage (NCBI taxonomy): Eukaryota > Metazoa > Arthropoda > Insecta > Orthoptera > Tettigoniidae > Anabrus > Anabrus simplex. Next base: position 56,363,805 of record NC_090273.1, on the reverse strand, counting down.
AATAATAATAATAATAATAATAATAATAATAATATGGTGGAGTCAGAACACAAAGGACGGAGAGGGCCTTTACCAGAAGAGCGAAAGAAAGCCCTGATTGATGGGATCAAGAGATCCTGGCAGGACGTCAAAGCTAACAGACGAACAAGATCGACTAGACACTGAAAATAAAATTTGTTGTCAACACGCAGTCCACAGAGGCACAATTCCAATGTTAAAAGAGTTACGGATGACCTGCTCTTTGTCTAAATAGTCAGGATAATGGCTACGAGTTCGATTCCTGGCCGGACAATGAATTTTAGTCACGATTGGTTATTCCTCCAGCTTGGCGGCTGGGTGCCTGCGATCGTTTAATACACGTCTTCATTTATTTACAATATTTCTCAACACTAATCACAACAGAAACACGCAAAAATGATGAAGGTTTCGTCAGGGATGTCAATCGGCCACAAAACAGATCCACACTAGTATTGACTCCAAATAATTAGGAAAAAGGTCCAGAAAAGAGTAACAAGTTGAAGAATAAAAATAGTTTTAAGAATGAAAATACTAAACCTCAAACATCAGTTGCCTATGAGTATACCTATTATTCGTACATTCTGTCTTGAGTACAGAGAGAATCTATTCTCAATGAACTGGGAACTCCAGAACTTATATGTCCAACAATATTTTCCAACAAAATAAGCATGTTTTATAATAAACACGGTGCGAAATTGCTGGAGAACGTGTTAAGTTTAAAGAATGTCTTACTAGAACATAAAAAGTACTTGAAGCGTAAACATCGTTCCTTCGTTCGCTTCACGTTTTAAAGGTTGCTCGCTAATTGCTATGGTATCCGGGAGTTGTTGTTAGGTACTACCGTAAATCACCTTTACTCTGGGAACCAATTAAAGCAGCGGCAAGTAATGCAGGCTTTGTCTGCTTTAATTTCAGCGAAGATGTTACAAGATGGGCGAAAATAGACATCTTCACTTATCACTGCAGATAATCTTTCTCTCTTTTCTTCTTGCATTATAACCTCTGCTCCATAGTTTAGGAGTTATGGTGTGTGCTGTGAACGCGTACCGTTGGCTTTAATTAGGGTAAGCGTGTGCGGGAACAGAGTCACGATGTAATGATCGATATGAAGTTCGTCTCGGTTTCTCACCTATGGAGGACACTAATAGGATTTACAAGCTACCTGAAACGAAGTGAGAATAATAGAGGGCATGAGAGTTGTACAGACCGTGAGAGTCGTACATTTTCTTTGTAAGTGATATGATGAGTGTTATTACTATACTGCTGATGGAGATCTCAAACACACGATGGTGCTACAATCATGTAATAAATCCTCATTATCCCACAGTACCTGACTACTGCCAGACTAAAATCAGTCTACTTTGAAGCCTGATTCTAGTAATTCCAAAATTTTAATTAAAAGGTTGCTTTAAAAGAAAGCTGAGCTGAGTAATTCAGATGGTAGACTGTTGGCCTTCTGAGGCAAAGTTGGCGGGTTCGATCGTGACTTAGCCCTGTGGTATCTGAATAGTTTCATGTCTTTAAGTATAGTGACTTATGAACAATATCCATTGGGAGAACATTCTAGCATATAAACGTATCTGAAAACCACAAAAGTAGTAAAACCAATAATATTAAGATTATTACTTGTAAATAAAAGCAGGACTAGCACTAATGCGAATATTAACGGTTCATTTTCCTAGAAGCGACTCCGGCAATAATCACTCCGCGACAGTCACTTAGCGATCAACGTAGATTACTCCTCTTATAAGTTTGCATACTATCATTTTCCTGCACGCGATGATCGCCAGAGCCGCTAGCGTCGATCGTTGAGTGGTTATAGACGTCTGATCTACGAGCAGTCCTCCTCGCAGCCACTAGCGTTTCTTCGAGAATTCAGCGTGTTTAATCATTGAAGAATGTATTCTTAGTATGCAAATCTGTTTTTTTTTGTTTGTTCTTTTTTTGCTGAAGAAGATGTATAGTTCACAGAGTCAGAGGGTAAATATCCACCATTATGCAACGTTGTATAATTTGCAACATGAACTCTACCGTGAAGGACAGTATCTGGAATGTGGAAAGATCAGGTAAGTTTCATAAAAATCGAATACCAAATAGGTTGTTTTTAATACACTAAAGTAATTCATTTTATAATTAGTTATTGTATGTTCTGTTCGCTTGAAAGTTCTGCCATTCCACACTGTCCTCTCTAGAAAAGCAGCTTGTGAATGAATCTCTCATAAAAACCCGTCGTGGTTTGCAAATTCACCACTCCCGGCCAGGCCCGCGAGATTTACTACTGGGAAGTCTTGAACTGTGTCAAATTAATCATAAAATTCACGAAACTACCGATTGTACCAACTAATCTTCTACTGATAAATTGCTGCAATAACTGCAAAAGAATCACGCAGGAAAAAACTCCAGCGTTTTGTGCCAGCGACGATCGCTGAGCAACTATCACTAAAGTCGCTTCTAGGAAAACGTATCGTAAGACCTACTGGTTCTAAAACTCACTCTGTGACTTGTTTTTAGACATTATATAAATCTGAAAATGTTACCATCCTCAAGAGTAGAAGCAGAGTGTCCTCGCTCGCCAGACAGGTAGGTTAACCATTCCAACTAGGATGATCAATGTCTTAAGAAGTTATCCTCCGAAGCCGTTTAAAAGAAATAAAATTACTTTTCGCCCTGTACCTCTAAATCAAATGAAAAACAAAAACGAAGGATGGAGACCGCAAACACATGAAGGTGCTACAATCATGCATCACGTTATATGTATGGTGTACATCTAAACAAACTACATTTATTTATTTATTTATTTATTTATTTATTTATTTATTTATTTATTTATTTATTTATTTATTTATTTATTTATTTATTTATTTATTTATTTATTTATTTATTTATTTATTTATTTATTGTTGTATTTATGTATTTATTATCTTCACCATCTTCATGCTGGTCTGTCTTCAGACCGACTTTATAGGAGTGAACGCAGGATGGACTAGGGTGAAACACGAAAGTAGCGACAATGATTGATAGTACAATCAAACAAGTGGAAACAATGAAAGAAGGGTACTTAGAATGAGAAGAAAAGGACAAAATAAAGAATAAACTAAATAGATGAATCTGTACGCATAAACCGACTTAAGTGCTGAGTCATGTGAAGCGAATGGATGAAGACAGATCATGTAAGCGAATAATCGACTCAACCATGGAGGGTAAGAAATACAGAGGAAGGCCAATATGACAATGGATATAATACGTTTTTAATTATTTAATTATAAGAGGAATGGAATAGGATTGGATGTAGTAGTATCATGTGGGATATAGTTGTTATTCGGACAAATGAATGTATATTTTTCGTAGCAAAGTACTTTCTACAGCTCATTCTGTCTCCACTACCCAGGTCGTTTACTCAGAGAATGAACCTGCTGCTAGAACCAACAGAGACAGACTCGTAGATGAACGTATCTGGACAGGCTCGAATTAAACTCATTACTTCTCTGCCGAAATGTGCGATATGTGAACAGTGAGCAGTGTGAGTCAACCTGAACTAGAAACTGTAATATTGGCTTGATACATGAGAACACTCAATTGTTCAGTCACACGGTAGGCGATCAAAACTGTGTGTTGTTGCCGTGTTTCTACTTCACACGCGCCCGTAACGGATGTTATATGCAGTAGCCGTACAAAGAAGAATCAATGCATGTCGCGACAGTGTCCCAATGAGTTATTTGTAATATCTAAAGGCATTCTTTTAAGTTTCGACTCATTTAATTTATATCTGTTAGTTTCTTCAGTCTACTGAAACTAATTTTCAATAAATAAACTTAAAATCTATCTGAAAATGAAAACACATGGTAACAGAATTATACCTAAATAATAAACAACTTACCGGTAATTAAAATAGAATAACATTTTTCGTTCTTAAAGGAACATAATCAGATTCTATCAAATCACACTCAAAAATATTTAGAAATGTATAAACCTAATAGTTATAACCCAATGAGTGAGCCGAAGGGAAATATCTCACTAATAGTGCCCAATAACGGAGATCGTAGTTACTACAACACGGTATTGCAACAACTCATCCTATGCTAGAGTGGAGAGAAGTGAGACTAAGATAAGTTCCAATTTCAAGATATTATGGATTTGAACAGAAATAAACACAAATGGTTATATATTTCGAAACAATTTTGAGTGTGATTTGATAGAACTGAAGCGATCCACCACGCCTTTCGTTTCTATGCCTGAGTGCGTGCGGGCCCACAAACTTACCGACCAGTTCCTGACCTATGTTAACATAGAATAAATATTTCTTACGGCTGGAAGTCATCCGAAAATTTGTGTAAGGTGATGCGACAAAATGTGTGACGGAAGTGTAACCATAGTAACCGCGCAGGTACTGATGTAAGGTATAGATGGATGGTCAGACAACGTTACCTAGCAACAGTGCAGACTATGCTTAATGGCTCGTTGCCATCTGAAATTAGCAGCAATTGATGGATGGCTGTGACGGGGAGACATATTTATGATTTGATTTTCGCAAAGGAAAATAGGTTTATTTTTCCTCTTTTTTTTACGTATCCCAGAACTAATGTATACTGTGAACATGATTCCTCAATTCTCCCATTAGTTCTTCTACTTGTTCACAAAATTCCTTATGTCCTCTTGCTATTTGCCAGCAGTTGGTACGTAGACTTAGATTAAATCGATGTCCTCGAAGTGTACTTTTAGTCGAACGAAACTGGAAATTTTCTTTATCAAGAGCTGAGACAATAGTTTCTACAGTGTGTTTCTCTCATCGGTTGGCCGGCAGGCACGCCCAGCTTATCTGCCTCCCGTTGACTCATCACTACCCGCTCCGCGGCATAGCAACAAGGAGAACACTTCGCTTACTTTATCCATTACCTGTCCAACGAATCTAGCATATACTGAGGATATGAAATTTCACATTTGGTATTACAGCTTCAATTACAAAAACGAAACGCCGACTACGGATATACAAGTGTATTTACATCTACAACTACAGATTTGATGAGGAAGGTAGTAATCAGACTAAGTTTACGAGCTTCATTACATCATTAGTAATGAATAGGGAAATAACTTTTAGGCTCTGATCGGTTAGAACAGAGGTGCTCAGATGAGCGCCCGTTGAGGCTAGCCCAGTGCGGCCTGTTAGGTGTGACATAAATGTGGGCAGCTTACGTAGCATGTATACGTCACAATGAAGTGAGGGAGTGAACGCACTTGGCAGGGAAGTGAAGCAGTGTCAATTGTCACTAAGAAGGTCTCCTCCACTACTCAGCGAAATGGGTGAATGATTAATAAAAAGCTACAGTCACAAGCAAACTAACTTTTTCAACATATTCCGTTTTGATTTATACTGCGTTAGATAATAAGCAGTCAGTTTTATTTTTTGATATTTATACATTTAAAGAAAACTGTTACGTTATAATTTTTGTATTATAATTTACAAAGGTGCACGGTTTAAGCGTATAAGCTACAATTTACAATTCCTTGGATGGGAATGACAGTATTTCCGTTGAAATGGCGTATGGCTTTTAGCGCCGGGAGTGTCCGAAGACATGCCCAGCTCTTCTAATTTGACTCCCGTAGGCGACCTGCGCGTCATGATGAGGATGAAATGGTGATGAGGACAACATATACACCCAGCGCCAGTGACAGCGAAATTAACCAATGATGGTTAAAATTCCCGACCCTGCCGGGAATCGAACTCGCGACCCCTGTGACCAAAGGCCAGCACGCTAACCGTTTAACCATGAAGCCGGGCAGTATTTCCGTTAAAAATAAAATTCGTGTTATTCACTAAGCAAAATGTAATATAAATTTACATAATTCAACAACTTTCCCTGTTCTCTGAATTTCTCAAAATAGTATTTAAAACATCTATCAGGCGTCCAATGATAATAGCTAGCCTCTAAATGGCGAGGGAGCTCCTTCGCGAGTGAAGGCATAGATAATTACTTACCAAGATTTAAAGTACAAGAAGAACAATAATGCAAATACTATGCCTCCAAATAAATAACCTCATTGATGATATTCCCGGTAAGCAACCACAAGCCGCAGCTTATCCACCGTAACTCCGTATTATTTTAGAAATGTTTCTACAGTACCCCTTAAAATATTAGATTACTGAGCTCGATAGTTGCAGTCGCTTAAGTGCGGCCTGTATCCAATATCGGGGAGATAGTGGTCTGAACCCCACTTTCGACAGCCCTGAAGATGGTTTACAGTGGTTTCCCATTTTCACGTCAGGCAAATGCTGGGGCTGTACATTAATTAAGGCCACAGCCGATTCCTTCCCACTCCCAGCCCTATTCTGGACAGAATCGTCGCCATAAAACCTATCTGTGCCCGTGCGGCGTACAGCAACTTGTAAAATAAAAAATATAAAATTGTAATTCACTGCGTGCAGTAAAAAATATTTGAGGTTGTTGGCCTTATTCTTTATTGTATCCGGTCAAAACACATAAACTGAAATAAACATAAATAATTTATTTCTTACAACGTAAATTGAAAATGACGTATTTCATTATATTCTGCCTCCACACTGGAGTATCGCCGCGGTGATCGAGACTGACTGGAAGAACTTCGCCCAGCCTTCACGGCCTGTGACGTAACCACTACGTCACTGTGTCTGAACAGCACACGCTAATAGCCTGTTTGCCGGCCCGCTTACAGTGCTGTGTGCATGCGGGTCAAAATGCCTGGTGTGAGCATCTCTGGGTTAGAATGAAAATGTGTTTGAGCAAGGTGCAAGTATAATTTAGCCGCTCTACAGTTACCAGGTGAATGCATAATTTTTGCCGGTTTCTGTGGTATATTTTTCTAGTGGCTTTACATCGCACAGTTCACCCATCTTTCAGGTAAGTTATGAATACCATGCCTGAAAAACTGCTTGTCTTTTGCGGCAAACCATTTGTCGAGCCATTTTCCAACTTCCTCGAAATTGCTGCAATGCTGCTCCTCAAGCGCGTGCCACTTTGATGCGAAGAAGTGACAGTCAGATGGTGCCAGGTCGGGGCAGTACAGCGGGTGCGGAAAGATGTCCCATCCAAGCGATTTCAAGGTGTCTTTCACTGGTTTTGCTGTGTGAGATGGTGCATTGTCGTGTAACAAAATCACTTTGCCAAGTCTTCTGACCCATTCCGGTCGTCTGTCCATCAATGCGTGATTTGAATTAATCATTTGTTGGCGATAGTGTTGTGCATTATCGGTTTCAACGGCCTTCAAGAGTTCATAATACACAATACCGCTCTGGTACCACTAGACACAAAGCTTCTTGCCGAAGCGATTTGGCCTTGGTGTCGAAGGTCCGGCTTCGCCAGGTGACAGCCACGAATTTCTCCGCTTCAGGTTTTCAAAACAAATTCTCATCACCCGTCACAATTCGGTACAGAAATGATTTTCTTTAATGGCGTTGAAACAGCATTTCACAAGTGACTTTACGATTTTCCATTTTCCGTTCATTCAAATCGTGTGGGACCCATTTACCGAGTTTATTGATATTCCCCCATTGCTGATTGTTGGTTGTGACACATTTAACGCTTGTGCCAACTGCTGTTGAGTTTGATTCCAAAGCGCGCACTGTCTTTCACATTGAAATCACCACGTTTAAATCGTCGAAACCATGTCTCATGTTCTAATGGAGCGTGTTTGCCATATATGTTTCTACCAGCAAATAATGACTTTCCACAGCCTTTCTCTTTTGATTAAATAAGAAAAGCAGCGAGTGCCGCAAATGTTCTTTTTCATGCACAAGCGTCCCCATCATCAGTGAACGATATAACACAGACGCTAGTGTTTGGCGGACTTAACTTGTTGGTGTTGGTAGGTTTATGTCAGACGAACAAACTGACGTATGTGCTAAATTCATACGCTGGGTACTGTTCGCTGGTGCCATCTCTTAGCGAAACCGGAAAAGACTTACGCATACTCCTGGTATATACGTTAGTTGCATAGCTTTGAGGGGTCGTGGTAGTTATATCGCCGATACGAAGGTCGATCAAATATAAAAGGGTTTTTTTGTTCCTGAACAGCAACAGTTTGTAGGACTGGCCCCGCACTTTTGCTATGCTTAGGCGGGACCGTTAGGAGTGAGGAGAGTGTAATGTTAGATATTTCCCACCGTTTCATTAGTAAAGCTCACGATGTCGGAGCAAGAGGTGTACCCCTCCATTAAGCCACGGATGTTTATAAAATTTCTTGCTCGTGAAGGCGTAACAGCGGCGGGAATTTGCCAGAGATTGAGTGAACCGTTCAGTGATCAAACACTGTCAAGGATGCGTGTGTTTGCCCGTCATAAAAAGTTCAAGGAAGGACGAGAACATGTGGAAAATCAGCAACACGACCGCCGTCCACTGACCAGCATTACAGACGAAATAATTCGTGCGGTTGAAGACATTATTGACGACGATCTACGGGCATGACCGACGCACAATCAATGCTGCTTACTACTTCGAGCTGTTGAACAAGGCGAGGGTTGCATATCGCCGCAAAAGACGAGATCGAACGATTCGACAGGTCATCCTCATCTACGACAATGCATGGCCCCATACTGCAGCTCTAATTGTCTCCAAGTTACAGGAAATGCACTGGACTACACTTGATTATCCTCCTTACAGCCCGGACTTATCGCCCTGCTAATTCCATTTGTCCAGACCGCTTAAAGAAGCTCTAGGAGGGCAACGATTTAAAGATGACGAGTGTGGAAGACTTCGTGGGCAACTGTTTGGTGACACGACCCTGTTCTTTTTACGATGAGGGCATCAAAAAGTTGCCCATATGCAAGGACAAATGCATTTCCAAAGCAGGAAACTATGTGTAAAAATGAATTGTAATTGCCTTGTGTTTTTCAATAAATGAATTGAAATAAAAAATGAAATCATATTTAGCCTATATCTGTTCCCCCCTTGTATTTATGCAGAACTCACTACAGAACTGTTGTGCGGGTAGAATACACTTGCGCCTTTGTTAAATGCGTTTGCATTCTAACTAATTAGTGCCTAAAATCCTTTCCCTAATAATAATGTCCACCTCTTCATTAAGAATAAGCAGTAAGAGCGGTCATGGTGGTGAAACGATAATTTCTTAGTGTTTCCTCCCACAGCGCACTCTGTCCTGACAGCAAAAGCGAGCTATACACGGCACAGTGTGCGTTATAAAACGGAGAGATCTAAAGACAGATGAAAAAATAATAAAAAGAAATCCCAATGCTACTCTTGCTTCAATCAAGATAGAAGAGTAGGATTCTTCTCAATCCTTTTCGGAACAAAATTGATTAACTTCTGTTGCGAGCTCGTCCCCTCTGAGACATCCTCCACTAATCTTCTGCCTGCAGCCATCATTTCTCTCGCCACAAAACAAAGACCAGGTTGTGAAATATGATCTGTCCATCAGACATGAACAACTCGCCGCCCGTGTTCAGCGGAGAGCGAAAAGAATGCCATACACACTCTCTGTACCAGACGACTGCTGATGATCAATTTAAATATCCCTGCAGGTGTTTGGCTTCCTCTTTCATGTTAATCCTTAACTGGAGAAATTTTTCAACCGTAGGGAACACTCGCGTGAATTGATTCTCTACGTGGACTTTGTGTGATCCTCAGAGTGGCGGAGACAGAGGCACCGACAAGAGGGAACATAGAGGGCGAATGGCAGTAAACATTTAAAGTTTAAATAAATTTAAATGCCACTGAGAATACAAAAATACGAAGAAAGTTTCACAAAGCTTGCACTAAAATTACATCAAGGTAATTCCATAAATGCACCCGAATCCTTGATGTAACTTTGGAGCATTCTTGAAGGAAATATGGTTCAACAATGGTGTTGACAATAAAGAAGGTTGAAAGGTAAAAGTTGGTGTAATTTTGCAGCGAATTTTTTGCGGAAATTGTCTGATTAATATACCTTATTTTTGGTGTAATATATCACTTTCCAGTGGGCAGGATAAAAATTCGTTCCCCTTCTGTAGTAATTACGATTTCCGTTAGAGGGCATAATCGTTGAGATATTTCCCTCTGTGGATCAGTGGTACGGTGGCGACTTCTGGATTCCAAGATTGAGGGTCCAAATCCGCGAGGAGTGATCAGAATTTTGAAGAGTGCAAGGAAGTCCATTGGATAGTATGTCGTACAATCCATTTATATATTAAATTGGATGTTAGTATATTTGAGATTAATAGACTCAAATACTACTGGACCGATTTCGCTGAAAATTTCACAATTTATTCTTAGTACTTCTGAGAGGGTTTATGAAGTGGTTTGAACGAAATCAGACACGTAGTTTTATTATTATGAGTAATTGTATGTAATGTTATTCAGTTGTAAAGCCGCACCAAGATTGGACCGCCTTGATGGACAGATTGTCGCTAGGCGACAGCAGCTTACGCTACATCATGATAGTCCAGTAATCTATATCAATAAAGTTATATGGGGTCGGCCCTCTGTGATTTCGTTTGTTTTGCCAATTTTTAGGATATTTATCCGTTTTAGGTTAACTCAAGATGGTATCAGTGGTTTTAATTTTTCGTGTCAGTTTACTTGTTCCACCATCACGGCGAAGCGGCTGCACAGGTCTCGACCACAATTCATATGTACGGTATACTCATCCCGTGCAAGGTTTTGATATGCATATTATTTAAACATCTCTAAGCAGACCGGGTTTTATAGGAAAACCAGAGCATTTTTCTTCCATTTTCCCTTATACCCTTGATTTTCTGTAAAATCAGTGGACTATATATGAAACGTCCGGTCTAGCAAGCCAAGAACAACGGCCGAGAGGATTCGTCGTGCTGACCACTCGACACCTCATAATCTGCAGGCCTTCGGGCTGAGCAGCGGTCACTTGGTAGGCCAAGGCCCTTCAAGGGCTGTAGTGCAATGGGATTTGGTTTTATATATGAAATGTACCTTCTTTATAAACAACATTTGATATGTACATAATTTCGCTTACTCTTCAAATGACGGAGATAATTCTGTGAGTCTTATGCTCTACATTGAGAGACCGACAACCAACCGACAGGTTACCACGGCATCGTCCATGGTTGTTCCTTGGGTAGAGAGCAGGAGATGTGTCAATCGGTCATTCTGAGGGATATTGGCGGAATACCGTTGGAGGTTACGAACATCCTAGAATAGCACGAAGGGGCGTTGTGAATATTTGTAGAGTAACGCGGCGTGTAGCCTATTACGTCACACCGTAAGTTATTTTCTGGCATTTGCTAAAATTTTTACTGTATTTATATTCTACTTCTGTTTTCTGCTTTAATTTCTTGCCTCTGCCTTGCCTATTTAGGCTTAAGTAATAACATCGTAAGTCAACTTCTTATCTGTTTACCTAAGAATCCCTGCATCTACATTTCTCCTCTGTTACCGCCTTCTTATATCCTTATCTATAACCATCACAATTTATTGAGGTACGTTTTATTTTCCAATACCTCCACTTCGTATTTACATATTTGTCTTACACCGCTGTCCTCAGTTATAATCCTATTTTCTGTTAATTTCAACTTCCTTAACTGTTTAAGGCTCCACGGCTAAATGGTTAGCTTGTTGGCCTTTGGTTACAGGGGTCCCGGGTTCGATTCCCGGCAGGCTCAGGAATTTTATCCATCATAGGGTAATTCCTTTGGCACAGGGGCTGGGTGTATATGTAGTCTTCATTATCATTTCATCCTTATCACGACGCGCAGGTTGCCTTTGGGTGTCAAATCTAAAGACCTGCAGCTGGCGAGCCGAACTTGTCCTCGGACACTCCCGACAGTAAAATCCATACGCCATTTCATTTCCTTAACTGTGTTTTTTTTCTTAATTACTTTGTATGTAGGCAAGTGCTAATCCCGAAACCTGGAAACACTTTTTTTGAGGACAAATTCTAAGCTCTTCAAACGTATAACTCTTGGCCCCGGAAAATATCGAATTATGGATGCATTTTAATGACGGTTCAGTGCTTGTTTGGGGATAATTGGTGGCTAAACGGTAAGTCGTATTACAAAATGGATAGAACAATCGCGGTTCAATTTGGAGAGATCTACAAATTTGCCCCTATGACACATTGTCGTGTCTAGGATATTCATACGATATACAGCGCTGCATTTCTCGGTTATAATCAAGTCTCTCCAGCTCAATTTTTACTGGCATTAGGAAGGCGGTCCCCTCTTTATAATGAAAACTCTTCATTTCTACTGTGAATGGCAGTAGCCAAGTGAGCCTGCCGTTATAGTAGAAACTCCGGAACTCACGTGTGATTGGCAGTGGGAAATGTGGCCTGCCATTATCAACAAAACTTCCCCAATTCCTACCTTACATCGGAAATTACGGTACGCACGGTGTCCTCCCTCTTATGTTTCACGGATAGCGCTGAGAGATATATAATTTAATATAATCTTACTCACCGCCTTTACAGTAATTTCCTGAGAAATCCATATAGATTGTACCTATATAAGACCGTAGCAAAGCACGGGTACATTTGCTAGTACTGTACTTACTATCTGGAGACAAAATGCGAGGAGGTATGGTAACCCTAGCACAGCTAGGGTTGAGGGGGGGGGGGGCTGAGGTGTAAAAATTATCAAAAATAGTGTCGAATGCATAGTTTTAGAGGTCGCTGAGAAGAATAGTGACACTCCGGACGTCGTTGAAGTCCATCTTTAGCCCCCATCGACATGGAGATGAGGAGGGGTGGAAACGATATTGTCCAAAATGACCAAAATTACGGATGTATGAGTATTTCTTCCGACAGAGCCCTCAAACAAAATTGGTACAAATACGATTTACTATTTGAAACAAATACTGTCGGGTAAAACACCCCTAGCACTCATAGCGGAGGAGGTGAAATATAAAAATAAACGAAAATGACTGATATTAATGTCGAATACATCGTATATATCGTTTACGAGGCCGCTGAGTTGAACTGTGACACTCTGGATGGATAAGTAATACTTATGGGTGTATGTGGGTATGTTCCAGAATAGCTCTCAACGAAACTTGGTACACATATTACTTACCATCTGGAAAAAGAATACTATGGAGGTAAAACATACCAACCCCCGCTGGGGGTGGGAAAGGGAAGGGGATGGCATTTAATAATAATGGAAAAATCAGATATTAATATCGAATCCATTGTTTGTGTGTCACGGAGACGAAGTGTGACGCTCTGAATAGGTACCGTTTAAGTCCACGTTCATCCTCCATTGAGACGGGAGGCTGAATGGGGTTTAATAGTAAGTATTCTACTTTAAAACGACCGAGATTAGTGTTAAATCCACTGCTTTTGGGGGTCGCAAGGCTGATTGGTGACAGTGTCAAAGACAGTTCAAATCGTTCAGATAATATCCATAGCGCGATGGATTAATACATGTAATTATCACTTTTTTCTTTGAAAGGTTCAAATACTTACCAGTAAATTCGAGCTTCCACAAGGATAAAGTTTTACTCGAAAATTAAATAATCTAAAACTTGAAATCAGACACATCTAAATAACTCTAAAAATACATAATAGATAGTAAAAATCAATATCCCAAAAAGGAATTCTATAAAAATTCACTTCACACATAACCAACTGGTAATACTAATCTTAAAAGTAAACGTTGAAAAACCAACCGGGAAACGCCGGGTACTACAGCTAGTATATATATACATTACATAAGATCCCCTGGTGGCACATTTGCAGTTTACCCAACACAATTAAAACTCATCACTACCGTAATCTGGTAGAGTAAAGCATCACGTTGAAATTGACACGCAGGCAGCCTGCTTTGTGTCTTTTGTCTTTTACCGTGTCAAGAAAATAAGGTGAAATTTTTTAAGTTTCGCAGAGAAGTGTGCTCTACGTCATCAGAAGATGACATTTGCAGTTTAGAATTCATTGTAAGAAGATGACCGTAAAAATTTATCCTTATCTTTCGCATGGCATCTGAGGGTATTTCAATTTTCTTGTTAAGCTTTTCATTGTTGATGTGTATTATGTTATTCCGAAATCTTGATCCTACGATCTTTCTTAAAATTTTCCTTCATCAGAAAATGACGCAGAGCACTGTTCTCTGCGAAACGTAAAGCATTACCTTATTTTCTTGACATGGCATAAGCCCAAAAGCCTGTATCATGTCTATTTTTTTTTCTGATTTTCGTTTCCTCTCGCCTTCCGAGATAATAGGATTGATTTCAGTTTCTTTAAACCAGTTGGGTTTTGTTTTGCGGTTACGGAAGAAGTCAAATATTTGTTTGGTTAATCTATTACAGTTCATTGTGAGAAGATAACCGTAAATATTTATCCTTATTTCTCGCGCAGATCTGAGAATTTTTCAATTTTCTTGATGTATATTATCTTATCCTGAAATGTTGGTCCTATGATCTTTCTTAAAATTTTCCTTTCTTTTAGTTCAAGTTTATTTTTCCTGGATTTCATTGCTTTGCCATTCCACAGTATTCCAGCTAATCCATTCCCCGAGATATTTGAATAATTATTATTATTACTAGCAAATGTACCCGTGCTTCGCTACGGTATTCTATACTGTATACAGATATTTAAGTAAATTACTGTACATGCAGTGAGTAAGATCTTCCTTTAATGCCATGTCTCTGAGCGTTATCCGAGAAACAGCATAGGGAGGTCCAATCACATTGCTTCTAATGTGAAGAGCGACTTGCGGAGTTGTGATGATGACGGCAGGTCCAATATCCTACTACCATTCGCAATCGATTTGGGAATTTTCATTATAATGGCGGACCCCATTGCCTGCTGCGCGGTCATAATATATTTGAGGACATTTCCTTGCATGATAGGCCACATTTCCTACATCCAGACAGATAACAATCGAGGAAGTTTAGTTATAATTGCAGGCACCTTCCCTACAGCCAGTCAAAATTAAGTTGTGTTATCAATATAATGACAGGTCCCTTTTCCTAATGCCAGTCAGCTTACTGCCACTCACACCGAGATTTTGAGTTTCCATTATAATAGCAGGCGACTATGCCTAACGTCAAACACATTTTAGATGGGTAAATTTGTTTATAATGGCGAGCATCCTAGCCTACTACCAAACACAATCGGGTAAAGGAGTTTTGAAAAACATTGCATGTTCCCTAGTTTTCTGCCAGTCAAATGGAGAAGAAAAATATGCATTATAATGGTACACAGGAGTTGGAAAAAGACCCCAATCATACTGCCAGTTAAAGTCGATGTGGGGAGTACTGATTAAAATAGCAGACGCCCTCCTGCTGAGAGTTATTATCAATTTGTACAGTTTTAATTACAAAGGCACGCACAACCTTTCTGGATCGCTACAAATCGACTCCAGTGAATAAATATAGATCCACATACGAAAGTATATGAATTTTTACCTTCATTTGAACATTAACTTACGTACAATGGAGAAATACAGCCAAATCTAAGGCGTAAGGGAGAGAGAGTTTCGACAAAAAGTCATAGGACCAAAGTTGTAGATCACTCCAAATTGAACAGAGAATGTGCCATCCGTTTAGTGATATACTTACAGTCTAGCCACCAAATACCTCAAAAAGAAGTTCTGCACCGTCTTTAAAATTGCCTCTAATTTTCGATATTTCTGGGGGGTAAAAAATAAACATTTTAAACATCTCGTAATTTCTCCGTCGGTTACAGGCTAAAAGCTATACTATTGCTAAATTTCAATTTTCTAGCTCGTCTGGCAGTTCATGCCGGCATCTTTATATGGGGGTGGGGATAAAAAAATTAGGAATTTCAGGAAACGTTTAAGCCCATGAAAGCTATAGGTTATCGTTTAGGATAAATATATCCGACTGAGTTCTTATGCTGAGCCCCAAATTTGAGCCTCCCTGCGAGGCCCCTCAGGGTATTTTGAAAATTTTCTACCTTTCTAGGGATCCTGAAGTCATCAGATTCTCTAGTACCAAGTTTTAAGTTCCTAGGATGTCTGGAAGTGCCTCATTAATTCACGTCTATTTTAATTTTTATACCTTAACTTATATATACAGTACAGTATACTATGTATATAGATCGTTCCCAACCGACTCCCACTTACTAATATGGGTTATATTTAACCCCGTTCCCTAGGGGTTCTATCGGCGTCCTGCCCCCACAGTATATTTTCCAGATAGTAAGTAATATTTGTACGCCTTCCACCCCAAAGCATTCCGAACTTGTGCTTTAAAAATATCCTGAGTGACACTATTCATCTCAACAACCCCGAAAAGTATGGATTCGACACTATTTTCGATTACTTTCATATATCACTAACACCTCGCTCCCCACCCCCAAAGGGGGCTGAAATTGTACTTAAAAATATTCCGGAATGTAACTATTCACCTCAGCGACCGTGAAATCTATAGATTCGTCACTATTTTGGATCATTTTTATATATCACTCCCCTTCGGACCCCCCACTCCAAAGGGGACTGAAGTTGGACTTCAAAAATTTCCGGAGTGTCACTATTCATCTCAGCGACCCCAAAATCAATGGATTCGACGCTATTATCGATTATTTTTATATATCACTCCCCTCTCGCCCCCTTCACGAAGGGGGCTGACATGGACTTTTTAAAAATTGGCGTGTCACTATTCATGTTAGTGAATCCGAAAACTATGTATTCGACACTATTTTCTATTAATTTTATATATAACCCCCTAACCCCCCACCCCTAAGGCTGCTAGGGATGGCTTACCCCCCAGTGCTCGTCTACAGATAGATACAGACATTAATATTTATATAAATATATTATTGTTATTATTATTATTATTTATTATTATTATTTCGTTATACCCATTCTCATAAGTTATTCATTGGCTTGACGACTTTAACCTTCCTATTCCTCCAATATCACTTCATGAACTCACTTGAAAACTTTGTACCAGTCCTACTGTGTTTGTTTCTTTACTTCCTATACACGAATACATGGTTCCGATCCATCTACCATTTCATCGTCTTGATACCTAGCGATCTCCACTTGAGAGTCCGCAAGCAATTGTCAGATTTCAGATTGACTACACCATGATAAATAATCGTTTTCTCTCTTGTGTAAAACGTGTGCAATCATATCCATGAGCTGATTGAGACACAGGCCATAAATCGGTTGTTGCAGAGACACGACTGAGACTGAAAATCCTGTTAAAAAGCGGAAAGAATTACCATGAAGAGCCTGACAAATATGAATATGTGAAAAAGAATCTAAGACATTAGAAGCACTATAACTTCCAACCAACATGAAGCATCACATCAGAAATAAAAATAGATGAAACTAAATAGCGGTACTACACTCATTTCACAAAAAAGAACCCTTCAACAACAGGCACAGCAACTACTAATATATAAAAATGCGTTTCCGCTTCCACGTAGTGTAGGATACACACATACCTGTTAAATTTCGAGCAACAAATGTATGCCATATACAGATTCTGCTTTCACTTGTCCCAATATTTCAGATACCTACCATCTATCATATCCCGTCTCAGAATGCAAACTTGGTTACGCTAATTAATCGCTACTGTTTAATGTAAGAAATGATGTCCAGCGAAAGGGATCAACAGTAATGAAGGTGTGGAAGTATTCACCGTTGTGTGTGTGTGTTTTTCTTCTTTTTTATGAGAGTGTCTTGTCTTGTCTGTTTTGTAACAGCTAACGAGTCTCTCGGGATGTGTAATTAGATTTAACGCTTCTTGTCACGTTGACAGGCATTTGATGAGCAACCCGTTAGAAATAACACTGAAAACACCTCACTCCTTCACCCATACCCTCTCTCTCTCCCCAGCTTCCTACCACCTCCTCCATATCGCTTTGTTCCTTTTGGAACCGTATCCATTAATGAAGAAGCAGTTCCTCTCCGAGCAAGACGTGATAGAATGGAACCTAGGTAAAGATCTTTAAAACTCCTGACTATGGCCAGCCCTGTACGGATATCCGCGAAGTTAGTGTCTTGGTGGATAAAAACTGTATACCAGTGTGGATAATTTTGCTGATAATTTCTAAATAATTATGTTTGTTGATTTTAACTCACGTATACTCATACTTTTGCTTGTAGTTAAGGGACTCTTGACATTGGTATGGGAGAATGGTGATGTATAAAGAGCCTTGAGACAAGCCGTAAATCAGACCTAAGCCTAAGTGTCTCCTGCCCGCAATTAGTGGAAGAAATGAACAATGGTCAACATGCCGGTAGTTGTTGAAAAAAAAATCTCATAAACCTGTGACTGTAGGGGTTGTGGTGGCAGGTGTCAGGCCTATTGTATTATGTTAACAGATCTGTCCGTTTCAATATGTCTGTCTGTTAAGTCATCAGCCCAGAGGCTGGTTGGATCCTCAAATAGCACCACCAAAGGCCATGCAGTTATAGGGAAATCGCAAAAGCCATTGGCAGAGCCCAAATGAGGCGTACTAGGCAAGATGAGGAGTGAGGTAGTTTGCCATTGCTTTCCTCACTGGGCCAGCTACTGCAGCACGACTGACCCTATGAGCAGCACCTTTCATAACACTCAGACACTAGTTATGCTCCAAATGTCATTACTCAGCACCACCCATACCCGAGGAGCTTCCATATTGTCACAGCCATGGATGAGTCTAGGACTTCGGTAGAAGCTACACTTTGCTCTGGCCTGTGCCATCAGACGGATACAAAAATACTGCGTCCATCAAGAAATGGCACCGGATGGCGTTTCAGTATCTTGGGTGTAATATACTGTAAGTAAATATTTATATTATCTACGGATAACCATTTGCGGATGTGGATAACAATTCGAGGATGCGGATGTTATTTTGTATATCCGCGCACGGCTCTAACTATGGGTTATATACCTCTTCAATGAATAGGTAAAAAACCAAAAGCTATCTCTGTATAAGCCATGACGGTGCTTGAAGGAGTGGAGGATAACTCATAGAATCTCGCCATCCGGAACATCTTTCTTTTATTCTTTTCTTTTTTAAATATTTGACGCCATGTCTTTTCAGTTTCAGGTGAGTTAATCTATAACTGTTAGGTTCTTCAATCTGCGGAAACTAATTTTGAGTAATACATTTATAAACTACCTGGAAGAGAAAAACATATGATAACAGTATTACACTTGAAAAAAGGAAACTTTATTAAAAAATAGGAACCTCTCTGGGTGGGGGACGCACACAAAGAATAAACCCACGGTATCTCCTGCCTGTCGTAAGAGGCGACTAAAAGGGGCGATCAAAGGGTGATGGAATTGGAACCATGAGATTACTTGTTTTTAGTATCATTAAGTGAGGAACAGCAGGGGTATGGGCGTTGCCTGTCATTAGTATCATAGAGTGCATTCCACCGGGGCGGGGGAGCGGCCGCGCGGCATCATGGATTGGTGTTCGTGTAGAAGGAGATGCCGTGCGGCGCGCTGAATTACCTTGGGTCCCCTGTGTCCAGAATGGGTATGCGTTACCTATAAGCAGTACCACTATATGAAGAGCACCTTGGGTCTGCGATGTCTGTGATTAGTACCACACACTAGCGTAAAGTGCCATTATGAGGGACCGTTGACCTGGATATTTAATTCCTTTAGACATCAAGCATCATCGATTCAGGATTGTGCTTTGGAAGCCGTCCCTTGGTCAGTAATATTGTTTCTGAGAAGGTGAGGCATTGCGGGCCGACTCCACTGATTGTTTCAAATTCATATTCATCCATTCATTCTTAATCGTCACGTTTTGAATTCTGGCCAGTGGATGAATTTTGTACTTTTAAATTATCATTGCATTCCTCTCATTTTTTACCGTTAGGGGCCGATGACCTAGATGTTAGGCCCCTCTAAACAACAAGCATAATCATCATCAGCAGCACCACTATGTAAGGAACACCACGGAATTGTGCATTGCCCTGATTAGTACCACTGGATGGACCACCATGGGACTGCGTTGCCTGTGAGTAGTGCCTTTATGAGAGGAACACCATGGGTCTGTGTTACCTGTGGGTTGTACCATAATGTGTGATACAAAGTGGGTCTACAATGTCTATGATCAGTGCCATTATGTGAGCAACGCGGTGAGTACGCGTAGCCTGTGATTAGTTCCACTACGTGAAACACCACAGGAATAACGGCGCCCGTGATTACTCCCACTAAGTGAGGAACACCGTGGGTCTGCGTTGCTTGTGAGTAGTGCCCTTATGTGAGGAACACCATAGGTCTATGTTACCTGTGAGTGGTGCCATTGTGTGTAACATACCATGGGTTTACATTACCTGTGATTAGTACCACTATAGAAGAAATACCATGAATCAGCTTTACGAGTGATTAGTACAATTATGAGGTGATCTGGATTTTGGGACCCTTAGGACAACGAACATCATATCAGAATGTGAAGTATTGTGAACTGGATTCACTAATTGTTTTGCATTCATGGTAATTTCCTCATCGCCATTCGTTTTAGATTTTAGTCAGTGGATACATTTTGAAGTTTTAATTTTCGTTTCATTTCATTGCACCTCGTACCATTAGGAGCCGATGACATAGCTGATACGCCCCTTTAAACAAAAGACATCATAATCGTTAAAATAGAATGACATGTTTCGTTCTTGTGATGTCTTCATTTATAATTTTATGGAGTTTAATTGCAATTTGTCTAGTCCAGTCTAATCATTTCCCTTTTAAATGAGATAAAGTGATTAACTCTATACCTAACAACTTTTGTTCTGAGGAATTAACACGATACTCATTTTTGGTGTAGGCTAAGTGAACCTCAGTGCTAAGTGTACATCTCGTTAAAAAATTGACTTTCGAAAACGGAATCGAAATCGTGTCCTTTCTGGTGAAATGAGCGAGCCTTTACGTCCACGAGGTTCCAAACATTCGCCGGTAAATCCACACTTTTGGGGCAGTTTCGAAGATTGCTTTGAATGAACATTGTACAATGACCCAAGTGAATGCTAAATTTCTTACCTATCCATGTCCAACTCATACTCCATGATATTGTTTATAACGGCCATCTGGGAGAAAAAGTAACATCATGTATGATTAATATTTGTTATTCAAGTTTTAAGAATATCGTACGCAATATTTATGAAATTTACGATATGCTTATATTGTGTAATAAACCATAACATAGTAAAATAAATTATATTTAACCCCTAAAATATTAAATAATAAAATTTGTCATACGTCTGTACAGAGTTCTCCTCCATATTCAAGAGACAATACGCATGAATTGAATAAATGAATGGCTACATGAATTAATTAATTATTGCTTGGTTGAATTGTATGCATACATATGAATGAATAAACACTTCTCTCCCACTCACGGATAACCACCAACTGAGGAGAGAGCATTCCTAATTGAATGAGTCGACGAATGAGTGCATAGATAAATTTAAGGATGAATGCATGAATGGATAAATTGCATGCACTTGGCCTCTAATATTAAATAATATGTAGCCTATTAATCGCTAGAGTAAAGTGTGTTTGAAAAAACAAGATCTTAGTTTTTCAGGTAGACCATCTTCATTCTTCAAGACAATATAAGATGTTCGTAATTACTTTTTTTCCGTAGAAACATACTTTTATTGATTATTACATTGAATTACGACGAAACTACAAGATCTTTTCAAAAACCTTCCTCTGTGTTCCATTCACTAAAATTGTATCTTTGTTATAAAAATGCATTGTGTAACGAATATTTCATAGCAATGAAAAGATGGTGATGTTTCTTCAGTACTTAAAAGACAAAGGAATATTCTGTCCAGTGAATTGTAAGATTTATGCCATTTTCTTCTTTTTGTTTATGGAAGGAAATGAGTTATTTTTCTATCTCATAAAGCTTGCAATTTGTTCGCAACTGCTTCTCTCTCCTTTATTGTCTTGCATAAATTCCATTTCAATAATTCGCTGGTTACCAAGACAATAAAAACAAAGAAGTCAGACGCAAGCTTAAAACTGGAAGACATTGGACAAACACAAAACATTCTAATTGTGATAATACTTGCGGTTTAGTAATGAGGCGTTCGAAGTCAGTCTCCGTAGCTGTTAGTATAGCTAAACTTTAGTAGTTAGTATGGCTAAGCGTTTATTTATGGCAGTTTTTCTTAATTCATAGACACAGTTACAGAATTGTAGAATTATAGCGGAAGGGTAGTCGGTAATTTTGAAGGGTGGGAAACGATCCATTTACACTCCATTTCACACTATTTCAACCTGTAAAAGATCTCTAGCGACAAACTCGGTGTTTACTCAACATGATTAATAATAATAATTTTATTTATTTTACGTTCCATTAACTACATTGTTACGGCTTTCGAAAACGCCGAGGTGCCGGAATTTAGTCCCTCGTGAGTTATTTCACTTGCCAGTAAAAATAACGACACGAGGCTAACGTATTTGAACACCTTCATTTCTACCGGACTGTGCCAGGATCGAACCTGCCAATTTCGGCTCAGAAGGTCAGCGATCTACCGTCTAAGCTACTCAGTCCGGCAATAATTAATCAATTAATTAATAATGGCGTTTGTCCTCCGGATAGACCTGGTGCAGGTCTTTTATGAGTAAACTGTCTATAGCTGACCTGTATGTCTGTGAGAATGGGAGATGATTCCTAACGTTTAAGACAACATGAACACCCAGGCCCAGAGCCAGAAGAATTGACCAATTAAGGTTAAAATCACCGACCAGGCCGGGAATCGAATCCAAGGTCACTTGAACCAAAGGCCCAGAATGTTATCCATTCAGCTGTGGCGATGTACACATAACACTACCCAGCATGATTTTTGCGGCAAAGCATCTGATACGTGATTTTAACTACATAAGGTCTCATGTTTTCAGAAATGGCATTGGTTCTATTGTATCACATCTAGTTTTCGTGTTATTTGTCATTTACGGTCTTTAAGTGTGTCATTGATGCACAGTGCTGCTTTGTGATAACAGCGAATCGGCTGTTGTTGGAGTGGCCGTGGTTTGCTTAAAGGCTGTACTACTTCAAAACGGAAACATTCTAGCTTCGATTCCTGCGGCACATTCGTAGCAGCTTACAGACACAGAACGCAACCTTCAGAGTTCAGATAGTGCGCATGTCTTGCAAGTGAGAGCGCTTTCGTAGGAGATTGTTTTCAGTCAAATACACTATAGTGTATAATATATTCTACAGTGTATATGTTTAAGTTGCTGCTATCATCTGGTAACTAAAGCGTAAAATGTTATGACATATTCAATTGCTCAGACGTAATTGTTGACCCAGATATCGCGCAGGGCTACCTTCATTATAATATTATTAAAAGTTTCACCCGTATAATTATAATTCTTCTATCATAAGTAAATTAGTATGTTAACTTTCGATACTGACATTATAGGTAACATACTATACATACCATAACATTACTTCATTTTACTTCATCGATCATCTTGTATCGGTTTGTGTCGAGGTTTGGCGGACAGATCATCAAGTTTTCTTGTCTTCAGTCCTTGATCAGGGCATTGTCAAACTCACTCCTCTAGATTTCAGAAAAGACGCTATGTTGTCTTCTCATTTCATCCGTTGTCTCCCAGCCGTTAACTTTATAGCAAGTGGGAATGCGTGGTTTGCTGCACCGACTTGCAACAGTACCGAGCTCGATAGCTGCAGTCGCTTAAGTGCGGCCAGTATCCAGTATTCGGGAGATAGTAGGTCCGAACCCCACTCAAAATGGTTTTCCGTGGTTTCCCATTTTCACACCAGGCAAATGCTGGGGCTGTACCTTAATTAAGGCCACGGCTGCTTCCTTCCCTTTCCTAGCCCTTTCCCGCCCCATCTGTGTCGGTGCGACGTAAAGCAGCTATCAAAAAAACTTGCAACAGTGTAGTGATGCATGCGCGCATGTGCGAGTGAATGGATGGAACTTCGCAACACACCTGTAAGGAGACGAGCTAGAAGTCGTGAGCAGGCTGTGAGCAATAAAGGGTGAGTAACGCTGGAATTATTTTTTACTAGTGGTTTTACGTCGCACCGACACTGATAGATCTTATGGCGACGATGGAATAGGAAAGGCCTAGGAGTTGGAAGGAAGCAGCATTTGCCTGGTGTGAAAATAGGAAACCACGGAAAACCATCTTCAGAGCTGCCGACAGTGGAATTCGAACCCCCTACCTCCCGGATGCAAGCTCACAGCTGCGCGCCCCTAATCGCATGGCCAACTCGCCCGGTGGCGAGGTATTTGTATCGTCTTGAAAGTTAGAATTCATTTTATATGCGATCCATACTCACAGGCACTCTGGTCTTTTATAGGGCGTCAATATGAAAGACCTCCAGTGGGGTACTCCCTGGAGGCCACATATTATTACAATTATTATTATTATTATTATTATTATTATTATTATTATTATTATTATTATTATTATTATTATTATTATTATTATTAATTCGTTTTCCCTCTAAGGAGCATATAGAATCATTACTTAGTACTGGTTTATTTATTCTTCTTATCCTTCTTATCTTCCCAAAACTTCCCCATCCTTTCACATTAACCTGTCTCCTTTCTTGCGTCCATGAGTTTTTGAGTTTCAGATTCCTATTGTTATTGTTATTATTTTGAATTCCTGAGATGTTGAACTCGAATTACACCGTCGGCAACCCCAAATACTGTTTTCCGTGGTCTCCCTTTTTCACACCAGGCAAATGCTGGGACTATACCTCAAATAAAACTATCGTCGCTTCCTTGTGTAACCAAAAACCTTCAGTGCGTGCGAGGTCAACGCAATAGCAAAACTATTATTATTAATGGTGGTGGTGATTATTTTTTAAGGAAAACAACAACTGGGCAGCCATCCTCCAGAAATATAATCAGAGGGAAAATTGGAAGGAGTCCGTCAGTTTGAAAAATGACGATATCGCGAATGAAATGCAAGGGCCACGAAGGGCGTGAAAATGAAAGGCTCGGTAGGCCTCGGAAAACTAATAACATCAGCGTTCAGAGTCGGAAAAAAAAAAGAATTGATGAACGGAGGATGGATAGCACAGAGGAAAGTGTGGAAAGTGTGGATCCTGGCACAAGTGGAAGCAATGCCAGGACTCAGCCAAGGGTTCCGTAATCACCAACCCACGCTTCCAAGTTAAAAGTCCATGGGGCCATTTCTAGTCGCCTCTTTTTACAGGCAGGGGATAATCTGGTTGTTATTCTGTTGCGCCCACCCACAGGATTGTTGTTATTATTATTATTATTAATATTATTATTATTATGCATCTTGTTTATAGACTGTTACGCTTTTCAACGTTCAGTCTGCATGCCAATGTGAATCTACTAACCGCCACCACAATACTCTATTTGTAACTAGTTCTGTGGTCTCGTTTAGTTCTATACCTCTTATCTTAAAATCGTTGGAAACTGAGTCGTCTTGCTGTCCGTCTACTTCTCTATTATTATTATTATTATTATTATTATTAGTAGTAGTAGTAGTAGTAGTAGTAGTAGTAGTAGTAGTAGTAGTAGTAGTAGTAGTACGCAAGACGGTCCATTCCATTTGTAATATACATTTATCAAACAATTTGATTTTCTGAAACTCGTTGCAATTGGTGCGTGTAACGGAACTCAATGGGACTGCTCGTACACATGTAAGGACAATAACTACCTCTGTTTTGAGATTCTCATAAATTTTCTCGCCTACATACGATGCTCCAGTTTCCTTGTTGGCTGTAACTGCCGGTGGAATTACTTTTTAAACATCCTGTAATTCCAATCACTGGCATGCAGCCTGACCACTTCGATCATCCTGTGATGTTATCTGGGGCACCCTTAGTACTAGTAAGCAGCTAATCACACCTTCCTTGAACAGCTATTACACGCTTTTAAATATTAAATTGATAGGTGTGCACTCCGTTATTTTCAAGGAAGTGGTTCCTATTGTGTATCGTGTTACACAGGTCTACCAAGTTAAAATGTTTGAAGCCAAGACGTGATAATCGCTCAATATTTATCGAAGGATCTGTATTTTACGCTTTCATAACCCATTATATCATCATAATATGGATGGTTGTTCCTCGAATTTAATGAAAGATTTGCTTCACTTCATTGTAGAAGTGTTAACAGTTAATGGGTTCATCATGACTGCCTATCATGTTGATATGTGGACTTGTATTACTTTTTTAACTTCTAGCTTCATACAGTCATCACTAGAAGTCGGATTTAGACATTTTAACCAGTGGATTTACAGGTTCCTGGTGCGGAGAATATTTTTTAGTAATTGATTTTATTTTTTGTTATTTTATTTTACGTATAAGAAATAATTAAACAAAATCGTCCTTGGTTCTTGCGATATCCATAGAATAATGATAATAATAACCTTTCCTTCTTTCTCAGTCTGTTTACCCCGTAGGGTTGGTTTTCCCTCGGACTCAGCGAGGGATCCCACCTCTACCGCCTCAAGGGCAGTGTCCTGGAGCGTGCGACTTTGGGTCAGAGATACAACTAAAGAGCAGGACTATTACCTCGCCAGGCGATCTCACCTGCCATGCTAAACAGAGGCTTTGTGGGGAAATGGGATGATCTGAATGGATAGACAAGGACTAGGGAAGGAAGCTGCCATAGCCTTAACTTAGGTACCATCCCGGCATTTGCCTGGAGGAGAAGTGGGAAATCACGGAAAACCACTTCGAGATAGTGGGTTCGAACCCAACTGTCGACAGCCCTGAAGACGGTTTACCGTGGTTTCCCATTTTCACACCAGGCAAATGCGGTACTGTACCTTAATTAAGGCCACGGGCGCTTCCTTCCCCATTCTTAGGCCTTTACTATGCCATCGTCACCATAAGACCTATATGTGTCGGTGCGACTTAAGACAAATAGCAAAACAAAACAAAAACACTTCGAGGATGGCTGAGATGGGAACCGAATCCCCCCCCCCCCTTCCATCAGCTGACCTCACGAGGCTGACTGGACCCCGCTCCAGGCCTCGTGCCATTTTTCAAATTTCGTGTCAGAGCCGGGAATCGAACCCGGGCCTCCGGGGAGTGGCTGCCAATCACATTAACCACTACATCACAGAGGCCGACAATAATAATAATAATAATAATAATAATAATAATAATAATAATAATAATAATAATAATAATAATAATAATAATAATAATAATAATAATTGCTTCACGACCCAGTAACTATTTTTACGGTTTTCGGAGTTGCAAACAGAGGATTGTGACGACGTTTAGTAAATTCACAGAGGCTTGCACACAGAACGCTGAAAGGCATAACAGTCTATAATGATGATGTAAGTATGATGTATGTTAATTAGGCTTACTGTAGGCCTCTATCAATAACGGGCATCCAGGATTAAAGACCGTTTTCTTCGGTTTCTCGACTAAGTTCTGTTTACATTACTGTCTGAATAATATTATCTTCCGAGCTTCTCATGAACATGGTCGTACCATCTTAACCTGCTCTCCGAAAGATTGTCAGCGATAGACCTGGCTATGAATTTCCGAAGAATGTTACAGTTTCTTACTTTGCCCAGTAGAGTAAACTCCACTGTCCCATCGCAGCATTTTCATCTCAGCAGCATATGACTTAGGCCTATCAATGTGTGATTCCTTATAAGCCAACACTCCAAATCGTACAATATGGCTGGTATTATTTCCGTTTTACAAGTTTTGTCCCTTAATCTTACAGAGAGAATACGAAGAAGATAAGAAGTTATACACTGGAATTTGCTGGAAAAATACCAAGGGGTGACCGAGGCATCGATGGGATGATGCGCTACATAAAGACCTCAAAAGGTCTCTTAAATCTTATTATGTCGGATAAGAAATATTGAGGATCCCGGCACAGGTAATTGGAAACAATGCCGTCCTCAACCGAGAGTTTACGTAGTCCCCAACTCACTCCTCCAAGTTGAGAGCCCCTAAATTGACAGGTAACTGTTGAAAACCTTGTTGTGTAACCTGTCATTGTTCAGTGGTATTTTAAATACCTTAGCCCATGGTTATAACTGGGGCCCCGTTCCTTATGCAATTACATATCGTCGCTGCCAGGACAAAATCTCCTATGTGAAATATTTTAGCTTAGAATTTGGCCGGTAAGGTTCTGTCATCTAAGGTGCAATATTGTGTGAATATTGCACTACCCTGCATGATTTTTGCGGCAAAGCATCTGATTCGTGATTTTAATTAAATAAGGTCTCCTGATTTCAGAAATGTCATTGGTTCTGTTTTATCACATCTAGTTTTCGTGTTATTTGCCATTTACTGTCTGAAAATGTGTCATTGTGGCACAGCGCTGCTTTGTGATAAGGACGAATCGGCTGTTGTTAGCTTAAAGGCTGTACTACTTCATAACAGAAACATTCTAGCTTCGATTCCTGTGGCACATTTCGTTTCACTAAAAGAAAATTATCTTACAATGCAAACTGTTTTAGATAAAATCAAATATCATGAGCACCGGTGGGATGTGTGTAGTGACTTGAAGGTCTGTGGTATTCTATTAGGACAACAAGCAGGCTATACTAAATTCCCTTGTTATTTATGTGAATGGGAGAGCAGAGCTAGGAACGAACACCTTCCTGGCCCAAGAGACAAGTTTTCACACCTGATGTGAAAAATGTTACAAATGATGCCTTAGTTGAGCGACAAAAATGTATTTTGCCACCACTACACATCAAACTGGGAATCGTGAAGCAGTTCGTTTAG
Organism: Anabrus simplex; assembly: GCF_040414725.1. Classification (NCBI taxonomy): domain Eukaryota; kingdom Metazoa; phylum Arthropoda; class Insecta; order Orthoptera; family Tettigoniidae; genus Anabrus; species Anabrus simplex. The sequence continues at coordinate 56,335,203 of NC_090273.1, read as the reverse complement.
GCCCTGGACAAAAGTAGCCCCTGTTTCAAGTACACTGCAAGCAAATTTCCATATTTGTCTCATGCTAACGTCAAGGAAGGCATTTTTAATGGACCACAAATTAGAAAGCTTCTGAAAGACAGAAACTTTGAACAGACGATGAATGCCGTGGAACTATCTGCATGAAATCCAATAAGAGTCGGCATAATGAAGTTCCTAAGAAATGTAAAGGATGAACAATAAAAAACAATAGTGAAAATTATGTTGGATGATATGAAAGAGTTGGAGTGTAGAATGAGTCTGAAGCTGCCCTTTCTTCATTCTCATCTCGATCACTTTCCGGAAAATCTTAGGGCTGTTGGCAAAGAGATGGGAGAGAGGTTCCAAGGAGGCAGAAAGAAGATACCAGGGGAGGTGGGATGAACCAATGATGGCTGACTATGGTTGGTGTTTGAAAAAAAGAAGACAAACTTTATGCAGTCAGACGATCCAAAATTAGTGAAGATCACCTATCACATCTTTTGCCGCAAAAAGAAAGTTTGAAAATGCTAGGTTGTGTTGCCAAGGCATTCTCGCTCTTCATAATGTATGTGCTGCGGGCCAGTATATCTCCAAAAATATTATCACATACAGTACGATGTTTTGTCCCGGCGACGACGATATTCCATTCAGATACTTGCAGACAATTGAAAATGAAAAATGTCGGCGAAATGTGATTCTGAATTGGTTTTACCTGTGTTAAATTTTACATTTTCTTAGAAATATTACATATTTCTTACATATAATGTGATGAATATAAGATGTTTACACTTATCAAGGTAATCATACACACACAAATACATACATACATCATTATATACCTTTACGCCTTTCAGCGTTCAGTCTGCAAGACTCTGTGACTTTACTAAATGGCACCACAATCCTCTATGTACAACTAGAGCTGTGGCCTCATTATTTCTATACCTCTTACGAAAGTCGATCAAATATAAACGGGATTTTTGTTCCTAAACATCAACAGTTGGTAGGACTGGCGCCGCGCCTTTGCTATGCTTAGGCGCGACCATTACGAGTGTGGAGAGCGTGCTCTCATATACTTCCCGCCGTTTCGTCAGTAACGCTCACGATGTCGGAGCAACGGGTGCACCCCTCCACTGCGCAACGCATTATTAAAAAAAATTCTTGCTCGTGAAGGAGTTACAGCGGCGGAAATTGACTGCACAGTTCGGGGATCAAACATTGTCAAGAACGCGTGTGTTTGCTTGGCATAAAAAGTTCAAGGAAAGATGAGAACGTGTGGAAAATCAGCAGCACGATCGCCGTCCTTGGACCAGCATTACAGACGAAAACATTTGTGCGGTTAAAGACATTATTGACGACGATCGACGGACGAGAGTATCAGAAATTGCAAAACAAATCGGAATCAGTTACGAGAGCTGTCATGCAATCATCACAAACTACATACAGCTCCGTAAAGTGTGTTCCAGATGGGTTCCTCGCCTTTTGACCGAAAATCTGAAGTCGAGACGTTTGGAGGTCTGTCAGAGGCTTACAGCAAGGTTTGCGGAAGAAGGTGATGCATTTTTGAGTCGGATCGTCACTTGCGACGAAACATGGGTCCACCATTACATTCCCAAATTCAAACAAGCCAGTAAGGAGTGGCAGAGGAAAGGGGAGACAGCACCAGTGAAAGCCAAGACTCGACTGTCAGCTGGCAATGTTCCTGCAACCGTTTCTTTCGAACGGAGAGGCATTTTGCCGATTGATTTTTTGCATGAGCGACGCACAATCATTGTTGGTTATTACTGCGAGCTGTTGAACAAGGCGAGGGTTGCATATGGTCGCAAGAGACGAGACCAACGAATTTGACACGTCACCCGCTCCACGACAATGCGCGGCCCCATACCGCAGTTCTGTCTCCATGCTACAGGAAATGCACTGGACTACACTTTATCATCCTCCTTACAGCCCGGACATATCGCCCTGCGATTTCCATTTGTTCGGACCGCTTAAAGAAGCTCTAGGAGGGCAAGGATTTGAACATGACGAGAGTGTGGAAGACTTCGTGCGCGACTGGGTGGTGACACGACCCTGTTCCTTTTACGATGAGAGCATCTAAAAGCTGCCCATACGCTGGGTCAAATGCATTTCTAAAGCAGGAAACTATGTTGAAAAATAAATTATAGCCTTGTGTTTTTCAATGAATGAATGTAAATAAAAAATAAAATCCCTTTTATATTTCACCCCCCCCCCTCGCATCCTTAAATCGTTAGAAACTGAGTCTAACAATCGTCGTCTTAATCTCCCTCTACTTCTCTTACTCTCCATGACAGAGTCCATTATTCTCCTAGGTAACCTATCCTCCTCCATTCGCCTCATATGACCCCCACCACCGAAGCCGGTTTATGCGTACAGCTTCATCCATAGATTGCATTCCTAACTTAGCCTTTATCTCCTAATTCCGAGTACCCTCCTGCCATTGTACCCACTTGTTTTTAATGGCAATCATTCTCGCTACTTTCATGTCTGTTACTTCTAAATTATGAATAAGATATTCTGAGGCCACCCAGCTTTCACTCTCGTAAAGCAAAGTTGGTGTGAAAACAGACCGATGTAAAGATAGTTTCGACCGGGAGCTGACTTCCTTCTTACAAATTCCTGTTGATTGCAACTGCGAGCTCACTGCATTGGCTTTACTGCACCTTGATTCAATCTCACATACTATACTACCAATGTGGGAGAAAACACATCCTAAATACTTGAAATTACCTACCTGTTCCAGCTTTGTATCACCAATCTGACATTGAATTATCTTGGATTTCTTACCTACTGACATCAATATAGTATTTAAAAGGTTAATTTTCGTACCATGCTCATTGCACCTATTTTCAAGTTCCAACTGCAGGCTTTCGGCACAATCATTCAACAAATTTTAAAAATTGCGTCAGATTGTTTAATTTTGACTATAGCAGAACAAATTAAATGGAAAATTTCATTTCATGTGGAATGAATTTCAAGTACTAAAGTTGACTTTAAAATTCCGTTAAAATTGGGATTTCTAACCCTTTTATTTGAAATTCAATAGGTAAGAGTGGCTCAACTCCATACAAGAGCACTAATCTTTTCTCAGAATCTGGGTTTACAGAACTTCATGCAGTCTTGAAACGAAATCTAGGTTATTCAAGCTCTGTATCTGTTTACAAGATCATTAGCGGCGGACAAAAATAGCCCCTGGAAGATATTTCACCCACCTAGTTTCATTTTCTAAAATATGTACTGGTGACTTCCTGCGATGTTGAACGGTCCTCCTTAGGCTACAGGAGAATTTTATCAAATCCGCGCCAAACATCACGATAGAAAACATGTTGAATTACCTGGTGACAAACTGGGCATTGCGATAAAAAGAATTAACCTAATATTTGTGTTACTTAATACGAGTATAAAGACAGATCCTATATTAACTATATTTAATAACATTTATTTGTTTCATTTTCAGGGCATGAGGACAACAGGAAATTAGCTATAACAATACATTGCGTAATAAACTCCAATATTTACAGTGCATAATATTTTTCTTCTTCTTTTCTTCTTCTTCTTCTTCCTCTTCTTCGTCTGCGCGAATGGGTCCCTTAGGACCACGGGGAATCAACACTTGTTGAGCCTTCCTCCTTGTCCATTAAATCCCCATTTTCATATATTGTTGTAATTACTGCTCCTCCGACCAAGTACGTCGTGATGGTGCATAACATTTTTCTTCTTCTTCTTCCTATTTTTCTTCTGCGCGAATGGGTCACTTAGGACCACGGGGAATCAACACTTGTTGAGCCTTCCTCCTTGCCCATTAAATCCCCATTTTCATCGATGGTTGTAATTACTGCTCTTCCGACCAAGTACGTCGTGATGGTTTCTTCTCAACTTCCTCAAATAACCCCCTTGTGTAAAAAGAAAATTCTGTTTACCATTTCTATCCTGCTGATTTGGTGATCCTAAATTCAGTGAGGTCTTCCTCTACTTGCTTATACAATTTTAATCCCGCACGTTTCATTTGCAAAAAACTGCGTACTTGATAAGTAAGTCTGCTGTTACTCATTCTTTCCAAATGGCTTAAAAATTGAATTCGTCGCAGTCCCATTGTATCAGTAAGTTTGGATATTTTAAAATATATTTCCGAGTTGAGTTTGGGGTAATGTATTCCATTTTTAAATTCTTGGCCTTAAAATTTTTCACATTATTTTCCTTTCTTTAATCTCGAATTCTTACTTTGAATTTTATGATGTAAATTGAGGGTTTCTCTAGCATAAAGACATTCATGTTTGGTCACTGTTAAGTAATGACGAATTTTACTGTTCCAGGAGAAGCACTTTTTGTTATAAAAATTCATTGTTTGTTGAAAAGCAATTTCCATTTTCTGAATTCTTGAAGCTACTGATTTATTTTCATTGCCATGTTCTGTGATCCAATCACCTAAGTATTTAAATTCCTTTACCCTTGCAGTTTTATTCATTTCCGACTCATTGGATGAATGGTCAGTGTTGAGGCCTTCGGTTCAGAGGGTCCCAAGTTCGATTCCACCTGGGTCGGGGATTTAATCGCCTCTGATTCATACTTCTGGCCCGGAAACTGGATACTTGTGTTTATCCCAACACTTTCCTCTTCATATTCAGACAACACGCTAGACTACCAACCATCACAGAAACACGCAATAGTGATTATATATCTCCATATAAGGTTGGCGTCAGGAAGGGCATCCGGCCGTAAAACATGGACAAATCTATATGAGTGACACACCTCGTAACCGCGACCCCACAGAAGTGGGAAAAGCGGTGGTAGTAGTAGAAGAAGAAGACCCTTGCAGTTTTATTCATATCAATGGGTAGTTCAGGTGGAGCATATTTGATATTTGTCATAAATTAACATTATTTTTATTTGGGATTTTAAGTCCTATTTTTTCTGCTTGCTGTTACCTTATTTTCTAATATTTGAAGTATTTTATTATGCACTTTATGTGATTATTTAATACTGTCAAAATTAGAAATCAGTAGAATATATATATTATTTCAAAAACAACGACGAATTTCTCATAAAATATGCATGAATTTCAAACAATTATATTGTCTCATATCATAACCATTAGTCATTATAAAAGAAATAACGTATGCGGACTTCTTTCTGAATACAGTGCACACATATATTTTATGAAAGTTACATATTTAATGGCTTATTTCACTGATTACTACATTTTTGTACATATTACGCACTTTGAAATTTGTCTTCTGATTTGATTAATAGTGTCCACAAACATATGCACGAAAAGGGAAATGTTTTGTTCTACTTATTATTGTACTGCGACATCTTTCATAGTTATATTTGCAGACTTTATTACTCAGAGTTTCCGTTAATAAAATTCCCCACCCCCCACTCAGAGATTTACTGACCATCATCTTATAAATTATGCATATATTTCAAGGTTGTTGTAGACATTGCAATGTGTAATATACTCAAAGGAAGAGGTATGTGTCATGCTTGGCGAATGAACTTTACGATAACGGCTAAATAACATGTCTACTGTACAGTAGATATAAAACCACCACGTATTTACGGTTATTGTACATGTTCTGTCTCCATCATATCTTGACGTTGTACTTCAGTCTTTCTGTTCTCAGTTCCAGTAAAGACGTCTAAGAAGAAGAGAGTTAAAATCAAAATCATGCCTATCCAACATTTAGTTTCCCCTTGCAATTCCGCTCGAAAGTTTTGTCTGCTTATTTCGAAAACGAAACAAAAGACCAAAAGAATGGGTCATACAATTGTTACCATTTACTTTACGTGCACTGATAGAGATAGGTCATATGGCAACGATGGGATAGGAAAAGGATAGGAAGCAAACATGGCCTTAATTTTCCTGGTCTGAAAATGGTAAACAACGGAAAACCATCTTCAAGGCTGATGACAGCTTTAATAATGAGTTTCATATTTGTTTTATTCACTTTGTGGTTCCTTCATGAAGAGTCATAGTACTTTCAACAATTTTTGCATGTTTTCATGTGCATTTTTTTAGTGAAGGATTAATACTGATAAACCTTTGTGATCAATTCATCAAATTTTACATGTATTAATATACATTCGTATAGTGAAGGAATAATACTGATAAAACGTTGTGATCAATTTATATTAGTCAGCATTAATTATTAATCATAGTGTCACTAACACCGTTGTATCAATTACTTTAATTTACTATACCTTTACGTTCGCCATCTTGAATAATAATAATAATAATGTTATTTATTTTACGTTTCACTAACTACTTTTACGGTTTTCTGAAACGCCTAGATACCGGAATTTAGTCCCGCAGGATTATTTACTTATTAGGTAAATCTACAGATACGAGGCTAACGTATTTGAGCACCTTCAAATACCGGACTGAGCCAGGATCGAGCATGCCAAGTTGGGGTCATAAGGCCAGTGCCTCAATCGTCTGAGCAATTCAACCCGGCCTACTATACTTAATAATTACAATTATAAATTTTCCAGCTAACTCATTCCTGGTTGCCAGCGTTTCGCCCTCGTGTGCTAGGCTGGACTCATCAGTTGGTACCTAGCACACCTACCAAGACGCTGGCTAGTGCAGAGTTTGCTGGAAAATTTATAATTGTCCAATAACAGACCATTTATATTGGTATTATAAATTTACTCATTCGGAACAAATATTTCAGATTCCCTATGGGAATCAACATCTGTATCATCTGATGGCCAAGCTGGCATCAATTTTTGATAATGGGACAAAGTCTCACATTGTGCATTGGCACTGCCGGTGGCTACAATTAGCCTACGTAGTGGCCTCCATGGTATGCACTAGCCAGCGTCTTGATAGGTGTGCTAGGTACCAACGGATGAGCCCAACCTAGCACACGAGGGCGAAACGCTGGCAACCAGGAATGAGTTAGCTGGAAAATTTATAATTGTCCAATAACAAACCATTTATATTGGTATTATAAATTTACTCATTCGGAACAAATATTTCAGATTCCCTATGGGAATCAACATCTGTATCATCTGATGGCCAAGCAGACATCAATTTTTGATAAGGAGACAAAGTCTCACATAGTGCATTGGCACTGCCGGTGACTACAATTAGCCTACGTAGTGGCCTCCATGGTATGCACTAGCCAGCGTCTTGGTAGGTGCGCTAGGTACCAACTGATGAGCCCAGCCCAGCACACGAGGGCGAAACGCTGGCAACCAGAAATGAGTTAGCTGGAAAATTTATAATTGTCCAATAACAGACCATTTATATTGGTATTATAAATTTACTCATTCTGAACAAATATTTCAGATTCCCTATGGGAATCAACATCTGTATTAACCTCTGAGGTACGATGCGAAAGAGGATAAATTTTTACGGTCATCTTCTCAGAATGAACTCCAATAGATTAACCAAACAAATCTTGTAACTTCTTCAGTAACCCAACTGGTTTAAAGAAACTGAGAAAACCTCGTAGAATTAAAAATTACAGAAAATTAACTATTCGATCGAACACCTAAAGTAATAACTAAATACGAAATTATAAGGTTCCAAGACAAATGTACATTGCCAAACATGTTGTCCCAGAAGACGAGAGCAAATGAAGGAAAGAATGAGGAAATACTGGGCATTAAGAAAAGAACAACACAGAGAGAAATGATTGATTCATTGTATCCCAATGAGGGTGAAATGAAAGAGAATTAGGAAACGAATGACAGTCCTTGCAGTTCCTGTAAAATTTACTTCGGAGGACTTAATGGGTTTTGGAAATGGTCGATTCATGTGTAAACTGTGTCACAGCAATTAAAAATAAGTTTCTAGAGCGTTCCGGAATTTAAAAGAAATGACCTCGATGTTGTTGACCGCATGATATTCGGTCGCCCTTACAAGGTCGAAATACCGGGTATCCTAACGTCTCTCTTCTTATTTGACCGTAGACACGTTATATTCTCAATCAGGTGGTAGAAGTTTGAAGAGCGAGAGAGAGAGAGAGAGAGAGAGAGAGAGAGAGAGAGCGGAGTTTAGCGAACAAAATAAATAAATCCTTGTCATGATGCTCTTGCAGCTCTGAGCACGCACTGTCCAGGAGAAGGAGAGGAGATGGGGAGGAGAGAGGGCACACACACACACACAACTAAGGAAATAAAGTCGAATACAACTGTGAATGATTTATCTTGCCCTTGTATGTGTGAGCTGAGATACCAATAGATGATAACTTAGTTCGTGACTTGCTCGCTGCCAGCCACTTCCATCTGACAGTGTCTCCGGCTGTATACACTCGCTATATGTATTCAACGTACAAAGTTGTTATGTGTTAAACAGAGCTTCGAGAGCTACAGAAATTCCACTCTAATTCTGGTAAACTCCCAGAGAGTCGAGTGTAAATTCTGGAACTCTTTCCCAGTTTTCACTCCAGAATTAAAGCCATCACTGAACAGACCATCAAGGTCTATGGATAATAATAATAATAATAATAATAATAATAATAATAATAATAATAATAATAATAATAATAATAATAATTTGTAATCGAAGAAATTAAATTATGATTTCGTTTTAGGAACCCTATTTCTTGATATAGGCCAAAGGCAGGCATTTATAAAAGTGGAGGCACATGCTTCCCCTAGTGAACCGTTATTGCATTGTTCTACACAGGAGGCTTGCAGTGGTGTCTGAACAGCGCACTAGTGCCAGCTTCTTGGGAAGATGTAGCATTCCAACTGATTAGCCCACTGGTTCACTGGGGCCAAACGCTGGTAATTTCACGAATGAAAAAGCATAAAAAATTTTAAAGCTTAAATGTTTTTAAGATATATCATGTTGAGAGACCGAACATACGTGTGCACATTTGAAGACTTCAGAAAGGCATACGACTCCAGTGAAAACGGCGTGTTGCTTTATATAACTGCAGAAATAGGAGTCGACGAAAAACTCGTAGCAGTAATACGAGCAATCCTCACTAATTACATCTCCAAAGTATTTTTTTTCTCTGGTTGCTTTACGTCGCACCGACACAGATAGGTCTAATGTCGATGATGGTACGGAATGGTAAGGAGTGGGACGGAAACGGCCATGGCCTTAATTAAGATACAGCTCTAGCACTTGAATGGTGTGAAAGTGGGAAACCACGGAAAACCATCTTCAGGGCTGCCGACAGTGGGGGGTCGAACGCACTATCTTCCGGATGCAAGCTCACAGCTGCGCGCCCCTAACCGCACGGCCAACTCGCCCGGTAAGTAAAATATTCCAAGGATGCTACACCGCACCCTTTGGAATTAAAACGTGTGTTAGGCAGTGAGATTGACTCTTACTATTCTTGTTCAGCTGCGTACTGGAGAAAGTAATACAGGAGTGACGGCAGGTACTACAAGGTAGAAACTTGTTCAGACCTTCACGGATTGGACGAAGAAAAATGGAGTAGGAATTGACTGCTTAGCTTTTGCCGATGATTTAGCAATAATGGCAGAATTTTTTTTAAAACTGTAACAGAAGAAATTTATGTGCTGAAAGACGCAGCAGAACAAACAGGCTTACAGATATCCTTTGAAAAGACGAAAGTGATCTCGAACATTAAAGGCAATACGACACATTTGAACACCAAATATGGAACGATAAACCGTGTATATAAGTTCAAATACCTTGGTGAGCGGATCCAATCAAACGGACTAGATACAGAGGCCTTAGCGGCCAGACCTGAAACAAATGGAGGTAGGTTTCCATACCACCCGGAACATATATAATAAAAGGTGCTTTTCTATAAATAGGAGTACCAAAATTCACAGTCGTCAAGCCGGTATGCGTCTCTATGCGCCATAATGCCTTATCCTCTCCAGGAAGTGTGTGCGCTCGCTAAGTTACAGTAAAAAGAGAGACGGATTCTCCACAACATTCTTGGCCCAAGCTACTATTTTTTTGCAACTTGATTTACGTCGCACGGACACAGATAGGTCTAATGGCGAGGATATCATAGGAAAGGCCTAGGAGAGGGAAGGAAACGACCGTGGTCGTAAGGTACAGCCCCAGCATTTACCAGGTGTGAAAATGGGAAACCACAGAAAACCATCATTAGGGCTGCCGACAATGGGGCTCGAACCCACCATCCCACGGATGCAAGCTCACATCTCCGCGCCCCTAACCGCATGGCCAACTTTTACGGTGGCCCAAACTACAGAAACGGTTTGTACATAAGAAAATCCAGGCAGGAAATCTACTCTAAGGTACAGAAGATCACGGACACAATGCGCAAACCCGGGACTCGCTTCTACGGACACCTACGACGGATGGACGACTCCCGAGGGACAGAAAGCATTTTTAACTATGTTGATCCAAAACCAGACACAACGATTCCGTGGTACGTTAATATCAAGAAGGACCTCGAAGACATACACCTGCGACCAGATGACGCGCCCAAACGAGACATATTCAGAAGAAGCATTATGACTGCTGGAACTTTACGAGACGTGAAGTGAACTGGTGCAAAGTGGTCGGATGAACGTCGTGCTCGACAGAGCGAGCTAATGAAAACCTACTGGATCAATCGAAAACTGAGTAAACGCCAGAATGTACAGTGACACTTGTCGTGATCCCTAGTTGGCAGATTAACGACTAATAAATAATAATCATAATCTTACGGCTTCAACTACTCGTATCACGTTTCGACTATTACTGAAGTTCCCTCTGTGAGGCAGTGGTAAAGATCAATGACTCAAACTATATGTTACGTAGAAGTAGTCGCTTTTTTGAATAACGAAAAATAGTCTATTCGGCACATTCGGCTGTTGGATGTTGGATTGGCTGTCTTTGAAGACAATTACTTGACTCAACCCCCCGTGTACAAGAAAAGTCATGAACGGTTAAAGCCCCTTTCACACTAGGTTCTGGGAGCAGAGCTTTTGTATAGGCCTTAAACGGCGTGTGTTAGGAAACGCAGGTCTGGGTAATCAAAAGAGAATCTCCACGACCCCTTCGACTTAGGCTTCCTGTGACTCAGGCGATGTGGCCTGGAGGCAACATGTGCTTCATTCCGGCCCTGCCCTCTTCGTGACTCGCCATGGATTCTCGTATAAGGAAGTTAATAGCGTTCACACTAGTCACTTGAGCTCTCGATAAATTGAAGGAATTATGACCTATTTTAGGTAATGAGGTGCTAATTAATGCTGACTGAGGTAATTATAAAACTTTTGCAGGTGTCCGAGCAATCAAAAACATTTAAACGAAGGCTTTTTTTAGATGACCCAGAATTACATGGTGTAGTAAACAGCAACATCACCCCCAGCATATAATTTGCTCTCAAAGTAATCAAAGATTGAATTCTATGTTGTTCCAAGAAGGGCATTTTTGAAAAGTAAACTGTTACGAATAAAACACCGTCTGTTTTATTACTATAATTTATTTCAGGATGACCCAATAAATGCACACACACACACACACACACACACACACACACACACACACACACACACACACACACACACACACACACACACACACACAAAATTATTATTACATTCGTGGTTGAATATAATGTTATTGGCTTTACGTCCTACTAAATACTTTTACGGTTTTCGGAGACGCCGATGTGCCGGAATTTAGTCCCGCAGGAGTTGTTTCATTTGTTAGTAAATCTACCGACACAAGGCTGACGTATTTCAGCACCGGACTAAGCCAAGATCGAACCTGCCAAGTTGGGGTCAGAAAGCCAGCGCCTCAACCGTCTGAGTCACTTAGCCCGGCCAACCACGAATTACCACACTCGCTGATTGCTGTCCAATTACAAGTTTCCGTTCCTTACACACAGCATGGAGTCCCGGCTCGTTAGAATTACCTTAGAGGGCTATAATACTACTCACAGGCTCGCCTTAATTTCACTTCTCCAAGTCCTGTCACCCCACACAGCAACTGTGTACAGACAGGTTTGAACACAGGGCTAGTAGCCGCAAAACAAAACATGACTGTTCCTTGGTTCGACTCCTGAGACAGTCCAGTAATTCACACAGTCAAATACAGTGAACAACTAAGCAGCAACGACCCAAGAGGGTTAAAGGGTAGGAAAGTCCTCCTCCCAACAACGACCGTTAACACTCTTCCAATCACACTGACGTTACCTACTCCGGTCGCTGACTCTAGGACTATCCTCATTCCACAGAAGTACATACACAGAGTACTGTAAGGCAGTACACTGTCTTCCCTTCCGTCCGCCGTCTGCAGTCCAGCTGCTCACTATACACTCCGACGCGTCAACCACCCTTTCGTTCCGAGCTTCCTTTTTATAGCTCCGGTGATGTTCTCGTTTCCTCTTCCACAAACTCACAGGTAAACGAGCTGACGAGAAAATGCACCAGAAAGGCCTGCCTTTCCCCGCTCTACAGGCCGGCTGGGAGATCCCTGGTCGTTTGATTCATTAGCCCCTTCCACGAAGTTACCCTAAGGGCTAGCGCAGGGCTTGCACGTAATAAAACAGAAGTTCTCAGCTAAGGCTGACGGAGCATGAACAGTTTCTGCGAGCCTCTCTTTGGATGTGACAGCCTTTCACTCCACATGTGTGCATGCACGGAAAGTTGACGGTACGAAAATCAGCCTGTATAACAGGCAAGCTAAAAGCGAAACATTCGATATTCTAATATCGATAGGTAATTCAAGACCTCAACTAAACGGCACAATGACAAGTTTAAGCATGGAGATACAGCCTAAACTTGGTGCTTAGAGTGCCCGATCACGCGCACCCATTGAACTTCGAAGTGTTATGGCGAGTAAACGTGTCCAGCAATTTGAAGTATTCTTATTTTGTTCACAAATACAGGGTGGTTGGAAACAACGTGAACCGGGCATATCAGCGTTAGAGGGTTGGTCATACTGATAAATAATTTTAAAGAAATAATTCGATATCTCTCACCGATGTAATTTTATCAGCTGCTGAAGTTAGCCAATCAGATCACTCCGAGGGCAAATTCAAATGGGCTTTGCGCGGCGATGTTGTTAAACCTGTACATGGCTTAGGACCGGTATGTGAGCACCAGTCAGAGAATAAAACTACACCAGGGGAGGAGTTTGAATACAGACCTCTGAGCTGACAGGATCGCGTTACGGTGACACTGGCTGAAACCAAAGGGGTGGTTGTTTCCCGGCATGGCTCTCAAGGCGCCCGTAAGTCGCGTGCAGATTTAGCAACACTGCCGCGCAAAGTGCATTTGAATTTGCCCGCGGAGTGATCAGATTGGCTAACTTCAGCAGGTCATGAAATGGCAACGGTGCGAGATATCGAATGATTTCTTTAAACTTATCAGCATCACTAACTCTCTAACGCTCATATACCTGGTTCACAATGTGTTCTACCACCCTGTATACATTTTAACAAATAAAGGTCCTACGTGACATTATAGCAAATACAAGTAGAGTTGTTATGAATATTACAAAAAATATTAATAGAAAAATCAGCGATATGACCATGTAAAATCTAAATAATTCCACTTCAGCTTTTTCTACGCCCAAGACGATGAAACCCCAACGTCTGCCCGAATAATAATAATAATAATAATAATAATAATAATAATAATAATAATAATAATAATAATAATAATAATAATAATAATAATAATAATAATTTCGTGTGGCTGTTTCTAGCCGAGTGCAGCCCTTGTAAGGCAGACCCTCCGATGAGGGTGGGCGGCATCTGCCATGTGTCGGTAACTGCGTGTTATTGTGGTGGAGGATAGTGTTATGTGTGTTGTGTGAGTTGCAGTGATGTTTGGGACAGCACAAACACCCAGCCACTGGGCCACTGGAATTAACCGATGAAGGTTAAAATCCCCGACCCGGGCTGGAATCGAATCTGGGACCCTCTGAACTGAAGGCCAGTACGCTATTTGGGGACAAAGTTATGTCGAGTGAAAAATGCGAGAGTTTTTTGGTATGTTTAATATAGGCTTCTTAATGTAAATTCCGATCGATGATGTGTAGTCTGTATCACAGAATAGAGAAACTTACGCCAGACATAACAACATTGACGTTGTAGTCACCCAGAGACCAGGGATCTCAGTCAGACAGATGATGATGATGATTATGATGATGATGGCTGTTGTTTAAAGGGACATAACATTGAAATCACCGGTCCTGTGGTATAAGATGAAAGAAAATTAGAGCTTAACATTTTAAAATTTAACCACCGACGAGGATTAATGTGATAATGGTGATGAAAATGATTGTGAAATTAATGCAATCAATGGATCTTCTCAATGCCCTATTTCGATTATATAATTACAACGTAAATGAAACCGTAACAACATTAAGTAAGTCATTGCCGGGCTGTGTAGCTCAGGCAATAGAGTTTTGGCCTTTTGATCCCAGCTTGGCAGATTCATCCTGGCTCAATCAGATACGGACGTTTTCTTTTATTCTTTTACTGTGGGCTTCCTTTCTATCTTCAGACCAGGTTGTTTTTTCCTTTGGTCTTTTTTCTTGGTCAAGTTGCCATTTTTTATTTGATTCGTTTTGCCCAACTAAGGAGCCCGTTTGAACTAATTAGCACTTTTCTGTTTTTTTTTTTCTTCTTCTCTTCCCAATACCTCTTCATTCTCCCGCTGTGTTCCCATTTACGCTGTTCAGTCCTTCCTGTATTTAGTCGGGTGGGCTTTAAAGAAAATTAGTTCAATGTTCGGAATTTTATTCTCTCATTTAGGTCTTCAGTGATTTCTTTTAGCCAATTATTGCAATTATTCATTGATAAGGCTAAATTTAACATTTTCTTTGTGAGCCTGTTAATTATCTATTCAATATTAGAGGCCATGAAATTGTAACCGCTGTTTCCTGACGATATCTGTGATATTTTCTGTAACGTGATAGATTTCATGTTTTCTGGGGATTTTTCTTTCTTGTTTTTCGATCATCTTTATCCGAGATTTGCCATCAATTATAATAGTTTCAGATGCATTGAGGCATTGTTTCTATAACTTATATCACAAATATTATTAAAGTGACAAGCGAAAAACTTACTGAAACAAACAACAAATAGATAAAAACATAATCAAAAGAATAAAAGCTCAGCTTCTAGAGCGTAGTGTGAAAGGATCTAAGAAGACGTGAAACGTTCCTCAGTAAGACATGTTGACGAATTACTTTCTTTGCTCGCGTCACGGTACGGAAGCCGACTTTCCCCTGCTTATATCTTCGGTAACCACACCTGCCGCGGAAACAATGGATGGTGCAGTGGTAGGCAGGTAGATCACGACCGGGCATGATGTCAGCCTTCATGATCAATGGAACGGGTACGTCTTAAACCAGCACTCCGAACTGTACACCAAATATGGAACTCTATATTGAGGACCTCATTTCCTAAATCTGGAAATTAGAAATGAATACAGCACCTGTCAAATCAGATAGCTATCGATCAAGAGATAATAAAACTCTTCAATCATGCTATGACTTCAGGTAAGTCTGCTTCCCTAAATTACTTACAAGTTTTCGGCCTAACTGTAAGAATGTTTTGCCTCAGGCCCTGTGTTAAAAAACGGTTTATATTATTATTATTATTATTATTATTATTATTATTATTATTATTATTATTATTATTATTATTATTATTAGCAAATGTACCCGTGCTTCGCTACGGTATTCTACATTGTATACGGATTTCTCCGTAAATTACTGTAAAGGCAGTAAGTAAGATTATATTAAGTTGCATCTATAAACGGACTTCACCATCAGACGCCTCTTTTAGTGTTCAAAATGCTTGGTCCTATGACATCTTCTCGTATCTCCTATATTAATGTTAGATTGAGTTAGAGTCAAGGATGGGGTGAAATTTTGTAAAAGTGTTCACATTCTACTTTATACAGTATTTTTAATACTCATGTGACAGCTAGAATCATAAGATTTGGCTATCATATGGCCACTGATCATGTCAATGTGCGTGCCGAATGCCATCATTCTACCTTTCCTGTAAGTGTGCCAAACGATAACGTATACGTGTAAAAAGTACAAAATTAACTTGAAATCGAGAAATACAGCTCTATTTAACGTATAATGGTTAGAAATACAACAAAAAGTCATAGGACAAAAGTTGTAGATCTTTCCAAAATGAAATACTATTGTGCTTTCTGTTTTGTGATACGACTTACCGTTTAGACACCAATTATCCCGAAACGAAGGTCTGCACCGTCGTTAAAATTGCATCCATATTTTGATATTTACCGGAGACAAAACTTATACATTTGCATAGCTTAGAGTAGTTCTTCAAAGAAAAGTGTGTCCAGGTTTCGGGATTAGTACTCGCATACATACGGAGTAATTAAGGAAGAAAGCAATACAGTTAAAAGTTGAATATTAATAGAAAATAGGATTATAACTGAGGACAACCGGATGAGAAAAAAATATGTAAATACCAAGCGAATGTATTGGAAAATCTAATGCCCCTCAATAAATGATGCTGGTATGATTTATTAATATAAGAACGAGGTATCAGAGGAGAAAATCAGGCACAGGGATTCTTAGGTAAAAAGATAAGATGACTAATGGAGTTATTACTTAAGATATTCGAGGACGGTTATAACCTTCAAAGACATTCCATCAATAGCACGCAGAATGGCCGATGACGCCTCTCATGCTTTCTACGCAAGGAACAACCACGAATTTACAGGAATGATAACGAAAATGGCAATACGTTACTTCCCTGCCGGCAAGCAGTCAAGAGACGTTGCCATGGTAACCTGTAGGTTCGTTGTCGGTCTGTCGGTCATCAATGCAGAGCATGATACCCGCAGAAAATAGTCATTTTCTCCGCCATTTGAAGAGGAAGGTAAATTATGAATATAATATAAGTATTATTATTATTACTAGCAAATGTACCCGTGCTTCGTTAGGGTATTCTACATTGTATACGGATTTCTCCGTAAATTACCTCTTGGACATAAGGCCAATATGCTAAGCAGGCAACCTCCGAGCCGGATATCGACGCTAAGATAAGGAAAAAGAACCTAGTGGCCATGTCTTAAATACAGCCCCGGACTTTCACTGGTGGGAAAATGATAAACCACAGAAAACTATCTTCAGATAAACCAACGTTGAGGTTCAAAGTCATCAACTCTGAATACAAACCCACAACTACACGAACCGTAACCAACTTGCTAAATGAAAAAAACAGATGGATTGGCGAAATCAAAACAGGAAGGAATCGCACCAGCTGATGTTCGAAACAGGGTAATCCTCAGATCGTAAATTCACAAATGACGAGAGGTGTGGGGGTTGTCGGCCGTGGCCTATACTAGAAACTGTCCCAGCATTCTTCTTAGTGCAGAAGAATGGAAAACCACGGAAGACCATTCTCAGGTCAGCTGACGGTGGGTAACAGACCTTCTACGTCTCCCGAATGCAGAGGCGTAGAGCCACGGCAGAGCCGTGGACACCTCTCCTCTGCTCGGTTGCCCGGTCGGAGTGCAGTGCTGTCGAACCACGGACTAGCCGTGGACACTTGTAGGCCGAAGCAGACTCTGCATCCGCCGGCCCACTAAACGCTATACGAGGAATGCAAATAAATGGTTTTATGGAGATTTAAAGGAATTTTTGAATATGCTCATGGGTAAGGTATATATACATTCCATATCGTTTTCATTTAAGAACCACCGGACGAGTTGGCCATGCGGTTAGGGGTGCGCAGCTGTGAGCTTGCATCCGTGCGATAGTGGGTTCGAATCCCACTGTCGGCAGCCCTGAAGATGGTTATCCGTGGTTTCCCCACTTTCACACCAGGCAAATGTACCCTAATTAAGGCCACGGCCGATTCCTTCCAACTCCTTGCCCTTTCCTATTCCATCGTCGCCATAAGACTTATCCGTGTCGGTGCGACGTAAAGCCAACAACAAAAACAAAAATTAAGAGCCGATTGGAATCTTCGCACTCGACTAAATCTGAAAGTGAGAAATGAGTTTCAGGTTAAAAAATATCTGATACACACTCCACTCCTCACTACACGTTAAAAGGTGATCGGTACAGCAAAACACCTTCAAAAATTTTATTTTTCAAAGTATTTTTTTTAAATTCATAACCATAGTCTTCTAGTTTATTTTTTGAAATAATTATTTAAATATCTCCACTAGTTTTGAAGTAACGATTTAAAAAGCTAGACATTACATAGGCTATTTAAAGAGCTCTGCCGCACACGCAACTCATTTTCCCCAAAACTGTATTTTCAGAATCGTTTCCTTTGTAAATCCTGAATTATGCGGTGTAGTGTATTACAATTATTATATTTTTCTCCTTGTCTTAGTGATAGAGTCACTAAAAATTGGCAAAATTATGTAGCTAGGAGTGATAATTGTTTAGAAAATCTACATGCAAAAAAAATTGACCATAATATGTAATGTTTGTAACACAAAATTTAAATGATTAATTTGGAAAATATAATTCGGGAAGGGGTCAATTTTTCAGCTGTATTTTTAAACAGTGCATTTAAAAATCAAATCACTAATATATAGGGTGGTCGGAAACAACGTGAACAGGGTATATGAACGTTAGAGGGTTGGTCATACTGGTAAATAACTGGAAAAAAATTAGAGATCTCGCGCCGCTGTCTATTTATCAGCTGCTGAATTTAGCCAATCGGATCACTTCGCGGGCGACTTCAGATGCGCTTTACGAGGTAGTGTTGCCAATTCGGCGCGTGGCTTATGACCGGCCTGAGAACGCCAATAGAAGAAATGAACTTCTCCATGGGGGAGGGAACGTGATCAAGGATCTTCCTGTTGATAGGCTCTGCTCACAGCAAGCACGCTACTGTGGCACTGGCTGAAACTCACTACAGTGTTTGATGCTCATTTCTCCGCATTGCTCTCAAGCTCGACCAATCCACGCGCAGATTTAGCAACACCGCTAATTTTAATTTTCCCGCGAAACGATCTGATTGGTTAACTTCAACAGCTGATAAAATGACAATGGCGCGAGGTATCGATTAAAAAAACACTGATCAGTATGACCAACGTTCTAACACTCAAATACTTGCTTCCCGTTGTTTCCGATCACCATGTATATTGATAAATGGCTCAACTTTGAAGGAAACGGTGGGCACCTATATGCAATTAGTGATGGCAAAACTTTTCAGGATATAGATATATCGGTTTTTCGATCCATCGGTTTTAAAATATCGATGACATTAATATATCGACCCTCAAAATATCGATATATCGCCGATACATCCGTTTCTAAAATATTGGTCCTACGAATATTTAACACAGTGATTAAAGGATTCATTAGATTTAATAAGTCTTGACACAGATCAGAAAACAAGCTTAAAACAATGACCAAGTAACATGTCTTTTTCACTACAATGACACGTTATAAAAACATTTTCAGCCGAAAGATGTTACGATACATAGAAAAACGGTATTTGAAAGGTGTCTAGTAATGAGCTAATAACTTACACCGAAAAGTCATATGAAAAAACTACAAACGTATAATTTGTGTACGAAGTACATCTAATAATAATCATCGCAGCTCTTCTTCTTCTTCTTCTTCTTCTTCTTCTTCGTTTAGGCCTACGACGGACCACGTGGTTCTTAACTCTGGTGAGCTCTTTTCTTCCTCTTAGCCCAGCATTCCTTCATTCTAGCGCTATGGATGTATTTTCTTCCTTAAGTCCATTTCACTCCTACTCCTGGACGCAGTGATTTAGTTGTTAGTGACTGGAGAGAGTCAGATGTCTTGACTAACTTTCTAGACTTATCTCGGTTGTTAATGTCAATGTGATCAATGTTTAGGTACTGTCGGTCTTTCCGCACTAAATTCGTCCATTTGGCATTTGTTGCTTTCCCTCTAGATACAGTGTTGAAGATTCTTGAAGTGAGTCTCTGGCTGTCCATCCTAACTACGTGACCATAGAAGATTAGTCTTCTCTTCCTCATAGCTGTTGTAATGCTCTCTATTTTACTGTACAGTTCCTTGTTGTGCCTGAGTCTGTAGCCATCTCCTTCTTTAATGGGATCCATAATCCTTCTGAGGATCTTTCGCTCTTTCAGTTCTAGTTTTCTGAGTTGTCCTTTCCAGGTCATGTTTAGGCATTCTGCGGCGTACAGTACAGATGGTCTTACTACGGTGTTGTAGTGTCTACGTTTAAGATTCAAGGATAGGGATTTAGATTTGAGTATGTTCTTACAAAGATGATAAGCTCTTTCTAATTTATTGCATCTAACTTCATTGCAAGATCCTTATTAACAGTTGGGGTTATCCACTCTCCAAGATATTTGAATGAGTTGTCCTTGTGTATTATTTTGTCCCCCAAAAAAATGAAGTTGGGTGCTTCTCTGATGTTGGTCAGAAATTCTGTTTTATTGACAGCGATCTTTAGCCCTGATTTAGCTGCTATGCGTTCTAGGAAGGATAGCTGGTACGTAGCTTCTTCCATACTTGAAGCTAATGAAACATTTTCTTCCCAGTTTCTTTCCTCAGCACTGCAATTCCATGTGTTCGTGAAAAACTATGATGACGATCTTAGGACTATTTCCAATACCTCTTAGGTAAGCCATTTACCAAAAGCAGCTTGGATAACAGTTTGTCGTGATAGTTGTTACCGGCCTTTGAGACAGAGGTCGCTACGATGCTCAAGTATTGCCTAACTAACGTGTAAAGCTTAGGACAAACTGGTTTCAGGTCTTCCCACAACTCGAGCGGATTCACCCTGTAACTCCATGCAAGGTATGCACAAGGAATGAGTTGTGATATTACCACTGTATTCACCAAAGTGACTTGAGAAATAAAAATTCAAATTTCGTAACTGTAGCATGCAAATGTTGAAAGGGACTGGAAAAGAATGAAATCGTAGCCAAAGGTATTAGATTAAACAGAAATTTCGATATACTGGGCACAAAATATCGATATCGACAATATATCGGACCTCAAAATATCGATGTCAATATATCGACATTCTCTCTCAAAATATCGATATTTCAGCTATATCTATATTCATTTGCCATCTCTACTTGCAATGTGCCGTCATTTTGAATAATGAATTAGTGAGTTTGATAATATTAAAATCAATTGTGAGATATGTGCTAGCATTTTGAGCATGTATTATGCTTCATTTAGCAAGTCTCATTGCTGTATACGTAGAAGGAACTAAGATAAAAGAAATATCTAAAAACGCTCAAAATTTGAAGACTGTTTACTGTACCGATCCCCTTTTGCAGATAAGGATTCCTTGATAATTAATTTTCTATTTCGGTCTGTTTGACGACCAGAGGGGCATTAAGGTCATCGAGATGAAGGTACACTGATCCAATCACAAATCTTGTCGGCCGAGAAGCCCCACAGCAACTACATTGTATAGTCTGTTAAGTGCCCTAATCTGTTAGCGGTGATTTCAATCTGCCCGACATGTGTTGTGGCTAGGGGCCACAGTGTGTTGTATCTTGTCTCCGTCTACTTTATAGCCCAAGCTCGATAAACAATTTCTCTAGGGGGAAAAAAGAACTAGAAAAAATAATATAATGGCCATTCCCATCAAAAAGTATTGTTACGAAGTCGCTTAATGAACCAGTCTCTGACACTTCTGAATTGTGGCAGACGGTACCTTACTCTGTGTGCGGGCGTCTGTTTTGCTTGCCTGTTTCAATGGACAACTCGCTGCGGCAGCTTAGCTCATTGGATATCTAAATAACTGGCCTTTCCAATCGTCCAGCATCTTAATTATGATACCCAGTTGCATCTGTAAGTTAAACTCAGGTAATTTCCAGGCTCTGGATGTTGGTATTGACGATTATTTCAATCAGTCACGTCTGATCTGCATTTAGTGTTGTAGCTTATGTGACAGATTCCCTATCAGTTGTTTACCTACGTTTTCCTTAATTGATTTCTAAGACTTTGGAAATCTATCGAACATCTCTATTGGTCAATTATTACAATCCCTAACTCCTCCTCCTATAAACGCACATTTGCCTCATTTGTCCTCTTGAGTTGCAAAAATAAATTTATTTATTTATTTATTTATTTTATTTATTTATTTATTTATTTATTTATTTATAACAAAAGAGTAACCTAAGCCAAGGCTCATAATGGTGCAGTACAATTAATTACGTTTGGCAACAGAGATGATATTTGAAAACATCATAGTCTAATACACTTTGCAATGAATTAATTATAATATTAAGGTATCATAGTGATAGAAAGCAAATATGAAAAGCAGTAACATAGTATACTAAATCAGTACTCTATAGGCTTGACACTTTTACTTTTAGAAAATTAACAAGCTTGGTTTTAAAGATTGGTAATTTGGTGGCTTCTCGAATATGCTCAGGAATACTATTGAAAAACTTTATAGAGTAATGCCATAAAGAATTAGTGCCATACTTAGCGGACTTTGATGATTTACATTGAATTTTAGTAGATCCTCTTGTGCTGCATAGTGTGTTGGAATGACCTTGTCCATTTTTCAATGTATACAACATAATAGCTGAAGCATTTTTACGAAGACCATATAGTGACAGCACATGACAATACTGGTAGACCTGTATGGTTGGTGTTAAGGTGAGTAAGTTGAAGAGTATTTTCAGTGCTCTTTTCTGCAAGAGACTGACCTTTTAAAATTGTTCTTTACCGCGACATGCGCAGATATTAATCATATAATTCAGGTGGATTTCAATTAGTGCATGATAAATACTCTTCAACAATCCCCGAGAAACTTTGTATTTTAATCGGCTGAGTAAACAAATAGCAGAGGTTATTCTATCATACAGCATTGTGATGTGATTCTCCCACGTTAGCGACTCATCTATGCTAAGTCCTAGAAATTTGGTTGCTTGAACTCGAGATATAACTTGGTCATAGAAACTTAAGTTGATGTCTAGAGGAAATGTACATAATGGTTTTTGAAATATGATATAGTTAGTTTTAGTATGATTAATTCTTAGTCAGTTGATAGTAATCCAAGTCTGAATTAAAGATATGTCACGTTGCATGTTTTCTTCAAGATTATATTTACAATTCCCTGTGTAAAAAATACTTGTGTCATCAGAAAATGATGACAATCAGCCAAACAGTTCCCAATATCATTGACAAATACAATAAATAATATTCTTCCTAGAACAGAACCTTGAGGCACACCAGCTACTATAGTCTGCAATGTGCCTTCTGCTCCCATACAACAAATTGTACCCTGTCTCTGAGATAATCTGTAAACCAGTTACGTGCTAGACCTCTAACCCCTGCTGCTTCCAATTTGATTTATGTCGCACTGATTCAGATAGGTCTTATTGCGACGATAGGATATGAAACTGCTAGGAGGGGGAAGGAAGAGTCCGTAACCTTAATTAAGGTACTATTATTATCATTATTATTATTATTATTATTATTATTATTATTATTATTATTATTATTATTATTATTTCCGGATAGAATTAGGCCCAGAACGAAATCATCAAGGAGATAAGAGCGAAGAAGTTTGAAGGTTGCAAAGTATGAGATTGATAGAATACTGGAAAAACCAGAAGAAACGAAGCTAATATGAATTACCGTGATCCTTAGATGGCCAAAACGAAAAGAAGAAGAAAAATAATGTTATTTGTTTCTTCGTCCCATTATCCACGGTATTCAAGATGCCGAGGTGCGGAATTTAGTCCCTCAATAATTATTTTACGTGCAAGTAGATCCACCGACAAGAGGCTGGCTTTTTTAGCACCTTGAGCAAATACCACCGGACTGAGCCAGGATCGAACTGCCAAGTTGGGGTCAGAAGGTCAGCGCCACTCAGCCCGTAAATTATTAAGTTATATCCTTAAGATTTATCTGGTGTGAAAATGGGAAACCACGGAAAACCATCTTTAGGACTGAGGACTATAGGGTTCGAAACTACAATCTCCCAAATGCAAGTTGAGATTTACAACTTTATTTTCATATTAAGATCTTTCGTAATTTTAAAACCTCCATCCAAGTTTATGCATCTACTAATGTCATTCCGTGCTATATCTCCGCTGAGACTTTGTAACATACCACTTAGTTGAGAAGTTCGTCTCTTTACTCCCACGTCTTCTCAACCCAAAGTTTACAATATTTTAGTAACATTATTTTTTTTATCGGAAATAATAATAATAATAATCGTATGGCCTCAGCTACCGTGTGCAGACATTTCAATTTGACGCCATCTGGCTGTCTGCTCGTCAATTTCGACGTTCCGTTTTACTCTAGGCCCCCACTAGATGGCAGACCAAGTAAACCGAAACTCTCTTGGGCGTCTATGGCTGAGATTTAATTAATTTTGTCGGGTAAACACCAAATGTGTCACCAGAGATCTTTTACATGCCGACATCGTACGACATGGAGTGTCGAATGGACTTTTTTCCGCCCTTCAAAAATCCGACTACCTCTGCCGGGTTTGAACCCGCTATCTTGGGATCCGGAGGCCGACACTCTACCGCTGATCCACAACAAATCGTGCTGATTTCCTTTCAGTCTATTCCAGTTCTCAAATGAAGTAACGCTGTTTAGGGTTCCATTCACCGGGTCTTAGCAGTGACCTATTCGCCAACCCATTAACATCCCTACTGAAAATCCTCAGCCTGCTTCCAATCATTCGAACGGGTCAGGAATATAATGTATGAAGCCCCATCTAACGGCGAGGATAGGAATAATGCCGGCTGCCGAAGCCTGTCGCACTTCTCTGGGACAATAAGTAATGACTGGCAGATGAAATTAAACTATATTGGAGAGTGTTGCTGGAATGAAAGATGAGTACCCACATCTGCTTTGTCCAGCACAAATCTCACATGAAGTGACGGGGATTTGAACCACGGAACCCAGCGCTGAAAGGCCGGCGCGCTGCCATCTGACCCACGGAGGCTCCTCTCGCATCATTATTGCAGCCCCTAAATGCACTCATAATGGTATGAAGAGATCTGTAGCCTTTATTTACAATCACGTTGATGTGATTACCCATCATTGTTTTAAGAGGGAATAAAACGGGCAGCAATTCACTCGTAACGCTATTCATGAGCAAAATATGATATTCAAATTGTTGTAGATCATTGATTTTGAGAACACTTCTCTTCTTTCAACACAGCTGATTGTGAAATGAAGAAATCATATAATATTGACATGATTGGAAAATACCATATGGTATGTCCATGAGCTTGTGAACTTTGCTTGCTAGATTAATAAATGTAGGAGTAATTTGCAAGCAAATAATTACGGGTCACTGGTGACATAAATCCTCGCTGGTTTAAACTTTCTCTGAAGTTAGAGCCGGTTGAGGCTGACTTGAGAGCGGTATGAACCAAGCAGAAGGTGGTCAACAACAACAACAAAAAAAGATGAAGAAGAATTGGTCCAGTTCATCGTGTGACCGTTTATCTTCTAACACATGATCCCCATTAATCTCCTCGTATTGATGTAGTAACCTACCTGCCGGAAGAGGAACCGCCATATGCGAGCATGGGACTTCATTCTGCTCACTATCATGCGCACTTTCTATGCAATGAGTGACATCATGTAATACTTGTTACTTTGTGCCAAATATTTTATATTTAATAAACACGTCCTTGTTGGGAATTAATGAGCTTGTCTCGTTTCACGGAGACTGATGGAACGGCGACTGCCCTCATCTGTGCTATGATATATATTTCCAGTCTTGATTACAGGCTATTCGACAGCTTAGTTACGCCGCACGGTCCCTGCAATATAACCGTATATGGTAACCTACTCTATAGTTTATTACTCAGTCAGCCATTTAGCACACCGTGTCATTCACCGGTACAAGAAAGTGCTAAGCAAACACATGAGCTTGAACAGATGTTCCAACAACAGGAATTAGCGACCAAATAAAACCCATTTCCTTCACAAATTTCACTGCTTTGCCCTATACTCTTCCTCACGTTTAGGAGTGTGAAAATGATATGGGTAGGGGTGGTGATATATCGCAATAGTGAAATTATGATAAACACTTATAAAGGCTTGTACCATGTATTTTCACTTCTCACGACCTCCAAACCACTTTTTAATGCGTTTCGAAAATGTGATGAAATTTATTCAAACAACCCAAACAATTTTTCAAATCAACCTATATAGTTTCTTTGTTTAACTCTTCACAACACTTGAACCAAGAGTCTGTGTCTCATTGAACTGCCTGCAAATGATGTTGGCTTTAAGCTGAAATACTCAAGAGTTTTCCCAAGCAACTCCGCAATACATTTTGGTTCCTACAAAGATATTTCAGAAAATACAGGGTAATTATTCCTTTCACCCTTCTTTTACGTCGCACCATCAAATGTAGCTCTTATGGCACTAACCAAGTGCTTGTAAAAGTAAAACTCAAAACTTTCTGCTCGGAGGAAAGTAGCCGACCTAAAGCTGCTATAAACAGCATGTAATATTTTATTTAGGTCACCAGAGTTAGTTCCCTTGTTGCCAATCCACGTCCCTTCTCTCTGCCATATTCCTTACTCCCGGTTGGCTCTTACCTAAAGGTCCATCTCTATACGTATTTCAGTCATGGTTAATACGTTACCTACCAACAGAAACCTACATATCTTAATATCGTATCCTTCTTTCTGTCATGATATTTCTTACATGACTTGATTTTCCTTCTGGTTCTTTCCTGTCTCTCCTCTTGTACTTAAGTGAGCTTTCCTTTGTTTATGTCGCTGTTAATTTAAATGTGTAAAGATAATATTGTACAGTTTATTGTATATATCTATCTGTTTCTATATGATTCATTTTAGATTAATCACTTTTGTGCATATTACGGATCTTTGTACTTCGGTGCTATGTTGTTACTAATCATAAATAAATACATAAATGAATAATATAAATACTGGGATATGACCGGGTAGGAATTGACCGTGGCTTTGCCTGAGGTACAACCCTAGCATTTTGTCAGCCAAACCGTCACACGTTTGTCAAGTCCAATAGCCCACATTTTTGTTAGTAGTCTCCCATCACCTACCCTATCAAAAGGCTCGAATAGGTAAAAAATTATACAATCCATTTGCCTTCCTGAATCTAAAATATCTACTATTGGGTGTAGAAGAGGAACTGGAAGCATCGGGTGGATGTGCAGAAGAGATATGTGGGAGAAAATCTCGTAAGGTGAAAAAGAGAGACCCCTCGGTGGAGTAATAGAGTAAACCAATTTCCAATTTCACGGAATAAAAAAGACATGGAAAGAATGGAAATATAAGAAACTGGCAGACATATTCAGAAGCAAATAAAATTGGCTGTAGTGGTTCTTACTGATTTAAATTGTTGTTTTTTCTAGTGGTTTTACGTCGCACCGACACAGATAGGTCTTATGGCGACGATGGGACAGGGAAGGGCTAGGAGTGGGAAGGAAGCGGCCGTGGCCATAATTAAGGTACAGCCCCAGCATTTGCCTGGTGTGAAAATGGGAAACCACGGAAAACCATTTTCAGAGCTGCCGACAGTGGGATTCGAACCTACTATCTCCCGAATACTGGATACTGGCCGCACCTAAGCGACTACAGCTATTGAGCTCGGTACAGTGGGATTCGAACCCACTATCTCCCGGATGTAAGCTCACAGCCGCGCGCCTCTAACCGCACGGCCAACTCGCCCAGTACTGATTTAGATTGGTATTCTGAACATGTATTTGGGCGAAAAGCCTGCAAAATTCAATAATACACTGAATTTCAAATCGAGCGTTACATCTATATTCTTACGGCAATGCTAGCAACGTAAATAATGAAGCTGTTATTGCAAATGAGTGGAAATGGAAAGGGTTTCAACACCTCTTAATGTCTTGTAACAAGGGAGCACTACAAAGTAATGCCACAGCATTTGCCTTCAGGACGGCCGATTGTGGAATTCGAAAGAAACACTTTCATCAAGATTAAAAACATTATCAAATGGGAGCACTAAGCCAAAAATATTATCAAGGTCCTTCTCACTGCCTGAAGTAGATACTCTTACGCAACATTAGTTCCTTAACCGGGCCCGCGGTCTGAGAGTAACGTGCCTGCTGCCTCTTACCCAATTCCTGCCAAGGCAGTGATTTTTATCTGAATGTGACGACTGCTTCGAGGTCAATTCAGCCTATCTAAGAACAATAAATGAGTTACCTGGTGGTGAGATAACGTAAATTCGTATCCTCATCCTGAGATGTTGCGATGGAGGTGAGCTGCATCTACCATTTTAAACCATATTTCAGGCAGTATCTGGAATCCAACCCCGGCCCCCGTAATGCTAACCGTTACGCTACAGAGGCGGACAAAAGTAAACTCAGGTCATGACCCCGAGGTGCTACAGCTATTTTCGGATACACCCCCAAGGGAGACGAGCAACGCGTACAATCATACTCAAATACCAGCACTCCTGCCATTCATAAATCTCTGGCAGTACCGGGAATCGAAAATAGGCCTCCGAGGATGGCAGGTAACAGTGCTAACCAATACACTACAGGGGCGGACGATGGTGAAATAGATGCCCCAGTCTAGAAAGCCAAGAACAACGACTGAGAGGATTCGTCGAACTGACCACGTTCCACCTCGTATTCTGCAGGCCTTCAGGGTGAGCAGTAGTCACTGGATAGGCCAAGGCCTATCAAGGATGTAGTGACATTTTTAGTATTGTTCCTCTTAAAAAACTTAAACCTTAAATGCACAACCTTGCATAAAAATATGCAAAGGAGAATTTACTTGCTGGTTATATCTGCTTTACGAATTTACAAGTGTTCATTTACTTCTACCTTGCAGACAAACTCGCTAGGGATCGCTAGTGTATTAAATAACGAAAAATTCTTTTATTTTGTGATTTTTCTTGCTAATGCTGGAGTGAACTTTTAACAGTTAAGATAAAACACACAAAAACTGTTATTTTACTCGGAGAATTCGTGAGCAAGGACATCCCTAAGATTTTTTTTGCTATTTCTTTTATGTCGCACCGACACAGATAGGTCTTAAGGCGACGATGGGATTGGAATGACCTAGGAATGGGAAAGAAGTGGCCGTGACCTTAATTAACGTACAGCCCCAGCATTTGCCTGGTGTGAAACCACCATCACTAAGATTGAAGTGTGGCAGGAGCTACAATAATCCTACAGCTTTGCATAAACCGGTACGAGAGACAATCAAAAGTCTTAACATTTTGATTGATTAAAATAAATAACTCAATAAATAAATAAATAAATAAATAAATAAAAATATTTTGACAAATACCTTTTAAAAATACTTTCTGAAAATAATATATTACTTTTGGAATGTAAAACCATCATATTTAAATTAAATAGTAAATTGCACCTTTAAGGGTTAATTATGATAAAATTATGTCACATTTAAATCAGAAATGACACTAAAAATAGATGCCGAAATAAAATCTAAACATTTCAAAATGATGGCTAATGAAATTTCATAAATTTGACCGTTTTAATGCATGGGACATACGGCATTGAAACTCCTCTTAATTGGAATTCACTATCAGAGGGTCTAGGCTAAATAAACAAGAAGTGACACCTCTTGACTCGGACAGCAGCAGCAGTAGCAGTGACTGTTGCTATTCCTCACTTTGGAGATGAATTTTAACGGTCCATTAACTCACTCCGTGTCCTCTGTCTGTACACTCATCTGCGTAGGTACATCAATCTTACGCTTGGCGACCCCGTCTCTCAAGCACTCATTGGAACGGCGAACTCTCATTACCATAATGACCAGGAAATAAAAACTATGAGAGGTACTCTCACAGTGTGTTAAGGTATTCCCTAAGCTTACTACCGAATTAACCTTTGATGCTAATTATAATAATAATAATAATATTTTTATTAGCAGGAAATGTGCACACTGTACATTAACAGGGTTATTCTACGCTCAGCTCGGTCAAAGATAACGTCCTTTTCTTGCACTGAATGCCACGCTCTTTCACATAGCTGGTCACAACTCATACGCACGCAATTTAAATCCTGTTCATTGTATTTCATTTGCTGACAAATTTTGTAAAGAAAACTATGCATAGCAAACAAAGCGAGTCACTAAATGCCTCATATCAAACACGCTATTGCTTCACTTTGTTAATGCGTCAGTTGAGTAGAATTCTTCGCATTCTTCGACTTTCTTCTTTCCCCATTTCTTCCAAAACTTCCTTGTAGTTCATTGTATGGGGAAGATCCATCTGAAGCCGTAAGTCTTCTATAAAGATAGTCTCTCTTGTCATTTCATATTGTACTAAAAGAGAGGCGCAAATTTGGATATACCTAGAAAGCTTTTTAGTGATATTACTTCGACATCCTCTGTTTCTTTCGAATCTTGCTTGCTAAGCTAGTAATCTTGACCATAATGGCCGGTATTGGGTCCGTATTGACTTGATCACAATAAATAGAGAGGTGGATGATCCACCCAGTCAATAAGGTGAAGGGCAAATATAAAAACAATTAACACATAGCATTGACTGGGCGGATATTCCACCTCTCTATTTCTTGCTTAGATCGTCTCAAACAAGTGCCAGTCCATAAGTGACTGTGGTGTTAATTTCATTTTGTATAATATTGTTGCTGTTTATAATGAACTAGCAAATGTACCCGTGCTTCGCTACGGTATTCTACATTGTATACGGATATCGACGTAAATACTGTGCGTGCAGCAAATGAGATTGTTTTAAAATTGCATGTCTCTTAGCCTTATCCGAGAAATAGCATGGGGAGGTCCACATATGTTGTTTCCAATGTAAAGTGAGGGTTGCGGAGTTGTGATGATAACGGCAGGCTCACTTGCCTACTGCCATTCACAATCGAGTTGGCAAGTTTACATTATAATTGCAGGCCCCAATGCATTTTCCGAGAAACTGCATGGGCAGGTCTCCATACGTTGTTTCGAATGGAAAGTGTGAGTTGCAGAGTTGTGATGATAACGGCAGGCTTACTTGCCTACTGCCGTCCACAATTTAGTTGGGAAGTTTATACTATAATGGCAGGCCCCATTGCCTACTGTGCGGTCACAATCTATTTGAGGAGTTTTTATTATAATGGCAGTCCCCGTTTTCTACTTCCAGACAGATTACAGTTGAGGAGCTTTTATTATAATGGCAGGCAACCTCCCTACTGCCAGTCAAAATTGAGTTGTGCTATTATCCTTATAATGCCAGGCCCCTTTTCCTAATGCCAGCCAGCTTACTGCCAGTCACACCGAGGTGGTAAGTTTTCATTAACATAACAGGCTACTATGCCTAATGCCAGTCACATTTTAGATGGATACATTGGTTCATAATGGCGGGCGCGCTTGCCCACAGCCAAACACAATCAGGTAGGGGAGTTTTGAACAAAATTTCACGCTCTCTTGTCTTCTGGAAGTCAAATCGAGAAGGGAATTATTCATTACAATGCTAGACCCTCCTTACTAATGCCAGTTACACAAATGTTGAAAGAGGACTCCATTCCTACTACCAGGCAAATTCGATATGGGGAGTAGGCCTACTGATTACAATAGCAGTCGCACCCTTTCTCGATCGCTAAAAATGTACAACAGTGAACATATATACGAATGTACATGCACGTTTACAATATTTCAGAGCTTCATTTAGAGATTAACTGCCGCCAAACAGTAAGTCATATCGTCAAATGGATTGTAGCATAAAACGTCGTGTGTAGCGGTCTAAATTGCTGGTCCTGTGATATTTTCTCCTATGTCATGTAGTCATGGATCAGATTGAGTTAGAAACGTTGAATAGGGTGACATTTGGGTAAGATTGTCTAACAGTGCATTACTTTTCGGATAATTATGTGACAGCTACAAACATAACATATGGGTCACATACGGATACCGGATGAGTCAATATCCGTGCCGAATTTGATGATTCTATCTTACATAGAAGTGATTCAAAGTATGAATTATCGTGTAAAATGTGAAAAAATTATTTACAATGGAGAAATAGAGAAATATAACATATAAGGAATAGAGATACGACAAAAAGTAATAGGTCCAAAGTTGTAGATTACTCCAAATTGAACTAAGATTTAGGGATCCGTTTTGTGATAGGACTTAATGTTTAGCCACGAAATACCCCGAAACCAAGGTCTGCACTGTCATTAAAATTGCCTCTATATTTCGAAACTTATCCGGGATAAAAAGTGAAAAATTTTACGTCAGTTACAGGCTAAAAGGTATAATTTTGCCAAATTTTAATTTTCTAGCTCGTATGGCAGATTGTGCCGCCATCTTGATTTTGAAGGAAGGGGGATAAAAATTAAGAAATTCCTGAAAATTAATGGAGACGTTACTAAGAAACTACAAAGAAATGAGCTGCCGTATGTCACTGAAGGTACACATCTTGCATTTTCTTTGGACTTCTTTCCTGAGAACTTGGCGGCTGTAAGTGATGAGCAGGGAGAGTGATTTCACGAAGACATTGCTACAATGGAGCAACGGTATGGAGGAAGATGGGATCCTCGGATGATAGGCGATTATTGTTGGTTTATACAAGGGGAAGATTCCAGTTCACATAAGAGAAAAAATAAGTAGTTTTTATATGTCTTAATAGCTGGTCAGTTATTAATATACCAGTTGTATCATATCTAAGCTACCCTTGAAGACTTTCATACAAAAATGTGAACACAGTAATTTTTAACAGATCAAAAATCCTGATTCATTCAATGTATCAAGTAAATTTTATAACGTAAAATCGTGACGTGTTATGAACTTTTCACTGTCATTTTCGTGTTCAACGCATGCATTTTAGTTAAGATGAGGGTATTTTATTAATGTTATTATGGGAGAAAAGTTCAAATCTGTTGATCGTTTAATAAACAGTTTAAGCTGGTGTTCTTCAAATTAAAGGGCTAAGATAAGTTAGTTTATCTATCAGTTCTGTCTGCCTAAGTTTGTAGTATCTGGAATATTCTGAGGAGACTTTTGGGAGTCTTCTTTCTTTTTGCTCGAATTGTTCTTCTACCTTTTTTCCACATCTGTAGGGTGGCGGGTACGAACCTTGTCACGCATGTGGATATGGATCTGTTTTACGGCCATATGTCCTTCCTGGCGCCAAGCCTATAAGGAGGGTATAATTAGTATTGCGTGTTTTTTTTTTGTGACTGGTGGTGTCGTGTATTGTCTGAATATGAAGAGGAACGTGTTGGGGCAAACATAAACCCAGTTTGCGAGCCGGAGGAATTAATAGGAGGCGATTAAATTTCTCGAAACAACCGGGAATCGAACCCGACACACTGTGAGCCAAAGGCCTCGTCGCTAACGATTCAGCTAATAAGTCGGACACAAGACTTCAGGGATTATTATGTTAAAACATAATTTCCATTTGGAGGAAACTTTACAGTCTAGAAAAATTGTGTATTGATCATCGCTTAGAAGGAAAAGTTTCCCATTGGGTGCAAAAATTGTTACACTTGCTTATTTTCGCGGTTTTGCTCTCGGTGTCAATTTCTAGGAACACTCTCCCTATTTCGTCGCGTTTGGGGAGAATTGAAAGTTCGATTTTCCTATGAATTTTGTGATTATGTTCTATGTATGGTACCAAGTTTAAAGTTTGTAATGTGCCTGGAGGTGCTTGATGTTTTGGTGACTACTTACATTTTTAATATAGCTTTAAACATCGGTACCCTTCTAATTTCATATGTTAAAACGGATTGTATTATTTTAAGAAAATACAGGTGTTTCGCTGTAAGGCATATTTTTCAGTGTTCCTTAGTCCATTGAGGTAGGTTACTGTAATTAATCCTATCCTTTATTGAATCGCGTAGCAACGACCGTGAATGGAAGATTAATTATATTTTGCTGTATACTCTATTTGTAGCAGTCTACTATTCTCACTCCGACTACGGCATTGAGCTGGGTACTTCAGTGGAGCACCTCCTTATAAACTACGTTAACTGTTTTCCCGTTGGTTGTGAGTAGATATAGGTCACGTGGAGAAGTCACGCGTGAGCAGGCAACATATAATTGGCCGTGGGAAAAGCAGGGCGAAGTCAAATCAATTCCTGTAGTTTTGATTGTCTGGCCCTGCGATTTATTGATTGTCATCCCAAAGCATAGCTTCACCGGGAACTGAGTCCTCCTAAAAGGAATAGGGTAGTCTGAAGGTACCAGTGGAATGCGAGGAATGTAAACACTTTCTCCCCTACCGATGCCTGTTATTATGGTTGCCTCTATTACCCTAGCCATTAACTTGTTCACCTGCAGCCTTGTTCCGTTACATAGAGCAGGGGGCTTCAAGTTTCTGAGGCACATTATGGGAGAATTAACCTTGAGTGTAAGTTTATTTGGAGGCATCCCAGGAGGGGTCAGAGAATTGAGAAACTCAATGGGGTAGTTGATAGAATCACTCTCTTCGACTGTGCGATCAGTTGATAGGTAGGTTCTTTCTTCGGCCGAGAAAAGGTGCAAAATCCTACTGTTGATGCTATCAACTGTCTCGTTCCTGGGGGCGAGAATAGCTCTTTCGCAGAACCATTCCAAAGGTTTGGCATGAAGGTTGCCGATGTCTGGATACACTCTTGAGATTAGTCCTTCTATAGAATCGACCTTATTTCCCAGTTCCTTAGACAATTCAATCTCCCCGTTGATCTCTAAAACATCCCCATTCCCTATCTGCAGTAATAAGTCGGCAAACCTTTGCGCCTCAAGGTCTCCTGAATTGTGGACTCTCATGTTTGTTGCAAGTTTAAGAGTCTCGACATACGACCAAAGGTGAGAGCTCTTCATTGATGCCTTGACTTCATCAGCGCGAGTGCCTCTTGGTAGGACTGGTAACGTTTGCCGAAAGTCGCCTGAGAGCAGAACTGTCACTCCACCCATCACTCTATGAGTGTCATGCAGATCTTGGAGAGTTGTATCTAATGCTTCCAGGGCTCGTCTGTGAGACATAGAAATTTCGTCCCAGACAATTAGAACACTTTCCTTCAGCACTCTGGCGTCCACTGTCCCCTTTTTTATATTGCACGTAGGATTATCCTCGTAGTTTAAGTTGAGAGGCAATTTAAAGGCAGAGTGAGCTGTCTGGCCGCCTGGCAGTGGCTGCAATGCCTGATGAAGCAACAGCTAAAGCTATCTGCCCGCGAGACCTTACATGGGAAAGTATTAGACTAAGGAGAAATGTTTTCCCCGTACCACCTGGTGCTTCCAAAAAGTATAGCTTCCCCAAGTGTTTATGGACACTGTCTAAAATGGCATAGTAGGCAGACCTCTGCTCTAAGTTTAGAAGAGGTTCATTGGCGTTGACAAAGATCTTCAGCTGGAAAGTATCATAGTTCTTTTCCACAGAGTATCTACTGCAAATGTCTCCCGCGGCACTGCCGTCTGGAGCAGGTAGGCCGAAGCTGTCCACAGTTCTACCACAGGACTTCAGGAGTTCCGTCTGAAGAGCAAGTAAAGTCCGGTTATAAATGTGTTTGACGTTAGTTGCAGCGTCTGTGATTCTAGCTTCGTGCAAATGATCTTCAGAGAGGTCATCTCTGAATTTCATCCACAGTTGTAGGGGGTCGGACACTTCACAGAAGATTAATATCACGACGAAAAGATTTCGTAATTTTTTGGGAGAGTCTGTGATCGATGCCTCTGCAATAGTCTGCTGCCATTGATCGTCCTCCTCGAGTAGTCCAAGAGCCTTGCACGCTGATTGGTAATCAGGGTGAAGATAGCCATTTACTGTCCTGAGGGCCTTGTAGGACGTGGGCCCTCTCACGTGATGAAGTAATAGCCGTAGGTAGAAACATTCCCTGTCCTTCATGTGAACTGTGTAGACTCGGCCAATGGCATTTGATTTCCTCACATGAGGGAAACCATGTACAAGAGCACCTTGCTTTCGCTGTGAGAATTCTTTGTTTTTCCACGTGTAGTATGATGGAACCTCAGGGTACAACAAAGTCTTGGCAAAGTCATCAGTGCTGCAAAGACTGAAGAAAGCAGTGAGTGTCGTAGCAGGTGGGTCACCAAGTTGGACGTTATTAGGGTTGAAATACACACGTTGACCATTCTCCAAGTGGACTGCCAGGTGCACAACAGTCGGCTCTCTGTCATGGATTGGGAAAGAAAGCATTCTCCACACGGCTTCAGAAGTGCTAATATATCGTCCTGTCTGGTATTGCAAAATTTCATCCCTCCCATTTTGAACAGTGAACATGGCCTGATCTGATCCTTTATTAATATACTTACAAATATATTTGATGGATTTCACTGAATTACAATATTCCATGTTGATGTGGGCCTTGAATAATCTACACAGTAATGGCGAGTATGGTACTACCCAGCGGTTGTCAACAGTAACGGCTCCTTGTCTCATAATCATCTCGAAGGACACCCCTCCGTCTGCAGGGCTTCTCCGCCTGTAGGTAGGGTACCCATCACCTCCTGTTACAGTTTCCTTTATGAACCTCTTAGCGTAGTTCTTTGAGCAATGTCCGTCTTTCATACACGGACTGTTGTAATTCAGAGCACCACAGGGCCCATGAATCATGTTGGATTTTACGATGTCAAAAAGTTCGGGATCGGTGTGAGGATCAGGGAGCTCAGCAGAGATGATTGAATCAATAGCATTAGCTGCAATTTTGTTTTCAAGCCATATCAAGATATGTACGTGGGGAAGGCCTCGTTTCTGCCACTCGATGGAATACATGTGGCACCGGACAGATCCAAAGATATTTTCTTTTGTGAGTAATCTCATGAGGCATTTTACTTTCAACTGAAACACTCTCGAGATAATGTCGTGCCGATCATGGGGTTTTTGGTGTTCGAACAACTCCAAATCAATCTCTTTCCATTTGGGGTTACATGTAAAAGTTATGAACAAATCGGGCTTGCCATAGTGCCGCACATAAGTCATCGCGTCTTGGGTTTTTTCGTACATGTAACGTGGACCTCCCGTAAAGGAGGACGGTAAAATGAAAGGTTTCCCCACGTCGTTGGCATTTCCATCACTCATGATTGCATCTCGCAAGTGGATGTAGTTTTCCACACGGAGTGCTGTCTGGTTCGCTCGTATGTAACATAAGCGTTCACTTTCAATTTTGGCGTACATATCTACTAAGAATTGACTCCATAATCTCCTAAAATAATGCAAACTATTTAAGTCATTCTCTCGGATCATGAGCCGGTACGCATAAAAGTTCATAGCTGAAACTTTGCCCTTGCCATCAGCGTGTTTCAGTAGGAAATGGTATCCATCCTCGCCTCTAGGGAAGAGCAGTGGATATTGGAGGGCGTCATACGAC
Organism: Anabrus simplex; assembly: GCF_040414725.1. NCBI lineage: Eukaryota > Metazoa > Arthropoda > Insecta > Orthoptera > Tettigoniidae > Anabrus > Anabrus simplex. The sequence continues at coordinate 56,298,082 of NC_090273.1, read as the reverse complement.
CTGTGTGTTTCAGAAATTTTGGTCAGTTTGTCATCCTTTGCTTTAAGTAAAATGTCCCTCCGTTCAAACTGCTGCCCTACTATGACCGCTGCTACTTCGTTGCATGTGGGAGCATTGTAACGTCCTCTGTGAGAATTGAGAGGAATTTTGTCCGCGTGAATGATAAGTGATAAATCTCCAGATGGGTTGTTTTCGAGAGTGTTTTTGAAACTGCGGATATATGTATTGTTATTGTGCAACATATTCTGCAAACCGTTCACGAGACTGGGATTGAGAGAAGGATTATTTCTACAACGCAAGTTTGTCTCGTCGTCACCTGTAAAATATATCTGTAAAAATTTTGATTTTGATTTGTCATCAGTGTGTAAAGGTGACCCAATAAGGTGATAAACTTGCCCTTGTATCTTGAACGTCGGCATAAAATTCCCGTGACGAATGACTTGAGCGCCGAATGACGTCATTTGGAAAGCCGAGTTATATTTTCTGGTGTTTTCAAGGAATGTTTTGGAGTATTGATTTGTACCAGTCAGAAGACCGTACAGAGGCTCAGGTGGATCACGGATTTTCTCTAACTGTATTTTCCCTTTAAGGCAGCAGGTTCGAGGGGGCTCATCACGCCACTTACGAGCTTGACAGTACTGACATACTACTGTCATTGTGCCAATTAGAACAGCTGGGTCGGTGTCGTAAGCCACCTTGGGGTCGTAGTGGAAACCTGAATCTTTCTTAACTCCCCAAATTGTCAAGTTTTCAAAACTATGTTTTGAAGTTCGTAGGCGTTTCTCTCGCTCAAGGTCTTTCTCAAATATTTTACGCCGTTTGATCTTTAATTCCTCCAACCTTTTCCGTTTTTCCTCTTCAGTTTCATCCTGTATTTTATTCCTACGATATACCCTGAAATTCTGCAACCTTTTCTGTTTTTCCTCTTCAGTTTCATCATGTGTTCTATTTTTACTATACACCCTTAAATTCTCCAATCTTTTCCCTCTTTCCTCTTCAGTTTCATTCTCTATTCTCTTCGTATTTTGCTTTCGTAAATTTTCCAATCTCCTCTTTCTCATCACTTGGGTCTCATTTGCAATTTTCCTTTTATTTCTTTCTCTTGAGTCCTTCAGTCTCAATTCGTGCTCTTCTTGTGTTTCGCTTCCAGTTCTCTTTTCGTTTCTTGTCCTCAAGTCGTCAAGTCTCTTTTCCCTTTCTTCCTCTGCTTCGAAATCTATCAAAGCTTCTTTCAGCCTTTTAGTAACACCCAAGGAGGCCTGTTCAGTAGGCCTACTATTTTTCCTGGTTTTGATCGGGCCTGGTCTCGCTTTCCTTGGCCTGCCCCTTTGCTGAACAGGAAGAAGAGTACGAACAGTTTGAGAGACGTCGGAGGCTTCTTTACTCGCTTCCTGATACACATCAAAATGTCCGCCACATGGGTTCCCAGAGAACCTCAACCTCCTTACGCTAGCTCCTTCTCCAAAAGACACGACCCATGCTCTATTGGCGTAAACCTCGAACTTGTATTGTGGGTACACCTCGGCAGCTGCCTGTACCTCGCAAGCAGAGCCAAAACACCCATGTTTACCCATAGCCTTTTCATACACGCAAGCATTTGGGTAGCTCATATCATCTGCTGTAAGTGTACGCATGCTGTACTCCTTCCACCTATTCACGACATGACGTACAAGCCGTCGCCTCACCTCCATGTGGCGTTCGGCGTTACCATACACACAGAATGACAGAGCCCGGAATAAACATGATCCGTCGCTCTGCATATTAACAACACGGAGATAAGCGAACGATCCACTCTCCAGTTGCACTTTCTCCATATCTCAACGACTATCTATCAAAGGTACTTTAAATATTGTAACTGAAATAAGCTACCAATTACTTCAAGTACTGTTCTGAATGCAATTAAGACACGTATATACGGACTCGAAAGGAATATAAACAAATGCCATATTGTTATTATGTCTATCTTTGGCGCAGACATCACACTTCTAAACATTCCACAATTTAATGGCACAAACGAAATCCAAGGAAAGCAGACGGTGAAGATAATAAACACCATGTTGGAGATGTGTGCGCTTTGGCGCCATCATACATACAGAAATACAGAATCCGGAATAATCATGACCCTTCTTCCTATATATGAACAGAGCTTAAATGAGTGGTTACGCCTTTAAGGGTAAAGCGATATTCCATCGCCGAGGGTTGTTATTCAAAGTTAATTGTAAGCTACTTGTGTCTTATAAGAATCTCACGATAAATAAAAATCTCAAATTTTGGCTTGTAAATGTGGAAACTGCTGAATGTACTGATTCCACCGTCTCAGGGTTTGCTTTTGTCCTGGTCCATGGCCAAATGGTTAGCGTGCTGGACTTTGGTCAGAGGGGTCTCGGGTTCGATTCGCGGCAGGGTCGGAAATTATAATCATAATTGGTTAATTTTGCTGACACGGGGGCTGGGTGTACGCGTTGCCTTCATCATCATTTCATCCTCATCACGACGCGCAGGTCGTCTACCGGAGTCAAATCAAAAGACCTGAATCTGACGAGCCTAACTTGTCCTCGGACACTAATGGCAATAAAAGGCATACGCCATTTCATTTCTTGGTTTGTTGTTAAAATGTATATATACACGCTGTTTTTCTAAGAGTTTGAATATAAATAAATATCATTATTCTCACTTATTTCCAATTATACTCCATAATATGTCGAATATGATGTTAAAAATAAATATGTATTTTCAGAAAATTTATCAGCCCAAGAAAAGTATAGATCAAGGCTTTGCAGTAAATTACGAAAAGTTAATGTTTTCTCATCTGCATAGAGAAATCTGGAATCATGGATATGTTTTTAGGCTTAGACGAATTAATTTTCTCACCTTTCAACGAAGTACAGAATTTTCATTAACGTTTTTCGTTAAAATTATTAGTCATTGCTTTGTATACAGTGTCTATTTATAGGTCTAATACATCCAAGATCAACATCTTCCTAAAACATGCCTTTACGTCCACGCAAATAGCGTCATCCTTCCACACACATGACGAACACTGCTTGGCTGGTTACGGTGTCGGAATTTTGTCCATGCAAAACTGTCCACGCTAATTTCAGATAGACACGCAGGCGGAATATACGCATTCTGCTGCTAAACGGTACGCGATATAAGGTGATTCCACCATCATCCGCAATCGTGATTGGTTTATGGGGTTGGTAAATAACATTTTCAGCGTTAGATTGAAGTGTAAAATTGGTTAGTATGAAATTTGTGTACATTTAAAACACATTACCTTATATTTCGTATACTTATGTGCAAGCTAGAATCATAAAATGAGGGTCGCATAATTATGTCTTCCTTCCACTAAGTTCAGAGTTTTCATTAACATTTTCCCTTAAAATGCTTAGCCATTTTTAGTTTAGTCTCATTTCATACGTATAATATGTAGAAAATAAACTTTTTCCGAAAACATGCATTTCCGTGTACCAAAATGGCGTACGCTACTTCTTCCATGCATATGAATTACTCAGCTTGCCAGGTTACGGTGTCCGATATTTGTTCACACAAAACTATCCATGCTGATTTCAGACAGATGAGCAGCCCACAGACGTATGCATGTTAAAAAGATGCAGTGCTGATAAACTATACGTGCCTTAAACAAAGGAATTCGCCATGAGCAGCCATGGTTAGTGATCTAAAGGGTTGGTACATGATATATTCTGGTGTGTGGACTCCTTCTGCGTTAGAGTGAGTGAGAAACATTGATTGGAGTGAAATTTGTGTATATTTTAAACACATTAGATAATATTCGCATAATTATAGGGAAGAACAACGAAATTTGGCCCGTACGTCCAATATGAATATCTTCCAAAAACATGCCTTTCCGTACACCAAAAGGTTGTCGTCCTCCACCCATATGACATAAAGGTTGGCTGGTTAGGTGTCTGACAATTGTAGATGCAAAACTGTGTTCGCTAATTTCAGATAGACACGCAGATCAAAAATATGTCCATGTTATAAAAGGATTCATGGCCCTAAAGCGTAAGGCATATCGACAAACGGATGGCGCAAATAGACACAATTTCGAGTGGTCTACAAGGTTGGTGCTACGAGATACACCCTGTACTTATGAGCGAAATTGAGTTAGAAATTTTGAATGCCGTGAAATATGTGTACAGCTTGACATATTCATTTACTGTTTGCATACGGGTACTCATGTGGGAGCAAGGGTCATGAAAATAAGTCGCATACAGCTACCGGATGACCAATGAGTGCACCGAATGTGATGATTTCATTTATTTAATAAGTATCACGTACCATAAAATATGCAGTTAAAAATTGCAGACCTCGACTTCGAGATTCACTGCCACTAAACGGTACATGATATCAACAAACGCTTTGCGCCATAAAACGCCCCCTTTATCGCTCTACATGTTTGTTTCTAAACCATTTCCTAGTATCTCCCATATTAAGGGGGTAAATTGAGTTCAAATTTTGAATAGGGTGAAATTTGGGTGCATTTTTAACATTTTACATTACATTTAGCCTACTTATGTATAAGCTAGAATCATGAAATTTGGTACACATATGTCCCTTTATCGTGCCAATGTGCGCACACAACGTGATGATCCTATCATTCTTATAAGTGTGTCAAACAATAAAATATACTTGTAAAAATCACCAAATTTACGAACAATCCAGAAATACGGCCAAATTTAACGTATAAGGGAGAGAGATACGACAAAATGTCACAGGACCAAAGTTGTAGATCACTCCGAATTGAAGGGACGTTGTGCCATCCGTTTTGTGATACGACTTACCGTTTAGCCAAAAAATAGCTCAAAAGGAATGTCTGCGCAGTCATTAAAATTGCCTCCATATTTCGATATCTTTGGGGTTAAAAAGTGAAAAATTTGAACACATTGGAATTTTTCCGTCGGTTAGGGACCAAAAGCTATAATTTCACCAAATTTCAATTGTCTACCTCGTCTCGCAGGTTGTGCCGCCATCTTGATTTTGGGGATGGGGGATAAAAATGAGGAAATTTCCGAAAATTTTTAAGCCCACGGAACCTATAGGTTATCGTTTTGGATATACTATACGACTGTGTTCTTATGCTGAGCCCAAAATTTGAGCCCCCCCAGCGTGCCCCCTTCAGGGAATTTTGAGAATTTCCGATTTTTCTAGGGATCCTGGGGTCATCAGTTTCCCTCGTACCAAGTTTCAAATTTCTGAGATTTCTGGAAGTGCCTCATTAATTCACGTCTTTTTTCATTTTTAAATATTTATATATACATCGCTCCAGCCCGACTTGCTTATATATATATAGGTAGATGACGGATAAGCATGAGCACGTTGAAAAGTGCAGACTTCCACTTCGAGATTCATATCTCCTAAACGGTTTATGATATTAAGAAACGGTTTGCGCCATCAGACGCCTCATTTATCGCTCTACATGTTTGTTTCTAAACCATTTCCTCGTATCTCCCATATTAAGGGGGTAAATTCAGTTCAAGTTTTGAATCGGGTGAAATTTGGGTGCATTTTTAACATTTTACATTACATTTTGCCTACTTATGTATAAGCTAGAATCATAAAATTTGGTACACATATGTCCCTTAATCGTGCCAATGTGCGCACACAACGTGATGATCCTATCATTCTTATAAGTGTGTCAAACAATAAAATATACTTGTAAAAATCACCAAATTTACGAACAATCCAGAAATACGGCCAAATTTAACGTATAAGGGAGAGAGATACGACAAAATGTCACAGGACCAAAGTTGTAGATCACTCCGAATTGAAGGGACATTGTGCCATCCGTTTTGTGATACGACTTACCGTTTAGCCAAAAAATAGCTCAAAAGGATTGTCTGCGCAGTCATTAAAATTGCCTCCATATTTCGATATCTTTGGGGTTAAAAAGTGAAAAATTTGAACACATTGGAATTTTCCCGTCGGTTAGGGACCAAAAGCTATAATTTCACCAAATTTCAATTGTCTACCTCGTCTCGCAGGTTGTGCCGCCATCTTGATTTGGGGGGATGGGGGATAAAAATGAGGAAATTTCCGAAAATTTTTAAGCCCACGGAACCTATAGGTTATCGTTTTGGATATACTATACGACTGTGTTCTTATGCTGAGCCCAAAATTTGAGCCCCCCCAGCGTGCCCCCTTCAGGGAATTTTGAGAATTTCCGATTTTTCTAGGGATCCTGGGGTCATCAGTTTCCCTCGTACCAAGTTTCAAATTTCTGAGATTTCTGGAAGTGCCTCATTAATTCACGTCTTTTTTCATTTTTAAATATTTATATATACATCGCTCCAGCCCGACTTGCTTTTATATATATAGATTCTGATTAATGTGTCTGATATTGTTTCCCGCTATGGTTCTCTTTTTTAATACGTTTTGAGAACACATTTCCTCAATTCTGTACGGTTTCTCCCAAATATTTATAGTTGTTAACTATGGCGATATTTTTGTCACAACTATACTCCGGATTTTTAGAGAGTAACAGGTTAGATTGCGACCTAATTTGGTTTTTAGGAAGTGTGGTCCGTCATGTAGGAGGAGTAACATAAATTCTAGCAGTTCTGATGGGCCGTACCCCTACAGTTTATGTAAGACTCATAGCATAAACATTGTGTAAGGTAAGACTATAGTTGTCACGCGCTTCGAAATGTTTGCAGTTTAAATACTGCCTAAAATTTTGGAGTCTAGTCATGACATATAAAAGTCTCTGCTTGAAATTATACCTCCCTTTCTGAATATCATAGCTACAGCCTTTCGTGTATTTACTCTAATTTATATGCCATAGATCATTTTGTTAATTTATTCAAACACACCTGTATTTTGTAATGTATTCTCATAATAAGACTGTGTCGTCCGCAGAAAGTAATATCATGACTTGATATGAGATGCAGACCTGAACTACATCATCTGTTCCTTCATTAAACAATAATGGACTCATGGGTTCCCCTTGAAGTAATCCTAAACTTTGTAATATAGGCATATAAACTGGTAAATTAATAATAATAATAATAATAATAATAATAATAATAATAATAATAATAATAATAATAATAATAATAATAATAATAATAATGATAATAATAAAAATAATAATAATAGGAGGAAGAAGAAGAAAGCGATCATGAATGCACATTGAAATTGTGGAAGGATTTTGCTATTTGCCTTACGTCGCACCGAAAAAGATAGGTCTTATGACGACGATGGGATAGGGAAAGGCTAGGAGTTGGAAGAAAGCGGTCGTGACCTCAATTAAGGTACAGCCACAGCATTTTCCTGGTGTGAAAATGGGAAAACACGGAAAACCATCTTCAGGGCATCTCCCGGATGCAACCTCACAACTCCGCGACTCGAACCGCACGGCCAACTCGCCGGGTGTGTGGAAGGATTCTCACGCAGATGGTCTTGGTTCAAATCCAAGTCAATGGATATGAGGTGTCTGAAATGAAAATTCACGTTACCAATGGTTCATTCCATGTAAAAAATATAAGCACGCTTGCTGTAATAGCCAATTACGCTCCGCAGTTTAATATTAACAACGTCAAGAGGCAGGAATCTAACGTCTGCACCCTTAAAATGAATCTGTGAATCAGAGATGAATCCGTACAGTAGCCCAGAATCCAAAATATGGATATTGGTTAATAACCCAGAAACTAAAACTAAGAATTAAAGGCCATTGTCTGATTAAGAGAATGCTTCAGGTGCACTAGCGTTACCTCTTTTATAGAGCAATGTACTGCCTTAACAACGAGCGAGAGGCTGTATCGTAAATAATGGAACTATGGCTGGGAGGTGTTTGCTTAAACCAGCTCTTAAAACATACAAGTGCCGATAAATCAACTCCGTCTACTGTATATATTACGTGTTCCACAGGCCAGGATAATTCTTCCTCCTCACAAACAGTCTTTTGACTACGTATGTACTTTCATATTATATACTTATATAGATACCTACGTATATATATCGGTATTCAAAAGTTTTACAGGCAGCTGTAAGGATGCAAAGTAGTATGACACTGATGCGCGATAGTCACCATTCTTGTAAAAGCATTCGTTCCAACAGTTCACCAAGATATCGATGCGACATGGAAGAAATCTGCGTCCAGTCCTTGAAGCACCATCATGACGGCACACTAAAAGGTTATATCGTCGTATAATAGCTTACCACCCAGGTAATTCGTCGACGATCCGAAGAGATAGAAAATCGGTGGGTGCCATGTCTGGGCTGTAAGGAGGACAGTCCAGATGGTTGATTTCCTCACCAGGGGAGTGACAGCGAATGCTACAAGTTACTGTGACGCTGGAGCGTTTGTGGGTAGCAAACGACCTGGACTTCTCCCAATAGGCGTTGTGATGCAGCACGACAACTCCAGGCCACACGCCACCATTAGTACGCGTGAATTGTTACAGCGCTTCCGGCAGGAGTTACTGGACCATTATCCCCTAAAGTTTAGATCTATAATACTATTTAAAATATAGGTCCTATTCTGTAACTACTTATAGAAATTGATAAAGGAATGAAGATAAGTGAGAAGCGAATAAGCCTTTGTCGTACATCCTTCAACACTGTAAAACGAGTGGTATAGGCTATGCACCGACACCGAGTTTCACCTCTCCCTACTTCATCATCGCCATCGCCCGAAATAAGTATTAAGTTTAAAAAAATGCTATCTTCTCGTATTTTCACATACCGGTACACAGATAAACAAAAAGCAACGGGAAACTATCTCACTCCTCATTTTCCTAGTACACCTGTTCAGTCATGCCTAGACTGATTCAGGGTCTGTTGAGGACCCAACCACTTTTCGGCCTTAGGACTCAACATAGAGATACATCTTCACTGTTATGCCTTTCCATGTTCAGTCTGCAAACTTTTCTAAATTAACTAAGCACCTCCACAATCCTCTGCTCTGTGCCCTATCCTAAATCCTTAACTCTTGTCTTTAAATAATTTAAAAATACGAGGGCTGTAAATAAAATATTGGCAACGTAGTCGAGACACTCGCAGGAGATCTTTTTCTTATTCTTCTTGTACCATATCCTCATTGGATGTCGGCTGTCATCAGGGCGGGCTGTTTCTAGTTTTTACTTCTACTTCTCCAATTTTACCTTGTAAGATAAGCTCAAGGAGTCTATATTTATCATTTCGAATGATTTGGCCAAAATGCTCAAGTTTCTTCTTTTTGATGTTGTGCATGGCCTCTAGCTCTTTGTTGAGGCATTGGAGCACTTCATTGTAACGTATTCTGTCAACCTATGATATTCTGAGCAGTAGCGCCACATTTCAAAAGATCGAAGTGTCTTGGTGGTGTTCTCTGTAAGGGTCCAAGTCTCGGCGCCATAAAATAAGACAGAAAGACATAACACGGAAGTAAACGGGGACGGAGGTTGATATTAACGTCTCTGTTGCAGAGACGCTTGCTCATGCTCTTGAATGCCTGTTCAATCCGGGACCTGATTTCAAGAGCATTTCTCAAGCGTTGACATCGGAGATCGGGCATGTAGGATATATGAGCGGTCAGGAGTCGCTGTTGTCGCTGTGTGGCCTTGAAGTGAAGAGTGTCCATTTTTTCGCTCTAAATCATGTTTTCAAACGGTGATCAGTGTTCGTGGATTAAAATCCAGGTTGCCCGTGGAAAAAAATGCATCAGCATGTTATCGAGAATTACGTGAAGCCTGTGGCGAGAATGCAATACCATATAGGACGGTTGCACGATGTGTCAAGGCGTTTCGTGCGGATCGGAATGAGGTCTTGCAATACCTTCCGCACTCACCGGACATGAGTCCTTGTGACTTCGACCAGTTTCCAGAGATGAACGAAACCCTCAGAGGCCACCGATTTCCTGACGTGGTATCTGTACTCCGTGCAGTAGGGTGCTCCTTCGCTGACATCAACGAACGGCCTTTCCAATGGTCACCAACGGCTTCCCGACATGCGACTTTGCGGGTGACAATATTGAAAGAATGTAACGCAATTATTCTTGTTAGTTCATTAAATATTGCGCCATGCTTTACTTACAGCCCTTGTAGATTCAAACTTTCATCGTCTTGATCTCTCTATACTTGTTCGAGTTCATTATTCTCCTAGATAAACTCCTATTTTCGTCTCATTTGACATCGCAACCGACCGCGGTTTATACGTATAGCCGCCTTCCTCGAGGTCACACTAAGCATACACTTTGTCTCCTAATTCCGAGGTACTCCCTGCCATTGTTCACACTTCTTTTTAGCAGCAATCGTGTTCACTAGTTTCATGTGTGTTCCTCCAAACTTAGGAATAATATATCCTAAGTTCACCCAGCTTTCATTTCCGTGCAGTAAACTTGGTCCTAAAACAGACCCATGCAAATATATTTCCTGCAGGGGCTGACTTCCTTCTTACCCCCGGTGGATGGGGGCGGTAGAATAACACCCACCGTATCCCCTTCCTGTCGTAAGAGGCGACTAAAAGTGGCCCCAGGGGCTCTGTACTTTTGATCTGGGTTGGCGACTATGGGGCCCTTAACTGAGTCCTGACATTGCTTCCACTTACTTGTGCAAGGCTTTTCACTTTCATCCATCCTATCCGACCTCCCTTAGTCAACTCTCGTTCTTTTCCGACGCCGATAGTATTACGTATGGAGGCCTAGGGAGTCTTTTATGTTCATGCCCTTCGTGGCCCTTGTCTTCCTTTGGCCGATACCTTCATTTTTCGACGTGTCAGACCCCTTCCATTTTTTCCCTCTGATTAGTGTTATATAGAGAATGGTTGCCTAGTTGTACTTCCTCTTAAAACAATAATCACCACCACCACCACCACCACCACTGACTTTCTTCTTGCAGAATACCATTCATCGCAAATACGAACTCACTGCATTGCTGGGCATTTATTCTATATGTCACTTAATATACTACCATCCGTGAAAATATTATGTGGGGTTTAACGGTTTAAACTGATGGTAGGACATGAATCCACCTGTTTCCGTGCACTGTAATAAACTCTGAAATATCCCATCATCGTCCAGAATTTTATTAAAATGGCGATGCTGAATTCAACCTCTAGGCCAGGAATAATAATTGCATCAATAAAACCTGTTGAATTCCTTTCTGTCTATTCTGCGACGCATCATAGTCTTGGCGCCTTAACAAAACGCGTGAGAAGTGCAGTTTCTACAAGTTATCTGATCTGGTAAGTAGACGTGTCTGTTCAATAGCTGTAATTGGTAGGATGCGTTGCCTCAAGCTTTCCGAGCGGACCCCATGCTGAGTACAGCATACAGATGAGGGAACTACTCGCTTATTAGTAGAGCACAGCGTGACTGACCGGTATCACCTTGATCCACTGCACAGGGTGGCAAGGTTACCGGTCGTGATGAGAAGGAATTCCCCCCCCCCCCCTCAAAATCGAGTAACTTTCTTTTTTCATACCACAATACGTAAACTTTTACGGCCACTAAATGGCATTCTAATACTTAATTTGGGAATATTAGGTCGCGTAATCTTTATAATCTGCTGACGCGTTTCGAAATCAAATGGAATTTAAGATCATTCGGTTTACCGTAAACCCAATCATACTGATAGGTATTCATAGGTCCTCCCATCACCATTCTTGGCAAGATCGTGCTGTGTTTAGCACCATTATCAGCCGAGCACGGGAGGTTTCTGAGGAGGATAAATTGAACGGTGAACTTGAGTTCTTAACCAGAGAATTTCTGAGCAAATACTACTCAAGGAAACAGATTGGCGAAGTGCCACAAATTGTTACGTGATTCTCGGCCTTTGAGTCTGGCCTTCTTTCCATACGTACAGTACAATCTGCCACGGATAGGATTGGCAATATTCTCAGAAGGCACAATATCAGGACCATTTTAACCCTAATATCATAATAGGCAATTACTTGCGGTCAGTTAAAGACACTATTGGTTTGAACTGTGCTGGAATATATATCTATAACAAAAGATCAGTGTCCATCAAGGCCAAGCTTAGGCATTATTGTTCAGTCATTCGTCCAGAAGCCCTTTATGCAGCAGAATGCCTTGTACTGAACAGGAAGGGTTTAATTGAAAAGTTAGAAGCCAAATAAAGAAAAATCCTGAGAAAGATCCTAGGACTAATCAGAGAAAATGGTGAGTACAGAAGACGGCATAACAACGAACTATACCTGCATCTGGAAAGGATAACGGACACCATTCGGAAACGGAGGATTAATTTTTATGGCCACATAACACGTATTAGCTCGCAGAGATTGACCAACCGGATCTTATCCTACTTTGTAAACAAGAAAACCAAGGGACCCTGGTTCATCGAAGTTGAAAAAGACCTTCAAGAAATAGGTATCACACATGAAGACATCCATGAACGTGTTCCTCTCCAGAAGGAAGTTCGAGCATACCAGCGATTTCAAGAAAATTCGAAATTGAAAACAGGCAAGAAGGGGACTGATGAAAGAAAGGAGGCTCACAGAAAGCGAATGCGAGAATACTGGCAAAGAATTAAAGCTCGAGGATGCAAACGGTTGAAGTAACGTGGTCCACAGCCAGCCGAAATGACTAATAATAATAATAATAATAATAATAATAATAATAATAATAATAATAATAATAATAATAGTAATAATAATATGATTCCTTTCTCCTATGGATCGGTTTATGTCGGCCAAACATGGACGAAGGTAGCAACGAGAATTAAAGCATATCGCAGCAGGCACTTACGTCTTTGCCAGCCAGAGAAATCTGCTGTGGCAGAACGTGCCATACATGCCATCAAATCTTGTCTTATGCAACTTCTGTCATTAATAGAGATAAACATTTTATACCTAGAACCATTCGCAAGGTGACATAAACTGCTTAACACCCGGATAATATTAACAATGGTGACGGCTACATACTTAGTAGATCATGGCTACCCTCCATAGTTAACTCGTCAACATCGCAGGATCGAAACGATTCAGCAGATTATAAACATTACGCGACCTAATATCCCCCAATTTACTATTGGAATATATTCATATCGTTATTAACAATTAGCGGATCCCACTTTTGCAGGGAAGCAATTTTGAATTTGTACTGATAGGTTTTGTGAGATTTTTTTGTAATTGTTTACCTCTGGATGTAGGTATAAAGGCACTTCAGTGTAAACAGAGCTTGCACGGAGAAACTTCGTTTGATGGACCGTTGTCTACGAGAACGGATGGACGTATTTTACGTAGTATAGTCACTAAGTTCGTGGACTGGCCGTCTATCGTCGCTCTGGTGCACTACAGTGGAAAGTTTGCACCAAATGATGTTGCCGTGGAAGTTCTCCGCTAGTTTCAGCAAGAGGCAGCTGTGTGCATACAGTATAAGCAGAACTAAGGTCTCTATTGCGAACGGAAGTTGAATGTCAGTGGCGGAACTTGACTTTGAACAACGGACAAATTTCAAGTTCTGCCAAAAAATAGGCAAATCCGCTAGCGAAAAGTTTGAGAATATCAAGCAAAATTGTCCAGATCACCACGATGGGAAACATACGCGAAAAGACAACTCAAATGACTATGTGATCCTTGAACTGTTAGTGCCAATCCACGAATATATTGACTGTAGTACGTGAATGTACGCCGTGTTGTCTACACTGTAGGCGCCAGTCCACGAACATATTGACTGTAGTACGTGCATAGGTGTACACTGTGTTCCTTACACTGTAAGCGCAAGTCCAAGAAGTTATTAACTGTAGTACATGAGTGTACGCCGTGTTGTCTACACTGTAGGTGCCAGTCCACGAACATGTTGAGTAGTACGTGCATTGGTGTTCACTGTGTTCCTTACACTGTAAGTGCAAGTCCAAAAATTGTTGACTGTAGTACATGTGTGTACGCCGTGTTGCCTACACTGTAGGCGCCAGTCCACGAACTTATTGACTGTAGTAGTACGAATATGCAGCAGTAGGGTGTTGATATGAAACGGAGGTAATCAGAACCCACGTCATGACAGCATTTTGAAGGGCCGTATCGTCGTTGAATCCTTTACCAGCCAGGTGTTTTACCAACGGTCCGAAGAGAAGAAAATCGCTGGGTGCCAAATCGGGGTTGTAAGGAGGATGGTTCAGGTGGCAGTGAGTCGTCCTGCTTATTCCGACACACTGAAGCGTTTTCCGGAAACAATTCACATAAAACGATCTGGAATTATCTCAATGGGCGTGGTTTTGCTGCAGGACGTCAGACAACACGCAGCCAACAACAAGAGTGAATTCTTACGACGCTCCCGGTGGAAGATACTGGACCATCCTCCCTACCTCCCCAACCCAGTAATTTCCATCTCTTCGGACCGATGAAGAAGCAACTGGTTCATAAGCTATTCAACGACGGAAAGGCCGTTCAGCATATCGTCCTGATGTGGCTTCAGAGATTGGACACAGACTTCATCTGTGGTGTCTCCTGGAACAAGTGCTATGATAAGAAAATCCAGAGCCATAGCCTGTTTACTGTCACTCGACTGGGTCAAAAATGGAATGAGTAAAGCGCCCATCTCGCGGCGAGAACGGGAATTGTGCCGACTACCGAAGCCTGCCGCACTCCTTTGCGGCAATGAATAATGACTGGCAGATGAACTGAAATGATATTGGAGAGTGTTTCTAGAATGAAAGGTGACGGGGTAAACTGGAGTACCCGGAGAAAAATCTGTCCCACCTCGACTTTGTCCAGCATAGATCTCCGATGGAGTGACCGGGATTTTAACCACGGAACCAAGCGGTTAGAGGTCGGCAAGCTGCCGCCTGAGCCATGGAGGATCGAACTATGATAAGAATGGTGACTATTTCGAATAGTAATGCGTATCCCCTACTACTGTGTATCCGTACTTTGTGTATATGTCTGAAAGAATCCCCGTTCGAGCACTTTATGACGTTTGACGTAAATATGTCTTATGGCTCGCGGTCATATGAAAATATGCATCACGAAATTAGCGACACAAAATGTGTTACCTAGCCACCGTGAATGCCGTGATGTGAAGTATTGACCTGATATGAAGTACTGATGGATGGATATTCCTGAGAGATACATATTAGGCTCTTCTGCCAAATATACCACACGTTATCATCCGCTAAAGAACTGATTATTTCATCCGTGGTAATTCCATAGGCCCTGAGTCTACATATCAGCCAGTATATATGTGGGTGATAAGGGACACGCATGCACAGAAATGGTGTCTCGACATAAACAATCAACACTGCCCCACTCCAGTACTGAAAAAGAGGGGAGGGAGTAAAGTGGCACTGTAGACGGTCACTCCAGTACCAAAAAGGAGGGGAAGAGAGTGAGTAGGTAGCGCTGAAGCCTCAGTGTGTGTATTTCTTTACATCCGCCATTGTGACCATTTCAATTACAACAAAGTCTTGTACCGGGCTTTCTACCTGCAGCAATGCGTTATGCGAGGAGATGGGGGGGGGGGGGGTACGCCAAGCTTTATTTATATCGGGACACCATTTCTGTGCATGTGTGTACAAATATTTTATTCAGTTGATGCTGAAAGATCATTTTTGGCCAAGAAATTTAACAGACAATGGACGAAGTTTGACACCAGAAAAGCTTGAAAAACTCGTAGTAGTGCACTGTGAAAATTCATTCTAGACACAGCAAACAAGTGAATCTGAAATATATGAGTTCCTTCTTAACTGCACATTATATATAACTTTTCAGTGCATATTTTCAGGTTTTTAGAGCATATATATTCGGTTCCTACGTGTGAGTGAGTCAAACTTTTGGCTTCATACACGCTTATCAAAAACTACTTCCAGAGGCTGTCAAACAATAAAGCCGAGCTGAGTGGCTCAGACGGTTTAAGGCGCTGGCCTTCTGGCCCCAACTTGGCAGGTTCGATTCTGGCTCAGTCCGGTGGCATTTGAAGGTGCTCAAATACGTCAGCCTCGTGTCGGTAGATTTACTGGCACGTAAAAGAACTCCTGCGGGACAAAATTCCGGCACCTCGGCGTCTCCAAAAACCGTAAAAGAGTAGTTAGTGGGACGTAAAACAAATAACATTATTATTATTCAAACAATAAAACTTTGATAAGGCACAGCGTGTGTCTACCGCAGTGATATTCTTTCGGAATGGTGGAAACATCAACTAGTTCACTTGTGAGCCTCCCGAGCTCTATACCATACACACTTGTCAAAAATAGAGTGGCGCTACGATTTAGATGGTGGTAAGGAACAGGAAACCTTCCCCTAACCAGGTACCTGCTAAATGATTGACCCGTAAAGGAAGGTAACAACTACTACTTTATGAATAGAGCTGACATTTTTCAAAATACACCAATAAACTATTTCAAACCCGCAATCATCCCCTTCTATAATTGAAAAATATACTGTAAGTTGAACACCAAGGTACTGATATTATTCTGATGTTATTCTGATGATTATATTCTGTATAGAGTAATAACTAAGTCACAAGATTGTGAAGTGATGATAAATGGGGTTAAAAGTCAGGTAGGAAAAGTCCTCTCAATTTTAATTACTGCGTTGATGGCGTGAAAAGTTCCCTTTGGGGATCATTGTAAGTATCTAGGTGTTAATATAAGGAAATATCTTCATTGGGGTAATCACATAAATGGGATTGTAAATAAAGGGTACAGATCCTTGCACATAGTTATGAGGGTGTTTAGGGGTTATAGTAAGGTTTTAAAGGGGAGGGCATATAAGTCTCTGGTAAGACCCCAACTAAAGTATGGTTCCAGTATATGAGACACTTACCAGGATTACTTGATTCAAGAACTGGAAAATCCAAAGAAAAGCAGCTCGATTTGTTCTGGGTGATTTTCGACAAAAGAGTAGCGTTACAAAAAAGGTTGCAAAGTTTGGGCTGCGGAAGACTCGTTTATAATAAGGGGAGTTAGGGATTGGAATAACTTACCAAGAGAGATGTTCAATAAATTTCCAATTTCTTTTAAATAATTTGTTGTTGCTAGTGGCTTTAGATGGCACCGATACAGATAGGTCTTATGGCGACGATGAGATAGGAAAGGCCTAGGAGTTGGAAGGAAGCGGCCGTGGCATTAATCAAGGTACAGCCCCAGCATTAGCCTGGTGTGAAAATGGAAAACCACGGAAAACCTACTTCAGGGCTGCCGAATGTGGGATTCAAACCCACTATCTCCCGGATGCGAGCTCACTGCTGCGCATCTCTAACCGCATGGGCAACTAGCCTGGTTAAAATCATTTAAGAAAAGGCTAGGAAGACTGTAGATAGGGAGTCTACAACCTGGGCAAATGCCCTAAATGCAGATCAGTATTGATTGATTGATTGATTGATTGATTGATTGATTGATTGATTGATTGATTGATTGATTGATTGATTGATTGCAAATCCACTCTCAAACACAGTCTCCTTGGAACAATGTATTGCCAGTTGACTCTGGATCTCTGGCTGGCGGTTGCCGAGTAAGCTTCGGCCCTCGGCCCACAAATGGCCACGGCTGATTCTCGGTCCGACTGCTCTGCACTCCGACTGGCTAACCGAGCAGAGGAGGGGTAGCCAGAGCTCTACCGTAGCTCTTTTCCTCTGTATTCGGGAGACAGACAGGGGCTGGTTCCCACCGTCGACTGTCTTGAGAATGGTTTTCCATTCTCCTGCACTAAGATTAATGCAGGGACAGTTCCTAGTATATATTTATTATGCTAGTTGCTTTACGTCGCACCGACTCAGATAGGTCTTATGGCGACGATGGGACAGGAAATGGCTAGGAGTGGGAAGGAATCGGCCGTGGCCTTAATTAAGGTACAGCCCCAGCATTTGCCTGGTGTGAAAATGGGAAACCACGGAAAACCATTTTCAGGGCTGCCGATAGTGGGGTTCGAACCTACTATCTCCCGAATACTGGACACTGGCCGCAATTAAGCGACTGCAGCTATCGAGCTCGGTGTTCCTAGTAAAGGCCATGGCCGCCAACATCCTCACTTTCTCCAAGCATCTTCTTCGCCGTAACAAACCTCCTTATATGAGAGACTGCGTCACCGTGTAGTAGTAGTAGTAGTAGTAGTAGTAGTAGTAGTAGTAGTAGTAGGTATCTCAATTAACACGGTTGTAAAATATACGTCGGGTATCTTAAAAGTATGATCTGTCGTTTTCACGTGATACTGCAACATACAGATCCAACAAGACAATTTTGATGACAGAATAGGGGAAATGTATTTGATAGAATTATAAATAAAATAGGGCTTTGTTTTACATTGTACATAAGATGACTGATCACTTTAAATCAAGCCAACAGGCCGTAGCCGTGTTGTAACACCGGATCCCGTGATAACTCCAAAGTTAAGCAACATTGGGCGTGGTCAAGATTTGGATGGGTTGCCACGCGCTGTTGGTGGGGGTAAAGGAATGAAGGAGCGGAAAGGAACTGGCCACCCTACCGTACGTAAACTCCGGCACAGGCACACCTCTGCGGAGGTTCGGACTTGCCTTCGGGCATAATACATCCTTACCTTACCTTACCTTACTTTACAGCACGCCTCTCTAACAGAATATTAATAATGTTATTTGCTTCACGTCCCAATAACTACTTTCACAGTTTCGGAAGACGCCAGGTGCCGAAATTTAGTCCCGCAGGAGTTCTTTTAAATACCAGTAAATCTACCGACACGCGGCTGACTTATTTGAGCACCTTCAAATGCCACCGGGCAGAGCCAGTATCGAACCTGCCAAGTTGGGGTCAGAAGGCCAGAGCCTCAACCGTCTAATCTCTAACAGAGTGAAGAATGTTGAAGTTGATTATATCAGTGCTAACACCGATTCTGCCACTGGTTTAAAAATTCGATCTTTATCTCGGTTCGCGACTGCAGCAAAAGTAAGATCGCCATAGAGAAAAACCTTGGTGAAATAAATAATCCATAAACATTATTGTACGGCATATTGCTATGCACGTAACTTACATTCCATTTCACTTGTCCAGGTATCGCCTGTAATAAGATTCCAGCCCTTAGGCAAAGTTCTCTCCGCTACAATACACCTCCATAAATAACTAGAAATAATGGGCACTGTAACATGAGCCGCGAAAAGACCCGTCTTCCTTGTTTTTATCGTCTTCGTACAGTGCTGTGGACTCACCAGTCAGCCATTACACAAGGAATTACCTTCTTGGTGCAATCAATTGCGGAGGGCATTAAGATTCCTGGACGTTAATGGTTCAGGTTGGTGTCTTTTTATCTGCAAGTTCGTCGCATTTTTCTTGAAATATAGAGTGGTTGTGGTGTAGTCTACAGGCTTCAAAGAAACCTACGTAGGTGAGTGCAATAACTCGCTTTCTAAGCATAAGTCTGTCGTCTATTTTTTTAAAACAGCCACCTTCACTTTTCAGGAATTAATAATCCACAGTTCTAGCCCTTAAGACAAGCAACTCAATGTTAAAAATATCCTAGGGATATGAACTACGAACTTTAGGACAATAAAATAGAATAAACTATGAGAATATATTCTTTATTTATTCCTAACAATTACAATCCTTTTCTTAATCATCGTTATCCGGTCGATTGGATTAGAAGTTTGACTTTTTCTACCACTACGAGCTCTATTGTGAGTTAATGCATTGTTTCACTTAAGCACCACTACGAGCGCTATTGTGTGAGTCAATGCATTGTTTCACTTAAGCACCACTACGAGCGCTATTGTGTGAGTCAATGCATTGTTTCACTTAAGCACCACTACGAGCGCTATTGTGAGTCAATGCATTGTTTCACTTGAGCACCACTACGAGCGCTATTGTGAGTCAATGCATTGTTTCGCTTAAGCACCACTACGAGCGCTATTGTGAGTCAATGCATTGTTTCACTTAAGCACCACTACGAGCGCTATTGTCAATGGATTGTTTCATTTAAGCACCACTACGAGCGCTATTGTGAGTCAATGCATTGTTTCACTTAAGCACCACTACGAGCGCTATTGTGTGAGTCAAGGCATTGGTTCACTTAAGCACCACTACGAGCGCTATTGTGTGAGTCACACCGCCGTCTCAAACCGAGACGGCGGTGGTGAGTCAATGCATTGTTTCACTTGAGCACAAATACGAGCGCTATTGTCTGAGTCAATGCATTGTTTCACTTAAGCACCACTACGAGCGCTATTGTGTGAGTCAATGCATTGTTTCACTTAAGCACCACTACGAGCGCTATTGTGCGGGTTAATGCATAGTTTCACTTAAGCACCACTACGAGCGCTATTGTGAGTCAATGCATTGTTTCACTTAAGCACCACTACGAGCGCTATTGTCAATGGATTGTTTCACTTAAGCACCACTACGAGCGCTATTGTCTGAGTCAATGCATTGTTTCACTTAAGCACCACTACGAGCGCTATTGTGTGAGTCAATGCATTGTTTCACTTAAGCACCACTACGAGCGCTATTGTGCGAGTTAATGCATAGTTTCACTTAAGCACCACTACGAGCGCTATTGTGAGTCAATGGATTGTTTCACTTAAGCACCACTACGAGCGCTATTGTGAGTCAATGCATTGTGTCACTTATGCACCACTACGAGCGCTATTGTGTGAGTCAATGCATTGTTTCACTTAAGCACCACTACGAGTGCTATTGTGAGTCAACGCATTGTTTCACTTAAGCACCACTACGAGCGCTATTGTGTGAGTCAATGCAAAGTTGCACTTAAGTTAATTTGGCTAGGATTTGAATCGAAAATAAAACGAGTAAAGAAACAAGCGATTTTAGACAGTTCTTCCGGAACTGCCTTTAGGCCGAGGGCTCTTGGTCCTCTCTTTCATTTAACCACATACAATGTTTAGATTTTAAGAACATTAGTTTAAAACAGCATGATAATCAATTGCAGTTAATAAGATAAGAAGAGTATATAATATATGTAGTAACAATGGTACAGTTAATTAAGATTACTTCTTTCTTCTTCTTTTCTAGCCTATTTCAATCCACTGCCGGATATAGGCCTCTTCCATCTGCTTCCATCTTCTTCGGTCGTGAGCCACTTGGAACCAGCGTGTTACAGTCTTCCAATACCTCTCTTGTGTTCCCAGGATGTCCAGTGAACAATCCTAGAGGTCCACCTGCTGTAATCTTGTCAAGCTATGTGTCCTGCCCATTGCCATTTTAGTCTTGCTACTCTCTCCAGGATGTCTGTTACATTCGTTCTTCTCCTGGTGTCCTCTGAACGGACCTTATCCCTAAGGCTGATCCCTAGCATCTTTCTCTCCATGGCACCTTGTGTTCGCTGAAGATTGTGAGCACTTGCCTTAGTCAGAGTCATCGTTTCCAGACCGTAAGTAATAACTGGAAGCACGCACGTATTACAAACCTTGGTCTTTAGAACATCCTTGTTGGTCAGGATGAATCTTAGTTTTCGGAATGCTATCCAAATCATACTCATTCTGCGAGGAGTTTCTCCTCATTGGTTGTCTTTTCCAAGTTATATCTTGCGTCCAAGATAGCTGTACTCATCGACAGCTTCTATATATTGGTTTCCCATTTGAAGTGGTTGACTGTCTTAGCTTAATATTTTCGTTTTACCAATGTTAATTTCCAAACCAATCTTAGCAGAGGCAGTTTTTAATTCTTGGATCATGTTTTCTAGCTCTTCTAGATTTTCACTTATGAGCACAATGTCATCGGCAAAACGCTGGTTTATTCCTTTATTGTCCCAATGAACAGTTTTGAAAACATTATGATCAAGCAGCAATGGTAGTCAGAGAGGATGAAGACCTCATCTTGGCAAAGGAGTTCGCCAAGGTGACACAATCACTCCAAAGCTGTTTACCCTTGCCTTGGAAGATGTACCCTTTTGTGAGAATCACCATGGGTCTGTGTTACCTATGAATGGTACCGTTATGTGTGACATGCCACAAGTCAACATTACCTGTGATTAGTACCACCATGCGAGGAACGCCATGAGTTTACGTTAGCTGTAATGAGTACCACTATAGAACAACATGGTTCTGCTTTACCAGTGACTAGTACCATTATGAAGGGCCGGTGACCTGGATTTTGGATCCCTTTGGACAACAGGAATCATCTCAGAAAATAAGGTATTTTGAAGTGAATCCACTGATTGTTTTGTATTAATGATGATTTTTTCCTATCATCGTTCGTTTTAGATTCTAGTCGGCGGATGTATTTTGAAGTTTTATTTATCGTTGCATTTCGTTACACCTCGTATCATTAGTGGCCGAACACCGAGCTGTTAGTCCTCTTTAAATAACAAGCATCATCATAATCATCTTACAAAATACCGTTGCATTGCATTAGCTCTGCTGTACGTTGATTCAATTTAACTTAATGTACAACCATCTTGAGAAAATACACATAGTAAATACTTGAAATGATCCACCTAATCTCTATTTGACGTTAAGTAACGCAGACCCATTCTGAACACAGTGATACCAACCAATTCGAGCGCAGTGCTCGCAACCTCCCGGCAGACACAAGTCTGTGCGGCCGAGCGCCCGCTCCCCCGCCTCGGTGAGATACACACGATGGTACTAATCACAGGCAATGCCCAGATCAGTGGTGTTCCGTACATAATGGTACTGCTCCTAGGTAACGTAGATCCACAGTGTTCTTCACATGGCGGTACTAATCGCAAGTAACGTCGACCCAAGGTGTTCCTCACGTAATGATACTATTCACAAGTAGTCCCATGGTTTTAAGTCCACCATAACTTGGTCGCCACTTTTAGTCGCCTCTTACGACAGGCAGGGGATACCGTGGGTGTATTCTTCGTCTACGTCCCCTACCCATAGCGGTTATTATGTAAAAAAAGATTGTCGCAGTGTTCTTGATTCCTCTGAAAGAATATGGATACGATTTCTCGTCAACAACAAAGAGATATGCAAACTTCTCCGCTACGCGGAAACGGATAGAATCTTAGATATGGTTTTGGGCTTAGAAAACGAGAGAATGAGTACAGATTCTTCGGTTGTTCCCATCTTAGTAGCCTTTTACGACATGTAAGGGGTACAGGATGCATCCTTCCACTCCATCCACAGGGGAGATGAAGTGTTCCGATAAATCATGATCTACGTCCAACAATATGGCGACTGACATTAAATCAATAGAACTTCCACCTGCTTGATACTACTGGGTATATATTTGCTTTAACCTTTTCACTGCCATGTTTTGAAGACCAGGCGAACCTTCTGGGTCAGGTTATTTTAAGGAAAGGAGCATTTCAACAAGATACACCTTTACTGATACTGTTGCTCGAATGTATATCTACCCCTTAACGCCCTTTTCTGATACAGAGTCGGGGTGAAGCTAGATGATTTTATGGCATATTTTACGGCTGGATGCCCTTCCTGATGCCAATTTGAGTTGACGAAATAATGAAGATGAAATGAATGACAGTAAATGAAACTGCGGTTCGAACCCACTCCCCTTCCGAATGCTGAGCTTGGCTGCATGGCCGTAGCGCGTTAACATACTACGGCTACTCATAATATAAAACTCATGATTCCGGAACTGGTGTCATCAAATCATGAGCATTTCGAAAAAATCATATCTGAGGACGCGGTGACAATTCGTCATCAGCTTAATCACTACCTCCGTGTCCGACAATTTCTTGTAGTTCAGTATCGTCTCCTATATATTCCCTATATATTCTCCATTTTCCTCATCAGAAAACCCTCTCCGGAACCACTATTTATGAGGAAACATTCCGTTCCTTCGTCAACAAGAGATGAATGTGTACTTCAAGACGCCATGATGGCTACACGTTAGCCGGATAGATGTTTCACTCCACCGAAGCTGAAATAAGATCAGATCGCTTTCACAATACGCGAAGTGGAGTGGTATATCTGCCATATAGACCTTTTTAGAATATTTCCACGAAAATTCAAAGCATGACACATATGAGCTCGGTGAAGTAGGCACTGCAGCAAAAAAGCTTTTTTTTTCTTTTTCTTTTTGTAAAATGGTCTTTGGTTATACACCATTTGACCAGCCAGTAATGATAAGGATAGGGTAGTAGTAGTTAATGGGGTGTAACATTTAGGAGACTATTAACTATTTCAGTTGGTGGCTTCTATATCAGGGTTTATATAGTTAGACTGGTGTCTTGTAGAAAGTGGATCAGTGATCAGGAGATATTTTTATCGTGGTCTTCAAGAACAATGTTGACATTTGTGGGGAATGGGGTGTGCAGCGACCGAAGCTGTGCGAGTAACTTTGTTCGTCGTTGTTTAAACCTGGAACAAGGAAACACTACATGATTCAGATCCGCATCATCGTAATCAACAAAAAGTATATGTACGGGTTTGACGGACGAGGCACGAAGCTCAGAAACGTATATATAGGCTATACGAGTTCGGCATTGAATAGGTTAAGCAAATTATTACAACATATTTCATTCTTTAGGAATATCTTCACCATTGCTGAGGTGGAATTACATAGAATTATCTTCTTCTCAAAAAATCATCTTAAAATAGTACCTTTGTTATGGAAATGGCGGATGGCTTTTAGTGCCAGGAGTGCCCGCGGACAAGTTCGGCTCGCCAGATGTAGATCTTTCGATTTGACACCCGTAGGTGACCTGCGCGTCGTGATTAGGATAAAAGGATGATGAAGACGACACATATACCTAGCCCCCGAACCAGCGGAATTAACCAGTTATGGTTATAATTCCCGACCTTGCCGGGAATCGAACCCGGGACCCCTCTGACCAAAGGCCAGCACGCTAACCATTTATCCAAGGAGCCGAACACCTTTTTTATGTTTAAAACAAAACTAATTTAAAGAGAAAAAAATAAATAAAGTAGGTGGGGAGGGTTGAATGGGGCGGCGAAGTGGGAAAGGATGATGGATCTGCATATGTTCTGACTTAATTTGAAAAAAATTCCTATTCACTTAAATAGATGTTAAAATTTCTTAGTATATAACACTTTTGTTCATATGTGATGTGTGTACTTTTCTTAGTTGTTCACTTAAAAACTTTTGAGGAGTTTTTCGTGTCGATGTTACGTCTTAATTGAATAAACTGTTCTCTTCAGCTGTTCGTATTTTCCGATGTAATTGTTGTCTTTTGATTTAACTTGCTGAAATTGGGCCTCTTGAATTTTTGCTTATTAATGGACCTTCTGAAGCTGATTGCTGTCTTATTGATGTTATGAAAAACCTTTTCTAAAGTCTTGATATGTCGTCAACCTCTTGTGTCCTTGGAGGGTTCTAGCAGCAGCTGTTGCGGCTTTCCGTCTAGACGGTTTTTTATTTTATTTTTGAGAAGAATTTCACCTAAGTAATGTTAAGTAGCTGAAGATGTTCCTAAGGAATTAAATAGGCTCTAATAAATAATAAGTTTAAAGCAAATACATAGTATCAAACAGGTGAAGGCAGCAATATTCCCATGCCATCTAACGAGGTAGCCCCACCTATCAAGATGTACGTCCAACAAAATAATCGTTGATTTCGCACACAATTTTATTGCCATAAATATTCACAAGATACGTATTACAAGTTAAATCCTAATGCCTTAGGTGAAGTTACCGTATGTAAGGGGCTTCGCTGTGACCTAAACGAAACACCAATCACAGACTGTAGAAACTCGTACAGAACACGCCGTCATTTGTACCTACTGTATATAGAAGGCAGAGTTCTGGCATACGGTAATACCGTGAGGAATAAGATGACGAACACTGGTTGCCATGGTTACCACGGTGTATACTTTATATCACCGCAAATCTGGTGGTGGTGATTATTGTTTTTGAATTTGCTTTACGTCGCACCGACACAAATAGGTCTTATGGCAGATTATTGTTTTAAGGTAAGGTGAGGGTTATTCTGCCCGAAGGCAGGTCCGAACCTCCGCAGAGGTGTTCCTGAGCCGGAGTTTACGTGCGGTAGGGTGGCCATTTCCTTTACGCTCCTCCATTCCCTTACCCCCCACCAACAGCGCGTGGCAACCCATCCAAATCCTGACCACGCCCAATGTTGCTTAACTTCGGAGATCTCACGGGATCCGGTGTTTCAACACAGCTACGGCCGTTGGCATTGTTTTAAGAGGAAGTACATTTAAGCAACCATCCTCTGTATAGGCCTAACACTAATTAGAAAAAATCGAACAGATTCGACACTTCAAAAAATGAAGGTATCGACCAAAGAAAGACAAGGGCCATGAAGGGCGTGACAATGAAAGGCTTCGTAGGCCTCGGAAACCTAATAGCGTCGTGGTCGGAAAAGAACAAGAGTTGGCCAAAGAAGGTCGGATAGGATAGGTGGAAGTTAGGAGCCTAGAACAAGTAAGTGGAAGCAATGCCAGAACTCAGATGAGGGCCCCGTGGTCGCCAGCCCCCACTCAAAAGTTCAGAATCCCTGGAGCCCCTTTTAGTCGCTTTTTACAACAAGCAGGGGATATCGTGGGTGTTATTCTACCACCCGAACCCACAGGGGGTACCAAGCAAAACTGTCTTCGCTAAAATGATGGCGCTAATTTCAGATAAACCCTCAGCGCAGAAACATATCCGTATTAGAACGTGAGAGACGAAGAGGTACATAGCTTAGGTTCACTCAACCTACAAAAGGAATGAAAGATAGGATTATTTTGTGCATATTACGCATAGAGGAAAGAACTCAACCACTAAATGCCGTGGTTACGAAAGTCCTTATGGGCTGCACAGGAACACTCTTAACTTTTACCTTTAAGCATAGGGGCTCGATACAGTTAAATGACATGAAAATTATGATTAAAGTTCACAATGATTCAGTAATTCATCGCCCAAAAAATATTTCACTTCGTTGTGAACATGGGTCAATTTGTCAATATCACTCAGTGGTCCGGGAGAATAATTTTGCTGGCCATGAGAAACAGTCGAGTATAAGGGCTTGACACACGTTGCTAAATCACAACTACTTGTCCCCCCCACCCATGAAGGTCTTTGTTTGTACAGGACACGCCAGTAATTGATATTAAATTATGTCTGAATTGAGTTACATTTGTGGCTGTTCTATTGAATTATTCATATATCTTGTAGTCTGAACTGCGGTGACCTGCAGGTCAAATTCATGAGCGTCGTGACCTGTGTTACACAATCGTATTCTCCAAGCATGGAAACGTTATAAATTCTCAGGCTAGAATTATTTATATTGTGCACATAAATATTGACTGACTTATTTATAACATTTCTTTATTTATTTACCTCTTCTGCGTATCCATCTCCATTTGGTTGATGAACATTGCGAAATATTTCTATCCCTAAGAGCCAGCACCACGATGTAGTGTCTACTGTCTACCTTCTACACTGGATTCGATTCCCGGAAGGCTAATTTGGTTGGCCTTGCGTTTTATTGTAGTTTTAGCTCATTTCCCGAAGTTAATAGAGCAAATTTTACGTGAAATGAAACGAAAATCTCGCTTCTCGCTTTCATATTTCCTGTCCGGCATTCCTTTTTCATTCCTCGTTCTCTTCCGAACCTAATGGTGAAAACCCAGGTGGCATTCCCAGTTTCAGTGTGGGAGGCGCAGTATTCGAGTGTCATTATTTACTGGCTTCTCCTCAAGATGGTCGTGATCCCAGTTCCGACCATTTTAACTGTACTTTTTGAAAAGGAAAAACTCGCATCTTTGTTGGTCGAATTCCACGTAAACCAAGAAATTTTCGCGACTGTGGTCGCATAAATAGTTTTTTGCTTAGAATTCAGTTTAGTATGCTAAGGGAAGGTCCCTCTTCATCCACATGCCTGCCTTGCATGAGTATGTTTTTACAATTTGCTGGTGGTTTAACGTCGCACTAACACATCGAAGGTTATCGACAACGGAAGTATAGGAAAAGGCTGATTGGGAGGGTAGTGGCCTGGTGTGAAAATAGAGTAGGTTGAACCAGGAGGGAGGTTGTAGAAGTATCATTACAAAACACGATTAATAACATGTTACCGATCGCATGTACACCATATAGAGTACGATTATAGCTTCGGAACCACCGAGCTAGATAGCTTCAGTCGCTTAAGTGTGGTCAGTATCCAGTATTCAGGAGATAGTGGGTTCGAACCCCATTGTCCGCAAACCTGAAGATGGTTTTCCGTGGTTTCCCATTTTCACACCAGGCAAATGCTGGGTCTATACCTTAATTAAGGCAATGGCCGCTTCCTTCCCATTCCACCTATCTGTGTCGGTGCGACGAAAAGCAACTTGAAAAAAAAAGAAAGAAAAAGTTTAGGAACCATGTTTGGGTGGGTGAGCGTCCCAAAAAAATTACAGTTTGAAAATCGAACTACTGTAATTTCTAGACAACACGTGCGATGACAGTGTTCGATATCCCACTGTAAAGAGGAAGGACCAGTCTATCTAGCAACAAGAGTGTGACCTGTTTTCAGTCATTCGACCGGGTCAAGAATGGAATGAATGAAGCCCCATCTAGCGGCGAGGATAGGAATTGTGCCGGCTGCCGAAGCCTATCGCACTCCTCTGGGGCGATGATTAATGAAAGACAGATGACATTAAATGATACTGAAGAGTGTTGCTGGAATGAAGTACGGCCAACGGCCATAGGCCTACCATGTTGAGTACACCGGTTCTCGTCCGATCACCGCAGTTAAGCAACATTGGGCGTGGTCAGTACTTGGATGGGTGACCCCTTGGGAATGAAGTATGACAGGGAAAACCGGAGTACCTGGAGAAAAACCTGTCCAGCCTCCGCTTTGTCCAGAACAAATATCGCATGGAGTGACCGGAATTTGAACCAAGGAATCCAGCGGTGAGAGGCCGGAGAAATGCCGCCTAAGCCTCGAGGCTCCCATCTTACATTACGTTCTTGTTGCTAGGGGCTTTACGTCGCACCGACACAGATAGGTCTTATGGCGACGATGGGATAGGAAAGGCCTAGGAGTTGGAAGGAAGCGGCCGTGGCCTTAATTAAGGTACAGCCCCAGCATTTGCCTGGTGTGAAAATGGGAAACCACGGAAAACCATCTTCAGGGCTGCCGATAGTGGGATTCGAACCTACTATCTCCCGGATGCAAGCTCACAGCCGCGCGCCTCTACGCGCACGGCCAACTCGCCCGGTACATTTCGTTCTATCAATTTCCCTACTACTCTCAGACTTTCTCGGATTTCGAATTTTATGGATCCTGACCGATTCCTGGGCCCATCTGAACATCTTCACCTCTGCCACATGGAATTTATGTACGCCCGTTATCCGTGTAGCCCAGCAATTCGTATAATAATAACAACAACATTTATTATTATTATTATTATTATTATTATTATTATTATTATTATTATTGACTATATTGGTTAATCAGTGTTTCGTCAAGATTTTATTGTTTTCACTGGGATATTCTTTGACGTGGCCAAACCATTAGTCATTCCTAGTTTCACCTCCTCAGCATAAATGTCACAACTCTTCATGGAAGGGTTCAACCAGCTGCATGACCTAATAAGTGTAACTTGAGACACCTGCATGAGCTGAGCGTGGAATGAAAAGGACCGATAAATCACGCACCTTCGGAGTGGAGAATTAGCGTATACTTTTCAGCTAACCTGTCGTACAGCCTCAGTGTATTGTAGTTTGTTCAAGCCCCGCCTTTGTTTGAGGTCATCCTAGATATCTGCTCTCTAATGTATTTGCACAGTCATTTTACTGAGATACGGGTTGTTTTGGGGGCTCCGTGGCTCAGACGGCAGCGCGTCGGCCTCTCACCGCTAGATACTGTGGTTCAAATCCTGGTCACTCCATGTGAGATTTGTGCTGGATAAAGCGGAGGCGGGACAGGTTTTTCTCAGGGTACTTTTTTTTTTTGCTAGTTGCTTTACGTCGCACCAACACAGATATGTCTTATGGCAACGATGGGACAGGAAATGGCCAGGAGTGGGAAGGAAGCGGCCGTGTCCGTAATTAAGGTACAGCCCCAGCATTTGCCTGGTGTGAAAATGGGAAACCACTGAAAACCATTTTCAGGGCTGCCGACAGTGGGGTTCGAACCTACTGTCTCCCGAATACTAAGCATCTAAGCGACTGCAGCTATCGAGCTCGGTACTCCCGTTTTCCCTGTCATCTTTCATTCCAGCAACACTCTCCATTCTCATTTTATAGCATCTATCAATCATTAATAAATCTCTTTGGGAGTGGCGACCCCATCGTACTAATAGCCTATATCTGCTTCATTCATTCCATCCTGACCCGGTCAATGACTGGAAAACAGGTTGTTTTTTTCATTTTCACGGGTTGTTATAAGTATTAAATATTATCTACTAACATCCTAGATAGACATTGCTTTATACATTATTTGCTGCCTTTGTCGTAAACTAGCAAATGTACCCGTGCTTCGCTACGGTATTCTGCATTGTACACGAATTTCTACGGGAATACTGTACACGCAGTGAGAAAGATTATATTAAATTGCATGTCTCTTAGTGTTATTCGAGAAACACGAGGACCACATACGTTGCTTCGGATGTACGGTGCGCGTTAAGGAGTTTTGATGATAATGTCAGGCCACGTTTCCTACTGCTATTCACAATAGAGTTCGCCAATTTCTACAATAATGGCAGACTCACTTGCCTAATGCCATTCACAATGGAGATAGGGAGTTTTCGTTATAAAAAGAGAAATACTCCGCAGAATGGCAGTTTGGAGTCTCTCTTGCGAACAACCACGAGTTTACAGGAATGCCGACGAAAACATTACATTACTTCCCTACTGGCAAACAGCCAGAGCTGTTGCCATGGTAACCCGTAGGTTCGTTGTCAGTCACTCAATGCATAGCATGAAAGCCGCAGAAAATAGTAATATTCCCCTTTTTCTGAAAAGTAAGCGAAAGTATGTACATAACAAAAGTTGTTTGAAATGAAGGTACGCTTCAGATATAGTCTACGGAGTTTACAGGAAATCAATAGTATAAGAGAAACATGAAAAAAATCTCCAGGTCTCCTTATAAACTCCCAGTCTGTTCAGTGATTTTTAAATCATACCATTCATGTGAACCTGCTCCTGGATAAGTATACTCTAAATATGAAGTTTGGCCGAGATCTATCTTGCCGTTTCGCCGTGATGGTGGAACAGACGGACAGAGAGGACACGAAAGCTAAAAACCACTGATACGATCTTGAGTTCACCTAAAACGGATAAATATCCGAAAAATAGGCAAAATAAACGAAATTACAGGCAGCGGAGTGAAAGTGAATGGGGTACAGAAAGTTCCAAAAGAAGTTCGTTGTTATAATAATAATAATAATAATAATAATAATAATAATAATAATAATAATAATAATAAGTTAATAATAATAATAATAATAATAATAAATAATAATAATAATCATGCTACGTACAGTTCGAAGTCGCTGAGTATAGGGTTGTTTGCTTCAGAGATCTTGGGTATGATTGGACAGGGACTAGCTTGTCGGAGCCAATGCGGTGACATTAACAACTGGACCAACGGGAGGTTAAAAAACGTCCATCTTATCCTAATTTCGTTGGCATTTTCATGATATTGTAAGTAAAGATATGAAATCTCTGTTTTGTGCATTTTAATGAGTGTATTTTGTTAGTTGATTATAAATATGCCTTGGAAAATATACCATAGAAAACACATATTTCTTTAAAAAACTCAATAGACATAATATATCTCCCCTTTAGTTCACAGAGTACTCCCACGTTTTTATAATGGTATTATTTTAAGGATTGGCTTGACTCAGTGTGGGTTCAAGACCCAGTATTATTTGTCACCAATATGAAAAGAAACCTTTGAAGCCGATTACTTATTCGCTAAATGAATTCGTGTCAATATTGTGTCTTGATTTATATATATATATATATATACAGGATGTACCAAAAGTCGACGGCAACAATTTAAGTTGGATTCCTCACATACAGAGAAGAAAAAGAGGTTATGACAACATGGATACGGAAACGTATACTAACAGATTTTTCCTGTTTTTTTGTTGTTGTTTCTTTTGCCTTACGTCGCACCGACACAGATAGGTCTTATGGCGACGATGGGGCAGGAAGGGGCTAGGAATAGGAAGGAAGCGGCCGTGGCCTTAATTAAGGTACAGCCCCAGCATTTGCTTGGTGTGAAAATGGAAAACCACGGAAAACCATATTTAGGGCTGCCGACAATGGGATTCGAACTCACGATCTTCCGAATACTGTTTTCAAACTTTGTGACACAAATTAATTTTAGTAATAATTTACATGTCCTCATGCAATCATCCAATCGTCTCATCAACAGAGGTTCGCCATTAACATCTGGGCAGGCATTGTTGGTGATCCCTTCTTGGGACCCTACGTTCTTCCGAATAGGCTTACTGGACAGAACTACAGGAATTTCTTGCGTACTGCATTGCCTGATTACTTGGAAGACATGCCACTTGCATTCCGTCCACAAATGTTTTTCATGCAAGGTAGTGCTCCCGCAACTGCCCGCAGGTATCTGAATACCCATTTTCGTGAGCGCTGGATAAGTAGAGGAGGACCGATTGCTTCGCCACCACCACGCTCTCCTGACTTGAATCCCCTGGACTTTTACCTGTGGGGACACGTTAAGTCTCTCGTGTATGCGACTCCTGTTCATGATGAAGCAACTTTATATGAGGTAACTGTGACAACCTCTCACGCAGTAAGCACTATATCAGGCATTTTTGATCACGTGCGTTACTCCATGCGAAGACGAGCGGAGGCTTGTATTCAGGCTGAAGGTCGTCACTTTGAACAATTCCTCTGATACATACTCAAAGTGTTTCAGCTGCCGTTACAGACGTACGGTGTAAATATACAAAAGTTTTACTAAATCAGTTAGTATACGATTCCGGAACCATTATGTCATAAACGTTTTTACTTCTCTCTATGTGAAGAATCCATTCCTAAATTTTTGCCGTCGAGATTTGGTACATTCTGTATATAAAGATTTATTCATAGAGAATAAACATTTTCCCCATAAGGAGGTTGCCCATGAGGATAAACTATACTACAGTACATACATTTACGTCTATAAAGATGATTCTTCAGCCTCATGGGACCGTTTCAAACTTTTGTTCTTCTTCTTTTTAACATTCAAATTGAGCCTGTATGGACTGCGTGTCAGCAACCAGTCTCATTTTCAATGTTTAGATCTTGTTCATCTGCCAGTCTTGACATCCCACCACTATCTCTTAAGCTCCATCTGTTAGTGCCATCTCGCGCCCTTCACCCAAAGGTGCCCTTCGTCTTTTGTGTTCTGATTCCACTTTGAAACCCTGACAGCTTTTGACCACTAGTTTAAATTCAGTCCTTTCATTGCGTTTGTTGCTTGCTCTGTCTCAGGTTTCTCCCGCATTCTTGAAACTACTTCACTTCTATTGCTTTTGGTTTTAAGAAATTTCAGAATTTCTCAGTCAGTCAGTCATTAAGGG
This sequence comes from Anabrus simplex, assembly GCF_040414725.1. Lineage (NCBI taxonomy): Eukaryota > Metazoa > Arthropoda > Insecta > Orthoptera > Tettigoniidae > Anabrus > Anabrus simplex. Next base: position 56,264,785 of record NC_090273.1, on the reverse strand, counting down.
GAGCAGATGTCCCCCTTGAACAGTAACCTTTTCTTTTTAACCCTTGCAGGAACAAGACAGAATCTGTAACATCACGGAATAGGGAAGGGGTGTCAAAATAGTCACTACAAATAAACAAAAGTAAAGGAATTGTTTTACATTTAACTTGCTATTATGCTATGTACTGTAGTTTGAAGCACGTACGCGATGGGAATTAATGAATTCAACAATGAACCACTTCCATATACAATAATAAGCCCTGAGGAAATATGTCACTCCCTTTGTATGGAAAATTACAGATAGCTACAAGACTCCTTTTTAGATAAACCAACGGAAAGTGTCAGCGGCAAGAAGAAGGTTGACCCAGACGGAAAATGCTCCAGTTCTGGTAAAAGAAGTCAGATAATAATAATAATAATAATAATAATAATAATAATAATAATAATAATAATAATAAAGTAATAATCGAATGGTATCTGCTGCCTTTTTCTCGTCAGAGATCTCCTCAAGTGGCATTAGTTAGGCGGCCCGTCTAACAATTTCGACATTCCAATTAAGCTATTGTCTGGCAACAAATGTGCAATTCCACCGGTCGAATTTTATAGCTGAATTAAGTTTTAATTTTGTCGAATGTATAATGGCGTGTGGCCTCCGGTGAGGTCTCCTGCAGGTCTTTCGAGTTGATGCTGTATAGGTGACGTACAAAGGACAAAAGCAAAATTATCTCCGTACAGGACATGAAGGCCCTTGAAGTGGTTGGAGTTAAAGGCTTCCACTATCCGCAAGCTTGGCACTTGATGGAATAGACTGGTTAGCTGTACGTCCGGCCACATTTCCTTAGGAATTAACCTGATAGACAGTTTTTGTGAAGGCTGTGTCAACCTCAGGGTCATTCGCGCCTTTGGAATTGTAAATCTCTTCTTTTAATTTTTTAATATCCTGTCGTGAAATCGAACCCACGTCCTTCCGGTTGAATTGAGCACGCCTTTACCACCTATAGGCGACCATAGAGTTAGTAAATAATACACTAGAGGTAGCAATGGCACTGCAGTCGCGTGCGAAGTTGAGCGAGTCCGCTGTTTGGGGAAAGGGGGATTGTTTGGCACTGACACTACTGGAGTTTCTCGATAAATGTGTCTCCTGGATAGCTTATGGCAGCACAGGGAGGGTCGTAGAGGGGAAAAGCATATCATTTGGGAGAAAAGCATACCATTTCACAGGCATGTTTATTTGAAATTAATTTTCGTGCGAATAAAACAATAATTTGTGTGACACTTATCGCCATGTGTTTTGGCCTACTTGCGCTGACTTCACAGTTTTTTCCCTGTCTTTGGACTTTACGCCAACGGCCGTAGCCGTGTTGAAACATCGCATCCCGTGAGATCTCCGAAGTTAAGCAACATTGCGCGTGGTCAGGAGTTGGATGGGTTGCCACGCGCTGTTGGTGGGGGGTAAGGGAATGGAGGAGCGGAAAGGAACTGGCCACCCTACCGCACGTAAACTCCGGCTCAGGAATACCTCTGCGGAGGTTCGGACCTGCCTTCGGGTAGAATAACCCTTACCTACCCTGGACTTTACGATGAAGACTGAAATTATTATTTTAGGAATCATATGGGATGACGTTCTTCTTCCACCGAATGGCAATGTCTTTGAAAGCGAATATTCAGAAAATCCAGTGAAAGAGTATGTTTACATCGTGTTGGCAGATCATACATGCCTGATCAGGCAATATTAGAAGTAGGTTAACAGACAATTTTGTTTCGTAACCAGTAGGGTGATACACTGTTACTTTTCATTTTGGTCAGAAAGTAATGTAGATTTCTCAACATATTTTTTACAGCGCTGATTATATTGACGGGTATAATTGGCTCCTCATGGCCATGATTAATCAGCGTTTAGAGGTTAACCTGATATATTTCTTTTCCTTTCTCGTAATGCATTGATGTGCATGGTACCGAGCGAGTGGTTGCGGGTTTTGGGTCGCGTACCTGTGAATTTGCATTGGGGAGATAGTGAGTTCGAACTCCACTGTCGGTAGCCCTGAGAATGCTTTTCCGTGGTCTCCAATTTTTACACCAGACTGTACCTTAATTAAGGACGCGGCCGTTTCCTTTCCACTCCTAGCCCTTTCCCATCACATCGTTTCCATAAAATCTATGTGTCGGTGCGACGTGAGGCAAACTGTAAACAAACAAAATATTATTGTGAAGATTTTTCAGTTCTCTTCAATCATATCATTTACCACTCTTACATTCCATTAAAGGAAGCCATTTTACAACTTAAAATCTTAAAGTCCGCCTCTGTGGTGTAGTGGTTAGCGTGATTAGCTGCCACCCCCGGAGGTTCGGGTTCGATTCACGGCTCTGCCACGAAATTTGAAAAATGGTACGAGGGCTGGAACGGGGTTCACTCAGCCTCGGGAGGTCAACTGAGTAGAGGTGGTTTCGATTCCCACCTCAGCCATCCTGGAAGTGGTTTTCCGTGGTTTCCCAATTCTCCTCCAGGCAAATGCCGGGATGGTACCTAACTTAAGACCACGGCCGCTTCCTTCCCTCTTCCTTGCCTGTCCCATCCAATCTTCCCATCCCTCCATAACGCCCCTGTTCAGCATAGCAGACGAGGCCGCCTGTGCGAGGTACTGGTCATTCTCCCCAATTGTATCCCTGACCCAAAGTCTGAATCTCTAGGGCACTGCCCTTGAGGCGGTAGAGGTGGGATCCCCCGCTGAGTCCGAGGGAAAAACCGACCCTGGAATGTAAACAGATTACGAACGAAAATCTTAAAATAAATAAAAAATTTCACGGAAAGGAAAATAAAAAAATCTATAACAGACTGAAACCACAAGCGAGTGTCAGATTTCCATTTATAATCACGTTTAGGAAACAGTGATGACAATGATGATGGTAATAATAATAATTTTTATTATAATGTTACTGAATTTATGTCCCACTAATTACTTTTATGGTTTTCGGAGAAGCCGAAGTGCCGAAATTTTGTCCCACGGGAGTTCCTTTACGTACTGTAAAATTTCTGACACGAGGCTGACATATTTGAGCACCAAATATCACCGGACTGAGCAAGGATTGAACCTACCAACTTGGGTTCAGGAAGCCAGTGCCTTAACCGGCGATGCCAATATTGTCTGCTTTGCTCCAAAGTCTCGCCAGCACTTTCAGGCCTAAAGACTCGCTTATTCGCTTTGTACGAGAAAGAATGTTTTCGGTCATTGAACAGAATTATACCGAAGTCCTGTTCATTTATTACATTTGCACAAAAGATAGCGAAATATACTAAATATACTTCTAAACGTATTTTGTTAGAAGACTTAACATGAACAGTAAATGTATTTTGTTTACTTAACTGCAATTGAAAACCGTCCTCACTTATCAAGCATTTGTCCTGTATTTCTTTGGGCTTTCTGTCTACTGGAGAGAAACGTCACAAGTATACTGTAGTCTCTGAGAATGTTTACATGTAAGAATTTTAAACCATATCAATATCCACACAGTTTTAAAAGTCCTTTATTTACATTGATGAGTACAGCGGTGTTTCTTTTCATATTTGTGACAAATAATACCGGGTCTTGAACACACACTGAGTCAAGCCAATCCTTAAAATAACTTAATACCATTATAAAAACGTAATTATTGGTATTACATTCCTTCTAACTTGTCTATTACGACATTTAATACGTCATTTTTCTATTAATCATCGTTTTGGATTTGAAGCTGCCGCATGATATTGACACTTTGTTGACGTAGTATGATTATTCTTATATATTTATATCTACTGATAGGGTATATAATCTATTTATTTAGTATATAAGTACATTTGACTTCCAATCAAAAAGATTGATTAATTCAAAATAAATAATCTGAATTATATTTATTGTCTCACCATTTACAATTATTTTAATATCAATTGTAATGATTTTAGCTTCGATTTTAGCTTTAGTTTCAAACTGAAGACACCCTGAAGAAACTCATCATACTTCTCGTCAATATTTTGGCCGACTAAACTGTAAGTTTTGTGCTGCCGACATCACACAAACCTCAGCTGCCGAATTGTCTCAACCTGTTGCGCCAGATTCATTGACATACAGTAATTATAATGTCAAATCACACCGCGCATATAACAACGTTACATATCTGTGGTAGAACAATTACAATTCAGTGGTAGTATATCGACCTCCGGATCCCATGATCGTGGGTTCAAACTCGGCAGAAATAATCGCAGTTTCAAAGGTTGGAAAGAGGTCAGTCTGGCACTCCAGGTCGTACGATGTCGGCATGTGAAATATATCTGTTGATACGTTTGGTATTTACCCGACAAAATTAATTAAAATTCAGCCGTAGAGCGCCCAACAGATATCCAGTTCGCACTGCCATCTGGTAGAGTAAAACGGAACGTCAAAATTGACGCGCAGGCAGCCTAAACAGTGTCAAATCCAAATGGCTCCATGTGCTGAGTAAGGCAATACGATTATTATTATTTTTGTTATATTTCTTTTACAATTTTGTTTACGACACAGATAAGCCTTATAAGGACGATGTCATAGGAGTGAGAACGAAGCAGCCATGGTCTTAATTAAGGTACAGTCCCAGCATTTGTCTGGTGTGAAAATGGGGAAAACACGGAAAACAATCTTAGGGCTGCCGACAATGGGATTCGAACCCACTATCACTCGAATGCAACCTAACAGCTACTTCAACCAAACCGTACAGCCACTCGCTCGGTTTATACGGTATTTATTTATTTATTTATTTATTTATTTATTTATTTATTTATTTATTTATTTATTTATTTATTTATTTATTTATTTATTTATTTATTTATTTATTTTACAAGTGAATTCACCACTTAAGATCACGCTACAACTTCATTACTTTTTTCTTTCTGTAGAGTTTCCTCTGCGTCCGATACTCTTTCATGCTTTCGCTGGCCTGCTTCCGTTCTTCCTCTGTCTAGGTTCTTCTGGTCTTCATAATTCTCCTTCGTCCGACTCGTTGGCTGAACGGTCAGCGTACTGGCCTTCGGTTCAGAGGGTCCCGGGTTCGATTCCCGGCCGGATCGGGGATTTTAACCATAATTGGTTAATTCCAATGACACGGGGGCTGGGTGTATGTGTTGTCTTCATCATTTCATCCTCATCACGACGCGCAGGTCGCCTACGGGAGTCAAATAGAAAGACCTGCACCTGGGGAGCCGAACCCGTCCTGGGATATCCCGGCACTAAGAAAAGCCATACGACATTTCATTTCATTCTCCTTCGACCTGAAACCCTTCCAAATGTTTCACTCTATGCCTACATTCATTTCTGTCTAACATTTGGAATTCCGTGATGTTTAAGTTTTACATGATACCGGGCGAGTCGGTCGTGCGGTCAGGGGCGCGCGGCTGTGAGCTTGCATCCGGGAGATAGTGGGTTCAAATCCCACTGTCGGCAGCCCTGAAGATGGTTTCCTATGGTTTCCCATTTTCACACCAGGCACACCTTAATTAAGGCCACGGCCGCTTCCTTGCAACTCCTAGGCCTTTCCTATCCCATCGTCGCCATAAAACCTATCTGTGTCGGTGCGACCTAAAGCCACTAACAAAAAAAAAAAATACTTTTACATGAGTTCACCTAATCCATGCTGTAGTGGTCTTCTTTTCCCTGGGTTAATCTGTCTAGTAAGTCTATTTCCGTTCGTTCTGTACTAATGTCCGAGAAATGCCAGCCTTCTCCTCTTCATAATCTCAGAGAATCTCTCCACCTTCTAGTAAACTACTTTGTTGCTCCTACCTTTCCGTCAGCCTTTAGTTTGGACTGCGCCCATAATTTTTCTAAGGAATCTTCTTTCCAAGACCTCTAGCTTCTCTAACTTGTAGTTCATAGACAGACTTTCATTGGCATACGGGCCTTAATTTTTACCACGTTGTTATAATGTTTTATTTTCGCATTTCCAGGATATGCACCACATTATTATTATTATTATTATTATTATTATTATTATTATTATTATTATTATTCCTTTCCCTGTAGCTGCTAATTAGTGCTATTCATTGAGTGGACAAACTGAACATTTATGAATATACCTGTCTCAGAAAGTAATCTTTCCGTTAATGAACAACAGTTTGATCTACGATGCATTTCGAGATATCATCCTAAGATAATGGTGCCCATTAATTTATTTAATTCAGCTCTATCTCCCAGTGAAATTAAAGTTCTCTTGCTGAAGGGAACATATCAATAGTCGGCGATACCCCCCACTGCCTTGGTAGATCAATACCACGTCTTTCGCCACGGGGAACAGTCACGCTACTTGTGTGGCAGTAGCTTCTTTAAAGGAATGATGTTACAGTATTTCTTCGCTCATGTCATATAGGGTGTGTTGTAAGTAGAGGTCTTTCTTCTTAACAGTAAGACAAAGCCACAACTCAGTGGTACATTCCTTCGCTAGCTTAAGTGATACACATGTTGTTGTTGGAGTCATCGGTCCATAGACTGGATTGATCCAGCTTCCATGCCACCCTACCCTGTGCTAAAATTTTCATTTCTAACTACTACATCCTACACATACTACAATATGATTGTAATATTCATATCTTGGTCTATCCATACTGTTCTTATCCATCTAAACTTCCCTCAAATATTAACTGAGCAAGTCCTGGGTGTCCTAAGATGGGTCCTATAATTCTCTATCTTCTTCTCGTCAAATTTACCGAAATCGATCTCCTCACATCAATTCGATTCAGTATCTCTTCATTTATGATTCGATCTATTCATCAAACCTTCAGCATTTTTCTGTAGCACCACATTTCAAAAGCTTCCATTCTCTTTCTTCCTGAATTAGTTATCGTCAATATTTCACTTCCATACACTACTACGCTCCAAACAAAAGTCTTCAAAAACATCTTTCTAAGTTCTATATCAATGTTCGAAATGAGCAAATTTATTTTCTCAAGAAAGGCCTTTTTCCATGTGCTAGTTTGCAGTTTATATCCTCCTTACTCCTGCCATCGTTAATTACTTTACTACCCAAATAACAATATTCATCTACTTCCTTTAAGACTGCATTTCATAATCTAATATTTCCTGCATCACCTGACGTCGTTCGACTGCACTCCAATATTTTTGTTTTGGACTTCCTTTTTCATCTTGTACTCCTTACACAAGACTCTGTCCATACTATTCAGCAATTTCTCCAGATCTTCCGCAGTCACAGATTAAGTAACAATATCATCAGCAAATCTCAGGGTTTTGATTTCCTCTCCTTAGATTGTGATTCCCTTCCTAAATTCCTGTTTGATTTAATTTGCTGACTGTTCTATATAAACATCGAAAAGGAAGGGGGGGGGGAAACTGTAGCCTTGCCTCACTCCTCTCTAGATTTCTGCTTCTTTTTCAGAGCCTTCGATTCTTATCACTGCAGACTGATATTTATACAGATGTAGATCATTCTTCGTTCTCGGTATCTGATCCCGTTCACCTTCAGAATCTCTGGTTCAACCAACATTATCGAATGCGTTTTATAGATCTACGATAGCCATGTATGTAAGCTTCTCTTTCTTAATTCGATCCTCTAAGATCAGACGTAAAGTTAGGATTGCTTCACGTATTCGTAAATTTCTTTTGAAGCCAAATTGATGTTCTCCCAACTCAGTTGGAACTTCTCTTTCCATTCTTTTGTAAATACAAATGTTACTTAAACAAAAAGTTCATGCTTCAAAGTCGATTGTTAAGCAGCGCTAAAAGACATCTCATCAACCCAGCAACCATGCAATTATTTAGATAAGAAAGGATCACCACGCTATACTTGCTACCAGCCGGGTTTTATACTTCACTGAATCCTAGGACACACCGGATATTACGAAAATGAACGAGCCGATTTGGCAAAAGTCGATTCTGCAAAACATATAAATGACGTATTATGATTACAATAATAATAATAATAATAATAATAATAATAATAATAATAATAATAATACTTGTTGCGGGGATACCGTGGAGCACAGAGGTGTACGAAGGAGCGGGCTGAATGGGTGTACAGAGAAAAGATTAAATCTTAATTAAAAACTCTAAAATTTGACATTTTATTTCTTTCCTTGCCTTTTTTTCTTTTCTTGAGATTTTAAACTTTGTTAAACAATAACAAATAACAATTGGATAGACAATGGTTAGGTCGTGTGCTCGAGTAATTATATTAGAAAAGCCTTCAACAATCGGATAACAACGATTTAACAAAATGAGCTTGAAGTTCCCAAGTTACAAGAGCACCACTGATCCATTCAATTAAGAAAGAAATGGCGTATGGCTTTTAGTGCGGGATATCCGAGGACGGGTTAGGCTCGCAAGGTGCAGGCCTTTCTATTTGACTCCGTAGGCGACCTGCGCGTCATGATGGGGATGAAATTATGATTAGGACAATACATACACCCAGCCCCCGTACCGTAGGATTTAACCAATTAAGGTTAAAATCGCCGACCCGGCCGGGAATCGAACCCGGGACCCTCTGAACCGAAGGCCAGTACGCTGACCGTTCAGCCAACGAGTCATTAATCCTCAAGGAGAGTGATCTCCAAAATGTACTACATTCTAAAGAGAGTCTTTGCTCCACACACTTAATTCTCTAAGATACTACTCTCCAAAATTTATAAGAACCAAGTCTCTCCAAGGCATAATCTTTTTTTTTTTTTGCTAGTTGCTTTACGTCGCACCGACACAGATAGGTCTTATGGCGACGATGGGACAAGGAAGGGCTAGGAGTGGGAAGGAAGCGGCCGTGGCTTTAATTAAGGTACAGCACCAGCATTTGCCTGGTGTGAAAATGGGAAACCACGGAAAACCATTTTCAGGGCTGGCGACAGTGGGGTTCGAACCTACTATCTCCCGAATACTGGATACTGGCCTCACTTAAGCGACTGCAGCTATCGAGCTCGGTAAGGCATAATCTTACTTTTACAAAAAAAAAAAAAAAAACAAATAGTAGTCACTATCTTATCCACTCAGCAGTCTAAGTTACATTTGAATAGGAAATTAAATATATAACTTTAACAGAGGCAACAAGTGCCCATTTTTCATGGCCTTAGTAAAAAGGAAAAGGTTAATGTTATTGGCCGAAAATTAAAATGTTAGGCGGTGAACACTTGCACTCCTTGTAATTCACTGGAAAATTCTTAAAAACCGTAGGTGACTAGATGGAGAGAACATTTTAAATTTTTAAACCTTCCCCTCAAGTTAGCTTTCTGAGACTATTACATGATTACAAGATGTCTGTCATTACCTTGAGCTGGTGGACCTTCCGGAGATGGGCAAGGCTAGCCCCCTGCCTCCTCTATGAAGACACTCTAAACCTCTGGACTGGAGCGATCGAAAGAGACAACATGGCCCAGAAGGTCCCAGCTTTTATAGCGGAGAGGAAGGTTCCAGAATTCTCTGGGCCGAAGCCCTGTATACATCCACAAATCCTATTGGATAAATAAATATCAAAAATTCTTGATTGGCTAAAATTTTAAGCAGGCGGAAAGAGATAGAAGTGCTAATAACCTTAAAACACCAAAAACAAGCCGCAAACAATTTTGAAAACATATGAATGCAAATTTCTCTTGAAATTTAATTGTCCATCTCCCCACCAGAGGGGAAACATAAGTCGACAGTAGAGGCATCTGACGATAAACTTTCAAACTTCTTCCATTACACAGTTTGAAGTACACGTTACAGATGGCCTTCTAAAAGGCGCTCACTTTAAATGAACGGAGTTGGTGTACCTCCGGTACAACAACAATAATAATAATAATAATAATAATAATAATAATAATAATAATAATAATAATAATAATAATAATAATAATAATAATAATGTTCTTATGTCACGCTAACTACTTTTGATGGTTTATGGAGACGCCGAGGTACCGGAATTTTGTCCCGCAAGAGTTCTTTTATGCAGCAGTAAATTTACCGACACGAGGTCGACATATCTGAGTGCCTTCAAATACCATCGGACTAAGCCAGGATAGAACCTGCCAAGTTGGGGTCAGAAGACCAGCGCCTCAACCGTCTGAACCACTAAGCTCGGCGTAATAACATACAAGCTCATAGAACCCCTAAGTAAGCAGAAACCCAGAAACTTCAACAAACCCTCTCCTACACGTTTCAGGTTGCAGTGTCTGCTCTTCAGGAATACCGTTTGCACTTTATCCTGTTGTGAACATCAGATGACCTTAGCTTTGTAGTTTTCATATTGAAGTTGACTCTATCCATCCATCCATCTTGGCTTTGACCTTCTTCTGAGTATTTTCCCATTATCTTTAAAGTTGAACGCCGCTGCAACCACAGAAGTGGGGTGTGTTCTCTTTTTTTTTACGTCGCACAGACACATATGTCTTATGGCGACGATGGGATAGGAAAGGGATAGGACAAAGAAGGAAGTGGCCGTGGCCTTAATTAAGGTACAGGTAAGGTGGAAAACCACAAACAGTTTAGGGACCCTACTTGCTGATACGATGTCTTACATTTACTGCTAATCTAACACGGTGAATCTATACAGTCATGGTATATTTCGTGATTTACGAGAATTACATATTGTCACTGCCTTATTGCTAAAATCACTAGTGTTACATTTGCGGGTATAATTAAAGCATCTTTTCTTTTTCTGTGGGATTGTAAATCTGTTTCGGTAATACCAGGTAAATAGAATTGTGGCATGTTCGAATAATTATTTTGTTTGTTTTAATGTTGTCAATCTTATGTTAATTTTAAGGACACTTCCTCTAAAGCATTATTTTGTCAATTTATGTATTTTTCATCTAAACCGTGTTATGTGGCTGAAGATGTTGATAATATACGAAACATGTTCAACTTTTAACCATTAGGTTGCCTTAAGCAATCATTGTATTGACTAGGTGGAAAATAAATAAATAAATAAATAAATAAATAAATAAATAAATAAATAAATAAATAAATAAATAAATAAATAAATACTTAGTTGTGAATCTATTGAAGTGCGATACAGACCATGAAGCTGATTTTATGTAATAAGTATTTTAGTGTTATAGTTGAAACAAACATATTTACATATATGACAACATAATGAAGGTGATTTACAGAACCAGTTTACAAAAGATGCGATGAATGAAAATTAGGAAATGTTTCTAGCACCATTTCTGTATGAAAATATGATATAGTGGTTGTGAAAGTTAAATATTACAGCAGTTCAAACGAGAGTCCGAATCAAATATTGCTCTTGCAAACAGCACAATTAATACTGTATTAAATGATCAACTGTTTGAGTAGACCCAAAAAAGAATAGTCGTCTGTCAAAATAATTTTAAAACGTTCAAAATATTATTTAAAATTTTCATGGTCTGACATAAATTGTCTTAACTCAAAATTTGGCACCAAAAGTTTGCACTGAAGTCAGTTGTAAACTGTGGGTAAACTGTGGGAAAATATAGTCTTCTAGTAACGGATCCATTTGAAGCGGAGGTCCAAAGGAGGTTCCACTGATCGAAAATATGTTCTCTGATTTGTCTTCTTCCATTAAGGGAGAAGTGTCGTACATGACTTCCAGATTTGATTGAGCAGCAGCTTTTGCTAGTTGATCAGCTGTCTCATTTCCGATTTCCGATGGATCCACGAACCCAGGAAATGCATATATGACAGTTTTGTTGAGCTGTAGTAATGCCTGTATCAAAATAAAGGCATAACATTAAATTGATTGAGGGTGAGGAAGAGTGTGCGTATTTCCTTAATTCATCGTTAAGCTTGAAAACCGACTTAATTACGAATATCTTGTTTGATCATTTATTATCATTTACTTGGCAAGGCAACCTCCATTATTGATACATTGAGGTTAGTTTGTTGGTGATTATGTCTCATGATTTCAATATATAACTAGTCAAGTTGGTAGCAGTGAAAAGCATTAAAAAGATGAGAATAGGGTGGCGTTATTTGCCTTTTAGTGTAGGGCCGTACGTGAGGAGTAATATAGATCCGAAGGTTTGTACTATGAATACTAAAATTCATTGAATATTTACACGATCTTTTCCAAGTTTTATATAAACAACATATCCTAGAATCTCTCATAAATATCCCTTCACAAAATATATGTTTTCTTAACCGTTACCTTTCTTACCAACTTTATACTACTCATTGAAAAGCAGACGAGGAATAAAGGTGCCAAAACTAAGATTTGGATAAAAACAATAAAAAACGTTCAAACTCTATTCTAAGCAAAATGTTAATGACTTGTTTGTGTGTAAAAATTGTGCCCGTGTATTTCCAGCAAACAGCTCAAAATATACTCTCTTTTTTGGCTAGTTGCTTTACGTCGCACCGACACAGATAGGTCTTATGGCGACGATTGGATAGGAAAGGTCTAGGAGTTGGAAGGCAGCAGCAGTGGCCTTAATTAAGGTACAGCCCCAGCGTTTGCCTGGTCTGAAAATGAGAAACCACTGAAAACCATCTTCAGGGCTGCTGACAGTGGGATTCGAACCCACTATCTCCCGGATGCAAGCTCACTTTACATTCCATATTTTAACCTTCATATTCACAATATAACTATTAAAAAAGTTATATTAATATCTGCATTCAAGGTTTCTTATTTTATTCACTGATTTTGTGGTCAGAAACCATAAATGAAATTTCATGTAACTCAACGAGTCTAGAATAAAACTGTCCTTTTCTTAATAAATTATACATTTCCAACCTTCAGTAACAATAAAACTTCGTTCGGTTTTTGTGCTCAGATTTGTTCTGATTTTATTCGTGAAACAGTGTTAATTGTAAGTTTGTTTTTTGAATGAATGAATTTATCTGCTACAGTCTAATTTTTTTCTTTGGAATAACTGGATAAAATATTGTTTCTAGCCCTTCCTTCACAATGTCTTTTATACGTCATGTGGAATCATTACTTGACGTTTTGATTTTCTTTTCTCAGTTGTACGAAAAGTCCCTATCATAAGGCAAATGGCAATGTCCTTTGGTCAGAAATTCAAGCTCAATAGAAACATAGGTGTCTTATGCAACTATAATAAAATCCCAATCAGCAGCATCCGGGGTTTTGTCCCGCACAATTCTTATTCCGATATTGGATGTCTTGCTTTGTAGTAACATGTTGGTTAATTGCTTTCAAAATCCAAGACTTTACTTCCTTTGCGACCCTAGAAATAATCCGTCTATGGACTCTGATCGCGGTGTTTTAACTTACTGCTGCAAAAGCATGAGGGTTTCCATTCTTTTCCTTGAATTAAATTCAAAATTTAGTTGTACTTATATACTTCTTACCATCCACTCTTCAATAGTTACCGTTTTCGGTGACGCAGAGACGGTAGAAGACCAGGGTAGGGAAGATACTGGCCGTTGCTGTAATTAAGGAACAACCCCCACCAATTGCCTGGTGTGAAGAGGGGAAAACCACGAAGATGCAACGTCAGGACTGCCGACGATGGGATTCGAACCCACCATTTCCCAATATAAGCTCACAACTATGTGATCCGATCCCCGCAGTCAACTCGCTTACGCCCGGCTGAGTGGCTCCGACTGTTGGGGCGCTATCTTTCTGAGCCCAACTTGGCAGGTTCGATCCTGGCTCAGTCCGGTGGTATTTGAAGGTGCTCAAATACGTCAGCCTCGTGTCGGTAGATTTACTGGCACGTAAAAGAACTCCTGAGGGACAAAATTCTGGCACCTCGGCGTCTCCAAAAATCGTAAAAAATAGTAGTTAGTGCGACGTAAAGCAAAAAACATTATTATCAACTCCCTTGGTTTATAAACAATTATTCGTACGGTATTATTGATGGTTTATATTTCTTATATTGGGGAGGCTAATTCCACAGTAACATATGCAAATCTAGTGCGTCTATACCTCAGCGCCACGAGGTCGGGTAAGCTCATTATATTCTGCTCTGATGGTAAAGTTTGTAAATTGTGCAGTGGATCCCTTTTCGTGGTAGGACCAAGAGACTTCAGTAGTTATTCTATTTACTGGGAATTTCTTGCACTCAGTATGAAGTATAAATAGAGTTTGTTTCGCACACGAAGCGAAGATAATAATTTTTTTATTGCCACGCTATCGGTCATTTAATAATCACAAATCTTAAGTGGGAGTTTGGTGATATATTATTGTATGCGCTGTGAAAGGCTTTTAAGAATTTACGTCCGTAATGCTGCTTCTCATAATATAAACCCTTTCCCAGTAATAAACTGCCTTAATAGCCTCATAGGCGCACATCGAGTTGAAATTAATTTTCCACGTAGGCGGAAAGTAAAGAGGATTCTTATTTATATCCGAAATTTACAATGGATGGGCTCTTTAGATCTGAGCTCTAATATACAATGCATTTAAGCTGAGTGTTTTCTCTTTTATTAAGATTTTCAGCTACACTTTCAGCAGAAAGTCGCCAGGGATACCAGAAATTCAGGACATCCAGACTTTCGCCAAGGCTGCTATATTACGTACAAATGCAAAGTCGATGTTACTTGATTCTTTTAAGATTGAAAGCAGTACTTAGCAGACGATGTAGGGGTCCTCATAGTATGAAAAACGTAAAAGTAAGCTATTTCCTCAATTGTGCCGTAAGTTGAGGGGCTAAAGGGCCTGCAAAAAGGTTTCACACTAACTCCTGCATAGCTCTATCAAACTAAAAAAAAGCACACATTTCGAAAGTCACTTCCGACTTAAATACAGTTCCGGAATAACAGCCAAAAAGTCGCGTGTTTCTTTACTCGTTTTCTTTTTGATTCAAATCCTAGACAAATCAACTTATTTACAGAATTCTTTCTGCAATGTGTTCCTTGGTTAAATACCCTCAGGCATTTTTGTTAATTTTAAAAATGTCCACACCAAATGTAGTTATGTGGGCTAGTGAAACTCTTCATTGACTCACATTAGCGCTCGTAGTGGTGCTTAAGTTAAACAATGCGTTGACTCACATTAGCGCTCGTAGTGGTAGAGAAAGGCAAACTGCTAATCTAATCACGGCCGACTGGATCCCCCTCGGTGATCCTTATAAGGAGCTAGCTAGAGCGACGCATCAAGTCGGCCGTGATCTAATCGACCGGACAACGATGATTAAGAAAAAGATAGCAACTTTTAGGAATAAATTAATATTTTCTGGTATTATATTAATTTACTTAAAGTTTGTAGTTAATATCCCTTGGATGTTTTCAACATTGAGTTGCTTTCCTGAAGGGCTAGAACTATGGATACTTCTAGTAGTTTTACGTTGCCGATGGTGGGGTTCAATTTACATTTACACTACCCGTTCAACGTAGTCAGTTCAATTGGTTAGTAAGTGTAGATTTTCAGGAGTTTATTTCAGCTTCAATAATATTAAAAAAAGTATATAACACTGCATTCTTAAATTGTCCAGCTATCCAGAGTACTGGCTTTCGCTTCAGTTGGTCCCCAGTTCGATTCGCGGTCGATAACGGGATATTAGCAGATCTCCGTTAATTCCTCTGTTTATGGTCACTTTATACAGATGTTCATTTGCATACAGCACAACACACTACGGCCACCACAGAAGCATACAATAGTGAATAAATCCCTCCACATACGGCTACATAAAAATGGCCTTAATCAATACATACCGTCGACCTCAAGTAATTTAAGTAAGGCGAAAAATACCAAAAGGAAGCATTCTAAATTTACCGTTATTAAAACAGATACATTTTTGCCAAGCGCTGTTTTATGGAACAGTTACATTATTTATTTTCATACTGAATGAATTAACGTTCATGATCTTTACATCGGGCTCTAGGCTATTATTATTAATAATAATAATAATTTAGTTTGATTCACGTCCCGCTAATTACTTTTACGGTTTTTGGAGACGCCGAGATGCTGGAATTTTGCCCCGCAGGAGATTTCACGTGCAAGTAAATCTCCCGACACGAGGCTGACGTATTTGAGCACCTTCAAATACCACCAGCCAGGATCGAACCTGCCAAGTTGGGGTTAGAAGTCTAGCACCTCAACTGTCTGAGCCACTCAGCCGCGGACTCTATTTTATTATTATTATTATTATTATTATTATTATTATTATTATTATTATTATTATTATTATTATTATTATTATTAGTTGTAGAAAAAGCTAGGTATATGAATACTAAGAGCTCAAATAGAAAAGCACTTCTAAAGTAAGAAGACAAGGCAGAAAGTTGGCAGGAACATATTCAACAAACTTTTCAAGCGAAAGAAATGGATAATAACATCCTGTAACAACATGAGGCTGCTGATGCTGATGAAATAGGAGACCCAATTTTGAAGTCAGAATTTGATAAAGCTTTGAGAACCCTAAAGAGCAGAAAGCACTTACTTTTGATGACATACCCTCAGAATTACTGACAGCCTTAGGAGAAACCGGTATGGCGATCTTACTCCATTTAGTGTGGAAGATGTATGATATAGGAGAAATATCATCCGAATTTAGGCATATTCCCAAGAAATCAGATGCTGACAAGGATGATAACTACCTCGCCATTAGTTTACTTGCAAAATGTTAACACGTATTATTTACAGAGGAATGGAAAGACGATTTGAAGCTGTGTTGGTAGAAGATCGGTTTGGTTTCAAAAGAAATGCAGAAATACGGAAAACAATCCTGACTTTACCTCTGATCTTAGAAGACCGAATTAAGAAGGACAAGCACACGTACATGGCATTCGTAGACATAGAAAAGGCATTCGATAGTGTTGAAAAGACTAAGTTATTTGAGTCCCTGAAGTTGTCTGGATCAGATACCGACAAAGAAGGATTATCTGCAATCTGTGTAAAAATAATTATGTAGTCATAAGAATCGAGGGCTCTGAAAAAGAAGCAGTAATCCAGAAAGGAGTAAAGCAAGTCTGCAGTTTGTTCCTTCCCCTCTTTCTCTGTACAGAGGCAATCAAAGAGGAATTTGGAAAAGGAATCACAATATAAGTAAAGAGAATCAAAACTCTGAGATTTGCCAATGATATTGTTTTATTTGTATAGTTAATGAACGAATCAGCGACCCTCCCCCCCCCTCCCATTACGGGTTGCCACAATAAACGATGTATAGCGTAGCTGGATACAGAAAGTTTTATCTTACAGAAATATAGCGGTAATCTGGTTTTTTACACCAGTGTCCAAAAGTGAAGCATAAGTTACGAGTAAGCAGGGCAACAGGAAATAGACCGCAAATCGCACGACATATGCACCTACCAAACTTACATGTTCCCTCTGTAGAGGAAAGGAGTGTTCCGTGCTTTGACTAGCGGCGTAACCGCAAGGTAAACACAGCCTGTGCCAGCGCCCCATATTCCCTCAGTTGTGTTTGCCCTCTTATAGTGTGCGGAGTGTAGCCTCGTGGTGAACGTGACAACATAATGGCACAACGACGCCATTTGGACTCCGTTTCGCAGGGTAGAATAGTCGGCCGCCTGTAAGCAGGCCAGACACAGCCTGAAGTCGCCGTATCCTTGAATGTGCCACAAAGTGTCATTTTGAGGCTTTGGAGTCGATTTCTGGACAAGAGATGTTGGTCGTAGGCCAGTACCAGGTCGACTAAGGGTAACCACCTAACAGCAGGACCGATATCTGGCCTTAACCGCCAGACGAAAACCGGAGTGCACTTGCAAGACAATTGTCGGCGGAGTTTTCAGCCGTCTCAGGGGTTGCCGTTTCCCGGCAAACTGTGTACCGGAGGCTCAGAACAGCCGGGCTGTTTGCTCGACGTCCAGCGGTGTGCGTCCCGCTCACTCCAGCACAGAGACGGGCCCGTTTACTGTGGAACCATCAACATCGAAACTGGACCATGAATGAATGGAGGCACGTACTCTTCACAGATGAATCTCGCTTCAGTTTGAAGAACGATTCCCGTCGCACATTAATCTGGAGATAACCGGGTAGCCGATACAACCAAAGGAACATCGTGAAACGGGACCAGTATGGTGGTGATGGCGTCAGCGGCATCGTGTTGAATAGACGTACGGACCTGCACATCTTCATGGGTGATCTGAAGAACACTGTTAACGCTCGGAGATACAGGGATGAGGTACTGGAACCACATGTTCGACTCTTCAGAGGTGCGGTTGGTCCAGACTTCCTCTTAATGGACGATAATGCTCGATCGCAGCGCGCTGCTCTGGTGGATGAATTTCTGACTTGGGAAGACATTGATCGCATGGACTGGCCAGCGAGTTCTGAGGATCTGAATCCTATATAACATGCCTGGGATGCATTAAAGGCGCGAATTGCATCCCGTCAGCCTCCACCTAGGCCCTTCCAAGACCTTCGCATTGCCCTTTCGGAGGTATGTGATCGACTGCCACAAGAGCTCTTGGACCATGTGATAGAGAGCATGCCACGTCGCTGCAAAGCATGTGTGGCCGTTAGGGGTAACCACACACCCTATTAATAGCACATTTTTTTGTGGAAGACATTGCACAGTTTTGTTAGTTGTTGTCAAAAGTGTACCTTAGCTATCAGAACCTTTCTGACACTGCTTTCATTTTTTATTTTTTTATTTTTTGGACAAGTTGTGTGACATATGGTGTGGGAGTCAGCTTCCGTTTGTTCAGCAATCCGTCTGACATTCCCATCAGGCGGTATGGCCTCGTTTAGTGGTAATGCATATATTTTGGACACTAGTGTATAACGTGTTCTGCCCTGAGGCAGATCTTCACACAGCCGCTCTCCATGCAGTCCTGTCTGCAGTCATCATATTAGTTTCTTCGTAATGCACTGTTATTTTGAGACTGGCCACCGTCTGTTACTTTCTTCGCCCTCTTCTTCTCCTTCCATTTACCGATCCTTCTCTAGTTTCCGTCAGCAAACACTCGCTTCGTAGCCGGTTCCTCTTCCTTGCATGGATGGTTTGTAATACCTTCCTCTTTTCTCCACCTCTCTCCAATACCTAGGATATATGTTCCATCCTTCTCCACAACCACATCTCAAATGCTTCTAGTCTCTTTTCATCTACCTTCCTTAGCGTCTAGGTCTCTGCTCCATACAGCACCACGCTCCAAACAAAGCATTTCGCTAACTGTTTCCTTAACCTGTAGTCCAAGCGTTTACATAGGAGTCTTTCCTTTCTGTTAAAGGAATCCTTAGCAATCTTTACCTCCCTACTGTTTCTCATATCACCCGTCATTATGCTTCCTAGATATTTGAAAGCTGACACTTGTTCAATATCCTTCTGGTTTATCTTGACGTTTGCTTTGTTTCCTCATACACTTACCACATACTCCGTCTTATTCTTATTCATTTTCATTCCATATTGCTCACAGGTTGCATTCTGAACTTCCAGCTTGTTGAAAATGGAATAAATGAGCAGCAGTCGGACACACTTTCAAAGTGCAGGTACGTTTCCATTCAACCAGTTGGCCATTACCGAACCCAAAATTTCACCTTCAGAGTACCTACAACCAGTCGTTTCTGAGCAGGCTACTATTTCAACAAGCGATACTCCATAACCTCTCCAAAGTCATCTGATTTACCAACAATAGGAGAAAAGATTCAAACTCCAGTAAAAGGCAATCATCAAAAAAGTGCAGTAGAACTCAAGAAACTAAGCGAACTTTCGGAGAGGTAAGGGCAAAACGGAGTTTATAATTCGATAAAGGAAATAAAGGAAAGGCTGCTGAAACAAACCTTTCCGAGACAATAGCAAGGCAAACCTTGGGGACCTACAGACCGTCCGACTAGAAGACAGTGACGAGGAAGACACAACATGTGGATTTTGTGGCGTAACATTCTACTCTGCTCAGGCATATCAAAGGGTTGCTAATACAATCCTAAGACTGTGGAATATGCTTTTATGATGCGGGTGTTGGTGCTACAAGAAGGAGAATCTTAATTTGTGGCAAATGCCTTTGAGGAAGATACATTAAATTCTGTGAGCGGAATAGCCCCAAGCTTGGGCGGAATAGCCTCACTAAAGTTGTAATTCCTTAAATTTGCTTCGATTCATATTTTAATTTGACCAGTCTGTACATTGTAATATCATTATATTTTCATTAAATAGGGTTTATATGTGATAAGGGATATATATAAAGTGTGTTTTGTTGTGGATCCCGTCTTAGAATAATGAATGGTTTTTTATTTATAATGCTTACAATTTGAAATGAGTGGATTAGCCCCGCCCTACACTACACGTACATTTTCATACAAATATGTTATGTTAATTTACAAATTTTGGAAAGTGTCCCCTTTTTTCTTGTCATACAATATCATGACCCTGGTTTCATGGTCCTCTCATCAGGTGGGGTAAATGTTAGACATAGCAACCTGCGACTGATTAAGCAAGCCTCGGATCTACAGTGTGAGAGTGACAGAGTCCCGCCTCCATCTGACAGGCCAGGGACTCCTAGGAAACTCTCTTCAAATATTTCAACAAAACCTTCAATGTAAAGCATTAGGCTGGTAAGACACAGTGGTAGGAAGCAAGTTATCTGTTTTTCATTACCTTCAAAGTTACTACCACTCGCAGTGTTAATTAACAGTTTACCATAAACAACAGAAAATATGGGAGGATGAATAAGTGTGACATAATTAGTTATCAAACTACTTAAGCATGCAACCCAAGTGCTTCATAAACCAGCCACAAAAGTTATGCAGGACGGACGCTTGCCGCTTGGTCTTATTTAAATTCAAGTTGATAAATCAAACTTGGAAGGGAAATTGGGGAAGTGAGATGGAGCAGGGGGCAGGGGGAGTTGGAGGAAACATGGATAGGAAAGTGAGGGAAGAGTGGGGAGGCTTTTATTACTTTTAACATGAAATATGACTTACTTCTGTATGGACAACACGTACAGGTTTTCTTCTCGTAATACCCGCTTCTTCTTACAGCGAGTCCATTCCAAGGCAAGAAAGTGAAATATAATATTCATGAAGACACCGGCTTCCTGCTACTGTGCGCTCTGTGTCAACACTGCTGAGACGTAGCAGGTCTTTTAGGAAGACAATTTCATCTAAAGAACATTATGAATACAGCATCTCAATGTATTGGCAAACGTACTTTGTCCTTACACCCACCAGTGATCTACATTTCATGAGATGTGTGTACGAGGTCCCTATTGAGTCTAATGTTGAAGGACTACATGACGTTATTGGTTAGGTGCACGATTCATATAGCCAACGTAGTGGAATCAAATTCCATCTCAGGAAAAAAAAAGTGAAGACGAAATCTAGAATCCTCTTTAGTCATTAATTAGACAAATGAGGTAATCCACCTAATCAATACAATATAAAATTAGTACTTGAGTTTATTTTAATCATGGTACTAGTTTCGGTCTATTGACATTAGGCCATAATCAGCCATAAGGTATTAGAACACTTTAAAAAACTAACTGGTCATACATAGGCTATAACAAAAATAAACAGCATAATACTTGAAAAGAGTTCTGATGTAATATTCAGTATCGAGTAAAATAAGGTACTTGCATCAGGGAGATAGTAGGTTCGAATCCCACTATCGGCAGCCCTGAATATGGTTTTCCGTGGTTTCCCATTTTCACACCAGGCAAATGCTGGGGCTGCACCTTAATTAAGGCCACGGCCGCTTCCTTCCAAATTCTAGGCCTCTCCTATCCCATCGTCGCCATAAGACCTATCTGCGTCGGTGCGACGTAAAGCCCCTAGCAAAAAAAAAAAAAAAAAAATAAGGTACTGTCTTGTAGATCTATAAATAACTTGATGAACACTTGTATAAAATGAAAGGCGAAAAAATAAGTGTTTTAATATCTTATATTGTTTTGCCTGCCCTTTTCAATGGTGTTATGATCATTTAATAAGAAGCGCGTTATGGTATGCCGCAGTCCGTAGAGAGAATTCATCCATTCAGACGTCATCATGCCGTCTATTTGGTAAAAAATCTATCCATATATTCGCTTTTCTTTTATCCAGCAGTTCTTGATGTAAAGCTTAATATTGTGTCGTAGTAGGCAATGGTACTTTTAATCGCAGTTCTTCTGTATAGAACAATTGTCTTGTGAGCTCATAGATTAGTCTCAAAGGAGCGTTTTTTTGCCAGGCAGAGAACTTTTTAAGATACATGGACTTCACTCTTTCTAGTGTAGCTAGGTTACCTTTGATATTTGTACCAGATAATGTCTAAGGCGTATGTCATGATGGGGGGGTGTTTGTACGTAGACTTTATCTCCTAGCAGCATGTAAGTTATTAGGAATTAGGCGTATGTCATGATGGGGGGTGTTTGTACGTAGACTTTATCTCCTAGCAGCATGTAAGTTATTAGGAATTAGGCGTATGTCATGGTGGGGGCTGTTTGTACGTAGACTTTATCTCCTAGCAGCATGTAAGTTATTAGGAATTAGGCGTATGTCATGGTGGGGGCTGTTTGTACGTAGACTTTATCTCCTAGCAGCATGTAAGTTATTAGGAATGCTCTGTCATCTGAGGAATATTTTTGGAACCCTGGATAGGTTACAGAACCTAAGAGTATCTAGCAGGGAATAGTATTCTTCCGTGATCAGAGAAAGTGTATACTCTCTGGCTTGACAGGTAGTAATCAAATATGGCTGCATGCAGTGACATTGCTAAGGATGAAAATCACATATATCAGAATATTAATGAAAATGTTAGCCGCTTAGTAACCTGCTAAGTACAGAATGTATTACGGGTTAGGGTAAGACTTCAGATGCAATTATTGGAGTGATCATTTAATGATTTTATTTTATGATTACTCAAAGTTGGCTGAACTTAGAGACCTTTCAATGTCTAATGATTCACCGGCAGGTAATTCCGGAGAGGATAAAATGAAAACGAAGCAAATCGGTCCAGTGGAACGGACGGATGGATTTGCCAAAGATGTTTTACTAAACTCTCTTAATATATAGATAGTTGATGATGGCCTCATATCAATAGGCCAAAACTAGTACCATGATTAAAATCAATTGAAGTACAAATTTTATGTTGTATTGATTAGGTTGATTATCTCATTTCTCTACAATAATTATATTGTTATGAATACGGAACATGATCCTGTTTAGTCAGTCTACTGGCCATCGGATCCTCCTCTTAAGGACCATGAAGCCGAGCACTCCTTTCAAACACCGCGGGCCTTGTTTTCCTTACGACCTGTTTTAACTCGTTACTTTCCCACTTTTCGGCCTTTCCAAATTTAAGCATTTTCTTTTCACACTAAATGACCCGAGAAATTCATGCTTACAAAGTGCTGTTCTACACTACCCCACTCTATTCCTTTTTTTTTTTCAAAATTCCTCCGAACTTATTTTATTTTATAAATTATGGACTAGTGAAGAGGAAGTTTCTTCTCTGACATTGGGGGTAAAATGCCGTCTCCATCACAGATCGTTTTATCTCCCACCAGTGCAGTAGCCTACAATGAAGATTTTCCGAATCACTGGGTATTCTCGAAAACAGGTAAGTAAACTGGCGCAGTTTTCGTCCTAGGACTTAAATGTACTCGCTCTCAACAACAACAAAAGTCCACAGTTCTAGCCCTACAGGTAAACAATTCAATGTGGAAAACAACCTCGGAATATGAGCTATATATTTAAGGTAAATAAAATATAATAAAAATTTCCTTTTCTTAATCATCGTTATCCAGTCGATTAAATCACGGTCGACTTGATCCGTCGCTGTACAGTAGCTAGCTCCTAGGAGCGCAGCGAGGATCCAATAGGCCGTGTTTAGATTAACAGTTTGCCTTTTTCTACCACTACGATCGCTAACCTGAGTCAATGCATTGTTTCACCTCAGCACCACTACGACCGACAAGTAATTTTCGAAATTTCTTTTTTAAGTTTGATCGAGTTTTCAAAGACTCGCCATTTGACAGATCTTTCCGGGCCCTTTAGCCCTTCAACTTTCGGCACAACAGAGGAAATTGCTTAAATTCACGTTTTTCTTTTGATGGGGTCCCCTACTTTGTCTGCTAAGATGAGTTTCAACATTCTACAACTGTGGTCTCAGAGGGTGAAATTTACCCAGAAAATCATGGATTGGCGGTCTATGCACAGTAGAAGTGAATCCCGGTTGAGTCGATTCGCATTACAGATTCTTAAATGGGAGTCATATTCTTAAAAAAGTCAAAGTCGTCTCGTACAGGTCTCCGGCTCAAGGAGCCCTGGGTTCGAATACCGGCGTAATTTTTACTGCACATGATTAATTGTTCTGACTTTGCCTTTGGAACTGTGCATTTAGGTTCCATTTTATATACGTCCATTCATCTACATACAACGCACAACACCACTAAGCACCACAAAACGCCCTACGAGCGGCCCTGAAGGTGATCGTCAGCGGATCTGCATTTTCGCACCAGGAAAGCACTAGGGATATCCCTCAATTAAGGCCACGACCACTTCCTTACCAATCCTATACAATCTTCGCCGAAAAAACTGAGTTGGTGCAATTTGAAACCAGTACCAATAAACAACAAAAATCTTGTTACACAGTTCCAAAACATAGTGGTTTATTACGGAATTCACTCAAATACTTTTTCTTTAATGTGAAATTTGAGCCTGATGTTAACAGTGGAACACAAATGTTTCATAGACCTAAGCAAGCGGTATTCAGAAGGTTGTGTTAACTATAACTGCTCGTAGGAAATTCGCCCAGGTTTCAGTATGGTACACCTATCTCGAGAGATAGGTGTTAGTGTTGTGCCGATACCGGTGTCTCTTCGAGACTCCTCTGTCGGCTTTTAATGTTATTTTGCAGTTGTGTGAAAGCTCGTATGTTTGATTTATTTGTTGTGTGTTAATTTTCACTAAATTGGTATTATTAATGTATGTAGGTAGTAACGTGTTTTGTTAAATGTATGTGTGAGTATACTTGTTGTGGACACCCATCCAGTGGGTGACCATTCCCTATGTTGCTTAACTGTTTGTGCAAGTAGTGTTTATGTGTGTTGGTACCTAAGGAGAATCTACATTCAGTAATCATGGCTAGCACAGCTGTTTTTGTGGACGATGTGGCTCACCCTGTTGGAGCAGGGTTTGCCTAGCATATGTTACGTTTGGAAGTGTGTAACGCTTCATCGTTTCAACAGTTCGCAACTTGCACTTTTACTTTAAAAGTGCAAGTATCTGCGGATGTTAAGTAATAATTTTACTGCATCTATAGGTGTTAAGTTTGAAAGGACAGCATTGTTAATTAGCAGCATTTATGTAGTGCTCCCGCCTCGGATTCCGTGAGTTCCAGTGCTTTAAGGAAGTGAGGAGTGAGGTCTTTGCTTGTTACTGGGCGGGGGCGGTATTTAATTTAATTGAGGATCAGTTGCTTGGCAGGCATGGGAAGTAGAGGCTGATCCGGAGTTGATATTAGCTTGGTAAGAAGACTGATCAGGGCATGGGAAGCTTGACAGGGCTGGGTCGTATGGGCGTTGGTAGAAGGTCCTGGGTTTGAGTGATGCAGTGTATGCTCGTAGAAAATGCTGTTGCCAGACGGTATTATAAGTTTCATGTTCAAAGTCGTCATCTAACTTCACACGTCTAGTGAGTTCAATCCATTCAGTCCGGCACATTTGTTTTCTGTTCATCTGTTCATTAAAATGTTTTTATTACAATGAAATTGTAGCATATTTAGGCTATTTCGTTCGTTGGCGAGCGACCATGCTCTGGCGCGCCGGATCAATGTATCTTGAAAGAGGAATGCAGCTCCCATCTACCGGGAAAACGTGGAAACAGAGGAGGGTGAACAACATTCAGATGGCGTCGCAATGCAACACCACTTCGCCATCTGACGGGACTGGCCAGGACATGCATGAATGCCGCCAGAATTTAAATCCTCTATGATGGGGTGCTTTTCCTGCTATAACGTTGTTGATTGACTGAACGGAATCCTTTAATAATATATTAAGCTAGATTAATTTATATTATTACTATTGGTTTATTACCGAACTAAGAGACAGTATCCTAGAGTAGAGGGTCGGGAAGGATTCTCTTTTTCACCAAAATTTAGGTGAGGAGAAATATGAATGATAGATAAATATAAGCCTACGTCCAGCCCCTCGGTTGAATGGTCACTGCAGTGACCTTGTGTTTGCGGAGCTCCGTATTCGATTCGAGGCCAGAACGAGGATTTTAACCACGTCTGGTTAATTCATCTAGCTCAGGGACTAGGTATTTGTGTTATTTTTAATTATAATAACAAGAAGAAGAAGAAGAAGAAGAACGGCTAAATGGTTAAAGTGCTGGCCTTTCGTCTAGGGGGTCCCGCGTTCGATTCCTGGCCGGGCCGGAATTTTAACCTTCATTGATTATTCCGATATATCGTGGGCTGCGTGTGCCGTATTAATAATTAGAATTCATCATAGGTTGGGCCCCATCCTCATAGACGCGCAGATCTCCTATACAGCGTCAAGTCGGATGGCCTTCACCATTTATTTATGATTGAGAATGAAAACCTACAACCTGTTTTCCAGTCTTTGACCGGGACAGGGATGGAATGAATGAAGCAGATATAGGCTATTCGTACGATGGGGTCGCCACTCCCAAAGTGATTTATTAATGGCTGATAGATGCTATGAAATGAGAATGGAGAGTGTTGCTGGAATGAAAGATGACAGGGAAAACCGGAGTACCCGGAGAAAAACCTGTCCCGCCTCCGCTTTGTCCAGCACAAATCTCACATGGAGTGACCGGGATTTGAACCACAGTATCCAGCGGTGAGAGGCCGACGCGCTGCCATATGAGCCACGGAGGCTCTCTTTATTATTATTCTTTCGAATGGGCCACCAGAGGACCACGTGCCAATTTCAATTCCTTCTTCTTTGTTCTTTCCTTTTCTTCCAGTACGCTTTCATCTGTTCACTATGTTTCTTCTTTCTGTCTTCAGACCACTTTGAACCAGTCTTTTTTACTTTCCTACCTTAGAATCCTTCTATTTTCAATACTTTTTCCCGAAAGCCTTCTCTATTATTTATTTCTTCTGTTGCTATATTGTTTTTTTCTAAATCCTTTCTTACTTCATTGACCCAGCTTGTCGTTGATTTCTTACTCCACAAATATCTGAAAATCTTACTGGTTAATCTACTATCTTGCATTCGACATAATGTCCAAAAAACATAAGTCTCCTTTTCCTCATTACATCTGATATATTTTCTATTTTTTGATATATTTCAGCATTATTTCGTAATTTCCAATCTTCTGCTGTGTTTTGTGTGCGTAATATTTTCCTCATGATTCGCCTTTCTAGTATTTCTAGTTTATCTAAATTATAGTTTAATGCCAGACACTCGCTTGCATATAGGCATTCTGGCTTCACTACTGTGTTGTAATGCCTTATTTTTGCATTTTTGGATAGGCATCTTTTATTGTAGATATCTTTGGTGACACCATAAGCTCTCTCCACTTTATGTACCCTCTCCTCTACTGCAGATTTTTCTAAACCATTTTCTTGGATTATTTCCCCTAGATATTTGAAATTTTTTACCCTCTCTATTTGTCCAATATCTGTTTTCAGAAATGTTGGTGCGTTGTTTTTTCTGCAGAAATTCTTAAGCCAGTTCTGCTAGCGATTCTTTCCAAGACATTTACTTGGGTTACAGCAGATGTCACATTTTCAGAAAGTATTGCAAAGTCATCTGCAAATGCAAGACAATTTATTTCAATCCTTTTGTTTCCTCTTCCTAACCTTATCGGTGAAATGTTGAGTTCAATAAGTTTTTCGTTCCAAATTCTCACTATTTTCTCTGGGACACAATTAAAAAGAATTGGGGACAGTCCGTCGCCTTGTCGTACACCAGTTTTTATTTTGAAAGGCTGTGATATCTCTCCCAGAAATTTCACTTTAGAGACTCTCTTTATTATTATTATTATTATTATTATTATTATTATTATTATTATATTATCCGCCTCTGTGGTGTAGTGATTAATGTGATAAGCTGCCAATCCCGGAGGCCCGGGTTCAATTCCCGGCTCTGCCACGGAATTTGAAATGTGGTTCGAGGGCTGGAACGTAGTCCACTCAGCCTCGGGAGGTCAACTGAGTAGAGGGGGTTTCGATTCCCATTTCAGCCATCCTCGAAGTGGTTTTCCGTGGTTTCTCACTTACTCTCCAGGCAAATGCCGGGGTAGTACCCAGCTTAAATCCACGGCCACTTGTTTGTCTCTTGCCCATCCCTTCCAATCTTCCCATCCCCTCACATGACACCTGTTCAGCATAGCAGGTGAGGCCGCCTGGGCGAGGTACTGGTTCTCCTCTACAGTTGTACAGTTTATAGGGTAGATAGAGAACAATTATGGAATGTAATGGTAAAAAATGGATACCCTAAACATCTTATTCAAGTTATCCAAAGTTTGTACAAAAGGACGAGAATTATGTTAGATCTAGGATACAAACTAACGGAAGAAATATTAATTAATAAAGGTATACGTCAGGGATGCAGCCTCTCTCCAACACTATTCAATATATAGATAAAGTAATCAGAAATTGGAAACGAATTGTGCACTCTGGAATAAAACTGAACACAGACACACACATAAATACTATGCTCTTTGCAGATGATCATTTATCCTGCAGGTTGATGAAGATGAACTCCAGAAATACATACATCAGTTAAACACCATTTGTAAAAGTTATAGTCTTCGCCTATCCAGAAAGAAAACCAAAGTTATGGCATGGCAAGGGAAGTATCATATCAGAGCGAAGATAGTAAATGACAATCAACCAGTAGAACAAGTAGCAAATTTTAAGTACCTTGGTTGTGAAATATCTTTTAATGATGATGACGAGGTGAAGGAGAAGCTTCATCGATTTCAACATGTGTGGGACAATCCGCCGAACACTGAAAGGAAAAGTAAGAGAAGATACTCAAATTATATAAGACTATGGCTGTACCAACTTTTGCTATATGGAAGTGAGACATGGGTGGATAAAACAAACTATAGATCTGAAATGAGATTCCTAATATCAGTGAAAGGATTCTCCCTAAAAGATGAAATACGAAATGAAGAGATAAGACAACAATTAAATATATTCTCAGTGAATGAAAGAATATTCCAAAACAGGATAAATTGGAAATACCACGTTCTGAGGATGGATAACAACAGAATCCCAAAACTTGCCCTGGAATACCATCCTGCGGGAAGAAGGGATATTGGCCGTCCTATGAAGAGATGGAATGAAATCTGAGGTCAGAACAGGCTATTAGCCTAATCCATGAAGAGGAAGTAAGTTAGTTGTATCTCCCGACCAAAAGTCTCAAGATCCGGGAGATAGTAGGTTCGAATCCCACTATCGGCAGCCCTGAAAATGGTTTTCCGTGGTTTCCCATTTTCACACCAGGCAAATGCTGGGGCTGTACCTTAATTAAGGCCACGGCCGCTTCCTTCCAACTCCTAGGCCTTTCCTATCCCATCGTCGCCATAAGACCTATCTGTGTCTGTGCGACGTAAAGCCCCTAGCAAAAAAAATGTCTCAAGCTCCAGGACACTGCCCTTGAGGCAGTAGGGTTGTCATCCCTCGCCGAGTCCGAGGGGAAAACCAATCCTAGACGGCAAATAGATTAAAAATTAAGAATAATCATCATCATCGTCATCGTCGTCCAGCTCCATGTCTAAATGTTAGCGTGCTGGCCTTTGGTCACAGGGGTGCCGGGTTCGATTCCCGGCAGGGTCGTGAATGTTAACCATACGTGGTTTATTCCCTGGCACGGGGACTGGGTGTAAGTGTCGTCCTCATCATCATTTCATCCTCATCATGACGCGCAGGTCTCCTACGGGAGCCAAATCAAAAGACCTGCACCAGGCCTCTCCGGAGGCCACACGCAACTATTATTATGTATTACAATCGTCATTATCACAAATAGATTTGCTCATTTCTGAGTCCCGTCACCCCACTGGTTTTGCTGGTTACATCTGTGCTGTAGCTTCTCCATCCTGGATGTTCTTCGGTTTTCCTCAGGGTATATTGGAAAATAAACCAGTGATAGTGTTCACTTCTCCTGTCCACCGAGATGTACAGTAGTCCTTCTCCCAGGTCTACTGCCCCCTTAACCTCCGTCCCATGGTCAACTTTTCTAGATTTTCTCCAGAACGTCTCGCAATGTGCCCAAAAAACTTCACTATTTTTTCATTGATACGAGAAGAAAGTCGTTTCAAAATCTTCAACTCCTGAAGAAAGGACGTACTGGTTCGCCTTGTGGTCCAAGGTACTCAAAGCCAGCACCACATTTCAAAGATATCGATGCGATTTCTGTCTAAAGCCTTTACGGTCCAGGTCTCGCAACCATGTGAAAAAACAGAGAATACAAGGTTTCAACGAGACCGATGTTTGTAACAATATTAATTCGACGGTGTGCGTACAATAATTCGTATCCCTCAATACTTTTCCTGCTTATTATTTTCCTTAAGACTGGCCACGCCTCCCAGACATACAGTGATATGCAGTCCATCAGTACAATGTTCGTTATGTTCATTTTCCTACGCCAGCATGTGAAGAAAAATCAGCTTTATTGTACCGTACTGTAGGAATGTACACATGAAGTATTGACGCTCTCTTACTGTATAACGCATTTAAGGTTCATGTTCCGTTACATGTTAGCACAGGAAAATGAACACAACGAAAATTGTTCTGATGGACTTCATGTCCATGTGTGGTTGGGAGGCGTGACCAGACTTAAGGAGGATGAAAAAATGAAAATGAAAACCCACAGCCTGTTTCCAGTCCTTAGACCGGGTCAGGAATGGAATGAATGTAGCCCTCATTGTGCCGGCCAAAAAGCCTGTCGCACTCCTCTGGGGCAATGATTAATGAATGACAGATGCAATGAAATGATATTGGAGAGTGTTACCGAAATCACACATGGAGTGACCGGGATTTGAACCACGGAACCCAGCGGTGAGACGCTGGCGCGCTGCTGCCTGAGCCAAATAGATCGGAAGAGCATTGTGGGATACGAGGTATTGCTCGCGCCCCGTCGAATTCCTCTTTTCTTCGTCCAAATACTTCTTAATTTCATCAATGCACCTCGTCCTATCAAAAGCTTCTCCTTTTATCTCTTTCTCGGAAGTTCCGCTATCACTGACCTTTTTTTTTTTTTTTTTTTTTTTTTTTTACAACTTACTTCACGTCGCACCGACACAGATAGGTCTTATGGCGACGATGGGATAGGAAAGGCCTAGGATTGGGAAGGAATAGGTCGTGGCCACTATTAGTGGTGAGTCACGAACCATTGGATCAAATGGGACCTATTAGCCACTAGTGGCGCAACTGAGCAACTAGTCGCCGGCCGTCATCTGAGCCGGCAACTGTTCTGGCGACTCGTAGTTGCTCAAAGGCGTGATAGGGCATTGGAGTAAATGTTTTAAGATGACGGCCGACGACTAGTTGCTCAGTTGCGCCACTAGTCGCCTGCCGCTAATAGGTCCTATTTGATCCTATGGTTCGTGACTCATCACAGCAACTAGTCGCCCACGGCTAATAGCGGCCTTAAGGTACAGCCCCGGCATTTGCCTAGTGTGAAAATGAGAAACCACGGAAAACCATCTTCAGGGCTGCCAAAAGTGGGGTTCTAACCCACTAGATGCCGGATTCAAGCTGACAGCTACGCGCCCCTAACCGCACGGCCAACTCGCCCGGTACTGATTGCTGACCCAAGGTATATGAAGTCGTTTGGTTTCAATACACATCTTGATTTACACACAACACACCAGCCACAATTCCCCTAGCTGAGTCTGCCACTGCTTGTGTCAGGCTTGTCTTTCCTATCCCACCTCTCTTGGTCAACTCTTGTTCTCTTCAAACCCCGACGTTATTAGTTTTGTGAGGCCGAGGGAATCTTTCATTTTCACGCCCTTCGTGGCACTCTCTTTTCTTTTGCAGATACCTTCAATCTTTGAGGGATGGTGGTAATAGAGCATGATTACCCAGTAATAATAATAATAATAATAATAATTGTACCGGGCGGTACACCTCCACACCGTTTATTTAAAAGTTGCGCCAGTTGAAACTCCTCTTCTGGAGGAAGTCTGAACTTTATCTACGGTCTTAATTTCCAAATTTCTCAGAAGATGTCACTACCTGGAAAATTTTGAGTTTGTGAACTGTGTCATTTTCGACGTACATTTGTCTTGCTTGTATTAAGAAGTGTGAACTTTCTCTTCTAGAGGACACTACTGAAGATCAACAATAGTGCACCCTAGTGCGGAGTCAAAGAACTATTTTGTTGGAGAAAATTTAATTTCAGGAGTTTGTTCTTTGTTAAATTTCGTTCTGTCATTGTTTAAGTTGGCAATATTTACCCCTTTCTTCCCCTTGTTTTGAATGTACCCAATCACGAATTTTTTCAATTAATTTCTGACCAATCTGGTGTATCTTTCCCCAACTTGAATCTGTTGCGGGGTCCTACCCAACAAAATCTTTGTGGGAGGGTGTTTTCTTTCCCCTAACGCCTAGAACTCTCTGCGAGAGTATTTAAACTGCTGATTTTAGGGTCTCCGGGCCACTTCTGTTCCATCTTTCAGTGTATTAAGTACATAGCAGGAGGCGGGAAGCGCCTCTTTCCTCGGCAGCGGTCAACAATAAGGTAATGGCCGATTAATAAATTTTTTCTTTGCCAGCTCAGCAGTTTAACTTTCGGGGCAGGTTCTAAGCGTTCCCCTATGTAACCTTTTCCTAAAATGTAACTTCTCTTTTCTTCTATTCTCTTGTAAAGCGACATACTGGGATAGAGAGTGTTAACCCTCTCGAGCTCCCACTCACATTGTTTGAGGTGAACTTATTTTTCGCAACCTATTCTTCAGTAATGTAAGTTAGTAGTTTCTTAAGTCACCTCTGTAGTATGGGATTAGCCCTTGCATCAGTGGCCTTAGAGCCAAAATAGGTCTTAAAGACAAAGTGTATTAGGAGTGCAAGTTCGCCTCCTCTCAAATTGTGATTTTAGAGGTCATGTATTAACTTCCTTGTCATTTAACAGACCTCAGTAGATTGGGTATTTTGCTCCTGTGTATATGTCCTTTGAGGACGGCTTAAAGGTGGAGTTCGGAGTGGCCTATGATAGGCTTGTATTTTAAGGGGAAGTTGCCCTTTTTGAAAATTGTGTTTCTGCCTCAAGGAGGCTTTTGGATGTAATTGGAAGCCGGTGTTTCTGGCATGTTTGGGGGTTTTCGGCCCCTTTGTTGTATGGTGTTCATTGTAAGGTTGGGCTCATGGCTCAAGAATTATGTTTCTGACCTTTTGAAGCCCCAAATGGGGTACCTATGTAAATGTATTTGTCAATCGTGTTTCGGCTACTAAGTACCTGTTCTATTTGTTGTTCCCTAATTTTGAAAAGAAAATATAACCTTGTTAAATTTTAAAATTAATTTCACTTTAGTAGCTTGAGACCCCTTCACCACCCAGCACCTTCTTTCATGCATAACTACCACCAAAACACGGTAACAAGTGGTAGCAGAGCGTGGTTGAATGGGTCTCAATTTAGCCCCTTTTGACGGCTAAACTCTGTTTTGATCCGAACTCTAACCATTTTCTCAGTTGCTGGAAATTTTTTATTGAGGTTTTTCAAAATTTTTCTGTTATCATGCCCGGCCCTCGCGATGTTCTCCTCCTTAACTACTTGCGCAAAGAGGAGTTGATCTACGAATTAACTATTAGAAATGTGCAATCTGGAGGCACGGTTGCTATCGACACTAACAAGCTTAGAGACTCCCTTGATTTGCCCATTTCCATCCCCAATTTGGGAGAGAAAGAAATTGATGACTCTCTTTCCACGATCGTCGAGAACATTACTGGGTTAGCATCGGTCGTTAGTTTTTTTGATGAAAATGATCCGTCTCCTAATCAAATTAAGCGTGTGCAAGGCAGGCTATATCATTTTTCAAATAGAGTTAATGATCTTTTGTCTCTAAAGGTGAATGACGTTCAGAGGAAGGAAGCTAATACGCTCCTTGAAACTATTTCTGAATTGTCTAGTAAAGTCACTCAATTGTTAACTGGGGAAATTCCTCCCAAATCTGATCAACCCACCATAGTGAATGTAGGTAGCGAGGAAGAGTCTCCTAAGGGAGAAGTAAATAGGAAAACCCCCACTGCTCAAACTATTTCTGCCCCATTGGACAACGAGTCTGAACGCCGTGCATCGTTGAGTAACATCCGTTCTGAATTAACTTCTTTGCCCCTGAAACCTCTACCTACTATGTCACCCGGGTTTAGCAGCTTGCCTCATCCATTGGCAATGTTGCTAAGAGGTATCTCTAAGTTTTCTGTCAACACCACCAGTGAAGTTATTTCATTTTTAAGATTTTTAGTTGAATTTCAGGATCACGCCCTTGTGTTTTCTCTTTCCCCTTGTCAAATTTTACAAATAATCTATCCTTATGCTATTGGGGTTCTCTCAGATAAAATAGTAAGAGCTATTGCTGAACAGTCATCTATTGAAGATTTTCACGCACACTTGCTTGCAAATTTCATTCCTGCCCGCGCGAGGTCATCTCTGATTCAGAAATACTATTATCGGGTACAGCGCTTGGATGAAAACTTGGCTGATTTCATACAGGACATTAAGTTTTATACTAGGGTGTTTGCCCTTCATTTTCCTGAAGATCAGATTGTGCAGGCTATTGTAGAGGGAATTTCACCTCCCTATAGGTCATATTTGTGTTTCGCGGCGTGCCCGCAAACCTTCTCGGAACTTGAAGCGTTGGCCGTCTCGGCGGAAGGAGTTAGATACGCCGATTCTTTGCGTGTCGCGAAAGAACCCCCGCCTTCCTTTAGTAACACTCGGCCTCCACCTCGCCGACCAGTCAATCCCCGTAAATGTTATGCGTGCGGGGCGCCTGACCATCTGCGCAATAAGTGTCCTCTGATCAAGTCTAGTAGGGCAAATAATGGAGCTGGTTCATCACAAGGCTGTTTTAAATGTGGGGCTTTCTCACATATCGCCAAGAATTGTCCCAATTCGAATAGCACCCCCTCCTGCTCAACTTCTGGGGTAACTTCCAACAACAATCAAAAGTGACTAGTGGCTTCGGCTGAGTCAACTAATTCATCTTCCCGAGGCTCAGCCCCTGGTAAGCAGATCGAAAATCCTGGGAACGTTCAATCTGCTAATCTGTCCTTTGAATGCCCCAAAGAGTGTCTTAAGATTGCGGCGGATACCCCCGCACCTGTTCCTTTCCTTAAGATTGAGGTAAATAACGAACCTATAACAGCTCTATTAGATTCAGGCAGTGTTTGTTCCATTATTTCGGCTGAATGGTACTCGAAATTGAAGTCTGTTTGTAACCTACCTGTCTATGACTCTTCTCCTGTGAAATGTGTTTCTGCTAATACATCTCCATTAGAAATTCTAGGTTCCTTACTGGTCAAAATTCGTATTTTTAAATTTACATGGAAAATTAAATTGTTTGTGGCCAAGCAATTGTCTTGCCCCATTATATTGGGAGCTGACTTTATTTCTCACACTGGTCTTGTGCTCGATCTCCAGTCTAGGTCGTGCACATTCAAATTTGCTTCTAGTTGTAAAATTCCACTATTAAAGTGTAATTCTGTGTCATGTTCTTCTATTTCGCCTACCCAGGATGAGATGTTGTTAGACCTTAGACATCTACCTGAGGAGCAGGCTGATAGTATTCGCAAACTGTGTCAGTCGTTTCCCGAGGTATTCTCTGATACTCTTGGCGTTACTGACCTGATCGAATACAAAATTGAGGTCACGGATTCGATTCCTGTCCGTTTTCCACCGTATAGGCTATCTCCACCTAAAATGAAGGCTCTGAAAGAAATCATCGATCAGATGTTGAAGGATGGTATTATTAGGCCCTCTAAGTCAGCGTATTCTTCGCCTATTTTTCTAGTCCCGAAACCCCAAGGGGGCTTCAGGCCTGTAATTGACTACAGGGCTCTCAATCGGAAGGTGGTGTTACAATCTGTACCCCTTCCCGACCTTCATTCTTGCTTTTCATGGTTTCGTAAGGCCAAGTTCTTTACTATCTTGGACTTGAATCAGGCCTATAATCAAATTCCCCTTGCTGAAGAGTCTAAACACCTTACAGCGTTTGCCACGGACTGGAATTTATACGAATACAACCGCGTGCCTTTCGGGCTCCCCACGGGGGCAGCTGTGCTCACTAGGCTACTAGATAGGGTCTTCTCCGACATCAAATTCGAGTACTTATATCACTACTTGGATGATGTCGTCGTGTTTTCGGAGACCTTCGAAGAACATCTAGATCATCTGCGAGAAGTTCTGAATCGCCTTCGTAAGGCTGGGTTAACTGTCAAGTTGTCCAAGGTCGCTTTTGCTAAGCCCTCTATGTCATTCCTAGGGCATATTGTGTCACCTGATGGTGTAGCAGTCGATCATTCTAGAACACAGGCCATCCGTGATTTTAAACCTCCCAAGGACATTAAAGGTATCGCCAGGTTCATTGGTATGGTGAATTTCTTCAGAAAGTTCATTCCTAACTTTGCTAATAGAGCGGCGCCATTGAACCTTCTTCGTAGGAAAGGCATCAAATTCGAGTGGGGACCTTCTCAACAAGCCGCTTTTGAAGATCTGAAATTAGCTCTCTGTAATGCCCCTGTCCTTGCCATGCCTGATTTCTCAAAGAAATTCATCGTCCAAACGGACGCGTCGTCGTCGGCGGTAGCGGCAGTCCTTCTTCAAGAGACTGAACTAGGGAGGCGACCCATCGCCTATGCATCTAGGACTCTATCGGCTCAAGAAGCCAAGTATTCCATCTATGAGCTCGAAGGGTTGGCAGTCTTATTTGCCTTAGAAAAGTTCCGTCTCTATCTGGAACATGTCAAATTCGACCTGGAGACAGATAATCAAGCATTAAGCTGGGTCTTAGGTAGGCCGCGTCGTACTGGTCGTATAGCCCGTTGGGCCGTCCGTATTTCTGCCTTCCAATTCAATGTCAGGCATATCCGAGGTACCGAAAATGTTGTCGCTGATGGACTCAGCCGTATGTTTTCAGGCGACGTTGAGAACCATGAACAGGTCGACAGTCCATCACCTCCCGAGTCCATGCTATCTGAGGTTAATGCCATCCTAACAGATGTTCCCATGCTGTTTAGGGATATCGAGAAATACCAACGTGAAGATCCGACGCTGGCTCCGATAATGGAAACCCTTTCTTCTGGGGAACATGTTGTCCCTTATGTTCTGAGGAATGGAGTTCTATGTTGCCCTTCGAGGCATGATAAGATGATGAAAGTTGTTGTTCCAGCGGTTCTCGTACCTATGATCTTCAAGTATTATCATGAGACCCCATTAGGAGGGCATCTTGGTATCTTTAAAACTCGTGAAAAGATTCGTGATATGTTCATCTGGAAAGGTATGGACGGTGAAATTCGTGAATTAGTAAAGGCATGTAAATCCTGTTTGCTTAGTAAACCGACCATGTCCACTAAGGTAGGTCTTTTGTCTTCTCATCAAGCGTCGCGCCCCATGGAGCGCCTGTATATTGATTATGTGGGACCCTTCCCCCAGTCAAAGGGGAATGCCAACAAGTTCATCTTTGTATGTGTAGATGGTTTTACTAGATTTTCCTGGTTATTTCCGACTAAGCTGGCTACCGCTCAGTCCACCATTTCTTGTCTTAATACTATCTTTGCTTCTTTTGGTCCTTGTCAATACATAGTTTCCGATAATGCTAAGGCTTTTACATCTAATTTATTTCGTAAATTCTGTTTTGACTTATCCATCTCTCATGTAACTACTTCTGCTTATTACCCTCAACCATCTCTGGCTGAACGGGTTAACCGTAATCTCAGGTCCGCACTCATTGCCTATCATCATGAAGATCCTTCCAGGTGGGACACGTCCCTGCATTGGATAGCTTTTGCTTTGAATTCGGCGGTTCATGAATCTCACAAGTTCACTCCAGCTTCTTTAATGTTCAAGTTTGTTCCCAACTCGCCGCTCTCTAACCTCTGGTCTCTGAATGACATTCTACCCGAGATAATAGATCCGGACAACATTAAAGATCTTTGGAAGAAGGCTAAAGCCAATCTTAAAGTGTCTCATGAAAAGGTTAGGGAAAGGTATGATCGTGGACGGAGACCCACCCCTTTGAAGGTAGGTGACCAGGTTATGGTCAAAAATTTTGTTCCCGCGGGCAAGCTTGCCCCCAGATTTCATGGGCCTTGTATCATTCTCGATTTTCTTACGCCGGTTACCTTATTGTTAAGTAATCCAGCCACCGAGAGGATATTTAGGGTTCACCTGTCCCAGGTGAAACCGGTGTAATTTTGTGTTAACTTGCTTTATATTATTTTGAAAGGATATGAAGGTTATATTTTTTTTTTGAGTTTCACTTTTATGGCATTCTGCCCCTTCTATAATATTTTGGTTTTAGATGTAAGCCTTTTGTAAAACCCACCCCGATCCGTTAAACTGCCATCCTGTTCTTGCCACGGCCATTACCACGCTCCCGTCTCCTGCTCCACCTTACACTGTGGCTTCATAAGATTAAATGCAATGGATATCTACACGCCGCTGGCCCCTCAACCTCTCCATAATGCCTGTGCCTTCAAAAAGACGATGGTCCAACACAATTCTGCCGCCTAGCCTTAATGTTTCAGTGCCCCCGCAGCCGCGCAGCGCCGTGCAGCAACTGGGGAGGGGGATGGGCCCCCTCCTCTCCAGCGAGGACGACATGTGCACGGCGAGCCGGAGCTCTCCTCCCGGCCAAGGCTGATGTGCGGCGCACAACCTGCTACTGGCCCGCAACCTGTATATGTTCACCGCGGGCGCGGCATGTTTCAACACTCTGCTCCCCTCATAGTGCGGGCGAGCGGTATCTCAGGGTACTTAAGGGGTCCGAGCGGCCTCCTTTTGGACGCAAGCTGCAACGGCCGGTCCGGCCATCCAACTTCATCAACATCAACTACATGGACAGTTACTATAAGAGATAACTACATTTGGGAATTCAACAGCAATATCTGATGGACATTGCAAATTTTTCCTTCACTTTTAAGTAGTAAAAGCTTATCTTCAGAAATTCACCTTCTATAAACCTAAAGACTTCACTTCACCTCCAACAACAAAATTTTGGAACCGACTTAAGAAATTTCTCAAATACTTCTGGAAGTTATCTTAATATCAACATCAAACTTGGGACTTATTTTCAAATAAAAGTTTATGTTCTTCTGTGTTACCCCGTGGAGGAACTTTTGAGGGGGGAGGTCTGTACCGGGCGGTACACCTCCACACCGTTTATTTAAAAGTTGCGCCAGTTGAAACTCCTCTTCTGGAGGAAGTCTGAACTTTATCTACGGTCTTAATTTCCAAATTTCTCAGAAGATGTCACTACCTGGAAAATTTTGAGTTTGTGAACTGTGTCATTTTCGACGTACATTTGTCTTGCTTGTATTAAGAAGTGTGAACTTTCTCTTCTAGAGGACACTACTGAAGATCAACAATAGTGCACCCTAGTGCGGAGTCAAAGAACTATTTTGTTGGAGAAAATTTAATTTCAGGAGTTTGTTCTTTGTTAAATTTCTTTCTGTCATTGTTTAAGTTGGCAATATTTACCCCTTTCTTCCCCTTGTTTTGAATGTACCCAATCACGAATTTTTTCAATTAATTTCTGACCAATCTGGTGTATCTTTCCCCAACTTGAATCTGTTGCGGGGTCCTACCCAATAAAATCTTTGTGGGAGGGTGTTTTCTTTCCCCTAACGCCTAGAACTTTCTGCGAGAGTATTTAAACTGCTGATTTTAGGGTCTCCGGGCCACTTCTGTTCCATCTTTCAGTGTATTAAGTACATAGCAGGAGGCGGGAAGCGCCACTTTCCTCGGCAGCGGTCAACAATAAGGTAATGGCCGATTAATAAATTTTTTCTTTGCCAGCTCAGCAGTTTAACTTTCGGGGCAGGTTCTAAGCGTTCCCCTATGTAACCTTTTCCTAAAATGTAACTTCTCTTTTCTTCTATTCTCTTGTAAAGCGACATACTGGGATAGAGAGTGTTAACCCTCTCGAGCTCCCACTCACATTGTTTGAGGTGAACTTATTTTTCGCAACCTATTCTTCAGTAATGTAAGTTAGTAGTTTCTTAAGTCACCTCTGTAGTATGGGATTAGCCCTTGCATCAGTGGCCTTAGAGCCAAAATAGGTCTTAAAGACAAAGTGTATTAGGAGTGCAAGTTCGCCTCCTCTTAAATTGTGATTTTAGAGGTCATGTATTAACTTTCTTGTCATTTAACAGACCTCAGTAGATTGGGTATTTTGCTCCTGTGTATATGTCCTTTGAGGACGGCTTAAAGGTGGAGTTCGGAGTGGCCTATGATAGGCTTGTATTTTAAGGGGAAGTTGCCCTTTTTGAAAATTGTGTTTCTGCCTCAAGGAGGCTTTTGGATGTAATTGGAAGCCGGTGTTTCTGGCATGTTTGGGGGTTTTCGGCCCCTTTGTTGTATGGTGTTCATTGTAAGGTTGGGCTCATGGCTCAAGAATTATGTTTCTGACCTTTTGAAGCCCCAAATGGGGTACCTATGTAAATGTATTTGTCAATCGTGTTTCGGCTACTAAGTACCTGTTCTATTTGTTGTTCCCTAATTTTGAAAAGAAAATATAACCTTGTTAAATTTTAAAATTAATTTCACTTTAGTAGCTTGAGACCCCTTCACCACCCAGCACCTTCTTTCATGCATAACTACCACCAAAACACGGTAACAATAATAATTATAACACCGAGTTCGATAGCTACAGTCGCTTAAGTGCGGCCAGTATCCAGTATTCGGGAGATAGGAGGTTCGAACCCCACTATCGGCAGCCGTGGTTTCCCATTTTCACACCAGGCAAATGCTGGGGCTGTACCTTAATTAAGGCCACGGCCGCTTCTTTCCCACTCCTAGCCCTTCCTTGTCCCATCGTCGCCATTAGACCTATCTGTGTCGTGCGACGTAAAGTAACTAACAAAATAATAATAATAATAATAATAATAATAATAATAATAATAATAATAATAATAATAATAATAATAATTTCGTGTGGCTATTGCTAGCCGGGTGCAACCCTTTTAAGGCAGACCCACCGATGAGGGTGGGCAGCATCTGCCATGTGTAGGTAACTGGGTTTTATTGTGGTGGAGGATAGTGTAATGTGTGGTGTGTGAGTTGCAGGGCTGTTGGGGACAGCACAAACACCCAGTCTGCAAGCCAAGAGAATTAGCCATTTAAGGTTAAAATCTCCGACCCAGCCAGAAATCGAATCCGGGGCCCTCTGAACCGAAGAGCAGTACGCTGACCATTTTACCCTGGAGTCGGACAAAAATGGAGGTGAGCTGCACGTACCATTTCAACCACATTTCAGCTCTCCTGCCATTCTTAAATTTCTGACAGTACCTGGAATCGAACCCGGGCCCCCAAGGACGGCAGTTAATAACACTACGGAGGCGGATGATTGCCCAGTTATACTTCCCCTTAAAACTATAACAACAGCCACCACCACCACCACCACCACAATTTTCTAGTTCCTAAACCACGAAACTTTCACACATACAGACTCCACACAGTATATTTTCAGTCCGGCACCTTCGCTACATGGTCAGAGTGGTGGTTTCCTGTTCAGAGAGCCCTGGGTTCGATTTCTGGGCGGATCGGAGATTTTCATTGCATCTGGTTAATTACTCTGGCTCGGCGTCTGTGTATTCGCCTTAGGATACATCTCGTCATCTACATAAAACACGTCAAAGCAACGCAGGAACACGTCCAACTGATACATCCCTACTCTCACACATCACTAGCGTCGGGAAGGACATCCTACCATAACACTGGGCCATAATCTTAACTCAATTAAATTGTAATAATGTTAGGATGAATAAGATTTATTTTAATTTTTAGAATTTGTTTTACGTCGCACCGGCACAGATAGGTCTCGTGGCGCCGATGGGAAAGGAAAGGCCTGAGAATGGGAAGGAATCGGCCGTGGCCTTAATTACTGTAAAGTGCAGCCCCAGCATTAGCCTGGTGTGAAAATGGGAGGATGAATAAGAACATACAGTATATTTTCAGTACTATGTGCTCCGGGTGCTTGGCTGACTGGACAGTGTGCTTTCCTTCAGTTCAGGGGGCTCTGGGTTCGATTCCCTGCCGGTCCGGAGATATTTAACTGTGTATTTTTTTAATTTTAGCGGCTTGGAGACGGGGCGTTTGTGTTTGTCCCAAAACATTCTTCTTCGAACTACACAACACCCACACTACTAACCACCACAGAAACTGGCGATAGTGATTACATCCCTCCACATAGGGTTGGCGTCAGGAAGGGCATCGAGTCGTAAAACCGGGCCAGATCACCCACTACTGTGGGAAATGCCATATAAGAAGAGAAATAATTATGTGCACTTAGTAACTATCACCTGTACTTTTAAATACCACCACGCAGAATAATTTTACAGATGAAATAAAACAAAACCAAATATTAGAATATTAGCTTTGTTACTTGGCTCGAAGATAGCCTAAAATCTTTAAGTTCACAAAGGAAACTGTTCTGTAATACAAATACGAGCAATCTGATGAATACAAAACAGTTGGAGTTCGTTTCAAGGGAAAACTACCTGTCCGTCTGAAATAAATGTCAAGAGCATATTCATATCCTTTTGACTGTGAGTACAGTAAAGAGGGTAAGGTAAGGTGTGTTCTGCCCGAAGGCAGGTCCGAACCTCCGCAGAGGTGTGCCTGAGCCGGAGTTTACTTACGGTAGGGTGGCCAGTTTCTTTCCGCTCCTCCATTCCCTTACCCCCTACCAACAGCGCGTGGCAACCCATCCAACACCTGACCACGCCCAATGTTGCTTAACTTCGGAGATCGCACGGGATCCGGTGTTTCAACACGGCTACGGCCGTTGGCTAGTAAAGAGGAATAACACTCAATACTGTGTCGATCTGGGATTATCCTTGGGGAGGTACAGGATTGGTACGACCGCATGTCAACATTGGACACTGAAGCTGACAACATTCTAGATTCTGCGAGCGATGATTCAAAACCTGGTTAGTAGGAAGCTAGTAGTTCAATAAATTGTAAAATTATTTTTAGTTTAAATATAAAATAATACAGACGTTATTAATAGGTAATTCCTTTCTGAAAAGCCTCACTAATATTAATAATATGTTTGGTGATGTTTGTAAAATATGCTAGAATGTGGCTGGAGGTATTTATCTAAGGAGATTGGAAGTATTTAAATACAGGATATTACTTTTAATGTACATTCAGACCTCACCTTTGAACTCACCTTTGTAAATAAAGGGTACAGATCTCTGCACATGGTTATGAGGGTGTTTAGGGGTTGTAGTAAGGATGTAAAGGAGAGGGCATATAAGTCTCTGGTAAGACCCCAACTAGAGTATGGTTCCAGTGTATGGGACCCTCACCAGGATTACCTGATTCAAGAACTGGAAAAAATCCAAAGAAAAGCAGCTCTATTTGTTCTGGGTGATTTACAACAAAAGAGTAGCGTTACAAAAATGTTGCAAAGTTTGGGTTGGAAAGAATTGAGAGAAAGAAGAAGG
Organism: Anabrus simplex; assembly: GCF_040414725.1. Lineage (NCBI taxonomy): Eukaryota > Metazoa > Arthropoda > Insecta > Orthoptera > Tettigoniidae > Anabrus > Anabrus simplex. The sequence continues at coordinate 56,221,417 of NC_090273.1, read as the reverse complement.
GCTGCTCGACTATGTGGTATGTTCCGAGCTGTCAGCGGAGAGATGGCGTGGAATGACATTAGTAGACGAATAAGTTTGAATGGCGTTTATAAAAGTAGGAAAGATCATAATATGAAGATAAAGTTGGAGTTCAAGAGGACAAACTGGGGCAAATATTCATTTATAGGAAGGGGAGTTCGGGATTGGAATAACTTACCAAGGGAGACGTTGAATAAATTTCCAATTTCTTTGAAATCATTTAGGAACAGGCTAGGAAAGCAACAGATAGGGAATCTGCCACCTGGGCGACTGCCCTAAATGCAGATCAGTATTGATTGATTGATTGATTGATTGATTGATTGATTGATTGATTGATTGATTGATTGATTGATTGATTGATTGATTGATTGATTGATTGATTGATTGATTGATTGATTGATTGATTGATTGATTGATTGATTGATTCATTCATTCATTCATTCATTCATTCATTCATTCATTGTTTTGGGACTTAATACCGTTCCCTTCTAAGCCTAGTGTCCATTCCCATTCGTCACAACAACGCATATAACAACTCATGTATACCTGCTACCATGCGTTGTGGGAACTCAATCCCAGGTGAAATTAGAGGTATAGACATTCCAAGGATATTTAAAAGGAAATGTTTTATGTGGTAATGAAATGGCATATGGCTTTTAGCACCGAGAGTGACCGAAGACATGTTTGGATCGCCAAGTGGAGATCTTTTGATTTCACGCCCTTAGGCGACCTGCGCGTCGTGATGAGCATGATATGATCATGAAGGCGACACATACATCCAGCCCAGCGAAATCAACCAATCATGGTTAAAATTCCCAACCATGCCGGGAATGGAACCCGAGACCCCTGTGACCAAAGGCCAGCACGCTAACCATTTAGCCATGGACTTGGACGTTTTATGTGATACTCAAACCTGTAAGAAAGTATATCTCACTAATGTAACAAAACTAACATTTAGTTCTTAATCATCAATAAAGATACCAAGTTATAGAGGTTAATTAAAAAAATTAGTGATATTTATGTATATGATATTTAACTAATGATTATGTAATAATGTGAATAGTATACATATAAACTGTATAACGGTGTTGCATAATATAGTTTAGCATAATAGCAGGCTTCATAGCGTAAGCGCCGATATACAGAAAGGCAATAAACTAAACTAAGCCTTGTAAACCTACCATAAAGGGTCGGCAGTCAGTTTCCTTCCTGCACACAGCTGATGTCAGACGTTTGTCAGAACACGTAGTGTCTCAGTAACCTTCCCTAACGAAAAGAACCATCTGCTGGGAATGAATCCTGACTACATTACTTCCACTTGGAGAGATTTCAGGTTTGCTTGACATCAAAGTATGAATAAGACACACTACGACTTGTTAGTAGCAGCAGACAGAAAATGGAACACAGAACTATGAAAGGGATCACAGTCCGTGAAAACCAAGTGAACAAGCTTCAATGCTTTTTATGGCTGGCAGCGGTCCCAATGGACCCCGCTGACACGCTGGAACAGAGCACAATGCCGAATCATTCAAAGAGCACAATAAAAGTTGGCTTTTTTTTTTTTCAAGCCAGAGATATCTCTGACAGATTTTGTAACTGGAAGAGTGCACAACCGCAAACAGATGTCGAACGTGGTGTAATCTATTTCACGCCAACTGATATTCACATCCCTGGTTATTCCACCAAGTACATGACATTTATAAGCAACTATTGTAAAAAAATATCCCAACACAGGATGTCCATTATCACCAGCACTTTTAATCTACTATCTACACTCGACATATCATTTGCTTGTATTACGAAATACCTTCAAAAATAACCGAACTTCAAAAATACTTCACAAAGACGTTGTCTTAGTGGCTTTTTGTAAGTGGCACCGTAACCCAGTTTCTAGATCGGGTTACAGTAAACTACTTGAGTGTTGTGATGTTGTGGCTTTACGTCCCACTAACTACTTTTAAGGTTTTCGGAGACGCTGAGGTGTGGGAATTTTCTCCCGTAGGAGTTCTTTTACCTGCCAGTAAATCTATCAACACGAGGCTGACGCATTTGAGTACTTTCAAATACCACCGAATTGAACCAGGATCGAACCTGCCAAGTTGGAGTCAGAAGGCCAGCGCCTCAACCGTCTGAGCCACTCAGCCCGACACTTAGGTGTTATAAGAACGATATTAATTGCGGTAATTATATAAACAGGATTATAAATAACAGCTGTAGATCTCTTCATTAGAGTTAAGGGGTAATTAGGAGTTGTAGTAAGGATGTAAAGGAGAGGGCGTATTGATAAGATCCCAATTAGAATATCGTTCTAGTGTATGAGACCCTCACCAGGATTACTTGATTTGAGAAATTGAATAGATCCAAAGGAAAGCACCACAAATTGTTCTGGGTGTTATGAAAATGTTGTAAAAATTGGGCTGGGAAGAAATGGGAGTAAGGAATCCACACGGCTCGACTAACCGTTATGTTCCGAGCTGTTACTGGAAAGATGGCGTGGAATGACATTAGTAGACGAATGAGCTTCTGTGGAGGTTTTAGAAGTAGGAAAGATCATAAATTGAAGATAAAGCTGGAATTCAAGAGCACGAATTAACGAAAATACTAATTTATAGGAAGAAGTATTTGGATTGGAATAGTTTACTAAGGGAGATGTTTGATAAATTTCCGACTTCTTTGAAATTATTTATGAAAAGGCGAGGTAAATAACTGATAGGGAAACTGCCACCTGGGTGACAGGCATAAATGCAGATCAGTGGTGATTGATTGATTGATTGATTGATTGATTGATTGATTGATTGATTGATTGATTGATTGATTGATTGATTGATTGATTGATTGATTGATTGATTGATTGATTGATTGATTGATTGATTGATTGATTGATTGATCTTTCTTAAATAGCTAGCCATTTATTTATTTATTTATTTATTTATTTATTTATTTATTTATTTATTTATTTATTTATTTATTTATTTATTTATTTATTTATTTATTTATTTATTTATTTATTTATTTATTTATTTATTTATTAATGCCTTTTTTCAGTGGCAAAGTTAGGGCTTGAGGCCCTCTCCTCCACTTAACCACATACTAATCAAAACCATACATAAAGTTATGAGTTAAAGTTAATAGTTAAAACCAAACAAAAAATTAATAGAATTGAGAGCAAATTTAAATACATTACTAAGTTAATAATAAAACTAATTAAAAGTAAGAACTCTTAATAATGACTTATCCTCAGGCGCGCACACATTCATACTTCAACCATTCAGTTAGCTGTCCTCAGCAGGTAGTCTCGGCAGGTGACCTTAAACCTTTGTAAAGAGCTAGTTTCTTTGACCTGAGCTGGCAGGGAATTCCATAATCTGGCGCCGGTCACTACAAACGATCTATTAATTTTATTTGTGCGGTGCACTGGGATAGAAAGAGTGGATCTGGAACGTGTACTTAAGTTGTGAAATGATGATAGAAAGGTGAATTTAGAAGAAATATACATTGGCTGACTTTCCGCTAGTACTCTGAATACCATCGTCAAAATGTGTAGCTGCCGACGTTTATCAGGCTTCAGCCATGAGAGAGCCTTATAGTATGGAGTAATGTGAACATCGTACCCAATATTGTAAATAAATCGCAGGCAGGAATTCAGTGCTCGTTGAAGTTTAAGTGTTTCTTCTCTTGTCATATCAACAAGAACAACGTCACAATAATCAAGAATAGGGAGAACCAGTGTCTGTATTAGTTTGGCCTTAAGCTCAAATGGAAATACATCCCTTTGCCGTTTAAGAGGGTGTAGCGCTCCAAAAATCTTTTTACAGATGATTTTCGTGTGATCAGACCAATCAAGTGTTTCATTCATAATTACGCCGAGATTTTTAACTGTTTTATTGTGGGGAATAATGTTACCATTCAGTAGCATAGGCGGGATTGCAATATTGTTTGAGCAGTTCAGTAATTTTCGTGTTCCTATTATGATTGCCTGAGATTTTGTGGAGTTTAGTATAAGAGAATTTCGTTGTACATATATACTGAGTCGTCGGAGGTCATTGTTAATATCTTGTATTATTTCATCTAAGTCTGAAGTCTTGCAGTGTCGATAAATCTGAAGATCGTCAGCATAGAGGTGGTGTGTGTTATTTCCTGTCACCGATGATATGTCATTGATATAAATACAGAAAAGTAAGGGCCCTAGAATACTGCCCTGTGGGGCACCACTAAGTTTCATTTTCCATTTAGAGACCTTGTCGTTTACTGTTACACGCTGCTGACGGTTACTCAAATAAGAACTAAAAAACTTAAGCGCAGCCAGGTCAAAATTTAGTAGTTTCATTTTCTTTATCATAGTCTGAATGTCTATAGTGTAAAAGGCGCTACTGAAGTCAAGAAGGATAAGTATAGTAAGCAGTCGTTTGTCCATAGCATTTCTAATGTCTTCAGTAACCTTCAAAAGTGCTGTCGCGGTACTGTGCCCCTTCTTAAATCCAGACTGCAAAGGGTCCAAAAGAGCATTTTTATTTAGGTACTCCAGAACCTGCACGTATACTAAACGTTAGCGCGCTTTTCTGAAATAATGTGTTACGTATCAGCAGCTAGAATTGAAAAGGCATTCGATAACACTGATTGAACCAAGCTCTTTGAGATTCTTAAGGTGATCGGGATCAGATACCGAGAACGAAGAATTATCCACAATCTGTATAAAACTCAGTTCGCAGTGATAAGAATTGAGGGCTTTGAAAAAGAAGCAGAAATCCAGAAAGGAGTGAGGTAAGGGTGCAGTTTATCCACCCTCCTTTTCAATGATTATACAGAACAGGCAGTAGAGGAAATCAAACAGAAATTTGGAAATGGAATCACAATCCAAGAAGAGGAAATCAAAACCCTGAGATTTGCCGACGATATTGTTATTTTATCTGAGACTGCAGAAGATCTAGAGAAGTTGCTGAATGGTATGGACAAAGTTTTGGGTAAAGAGTACAAGATGAAAATAAATAATGTTAAGTCCAAAATAAAAGTAATAGAGTGCAGTCGAGCAAAGGCAGGTGATGCAGGTAATATTAGATTATGAAATGAAGTCTTAAAGGAGGTAGGTGAATACTGTTGCTGGGTAGTAAAATAACGATGGAAGAAGTAAGAAGACATATAATACAGACTAGCATAAGCAATGATGACTTTCCTTAAGAAAAGAAATTTGTTCACTTCGAACATTAATATAGGAATCAGAAATATGTTTCTAAAGACTTTCGTGTGGAGCGTGGCATTGTATGGAAGTGAAACATAGGCGATAACTAGCTCGGAAAGAAAGAGAATAAAGGCTTTTGAAATGTGGTGTTTGAAGGTGAGATGGATAGATCGAATCACGAATGAAGAGATACTCAGTCAAGTTGATAAGAGGTGATCGATTTGGCTAAATGTGACAAGAAGAAGGGATAAAATGATAGGGCACATTTTAAGACACCCAGGACTTGTTCAATTTGTTTTTGAGGGAAGTGTAGCCGGTAAGAACAGTAGGGGTAGACCAAGGTATGAATATGACGATTTGAACAGATGTAGGTAGCAGTAGTTACGTAGAAATGAAAGGGGTACCACAGGATAGGCTGCATCAAACCAGTCTATAGACTGATGACTGATGACTCAACAACAACATCAGCAGCTAGATTATATCGCGAGTGCGTTGAGTATGTTTTACGATTGCCGAGATGTCTGAATATTATGAGAACCGTGTCAACATTTATTTTTCTATACGAATCCATGTACTGGTGGGCATGCATTGAACTTAACGGGAAGTACGCAGATAATTTTTATTATTCTGTACCACCTTTGATAATGGAGCGAGTTGGCTTCGCGATTGGAGTCACGTAGCTGTGAGCTTACATTCGAACCTCACTTTTGGCAATCCTGAACATTGTCTTCCGTGGCTTCCCATTTTCACACCAGGCAAACTCTGGTGCTGTACCTTAATTGATCCCATCGACACCGTAAGATCTGTCCGTGTTGGTAAGACGCAAAAAATAGCATAATGATATTTTTTTTGCGTCCCTCTAACTACATTTGACGGTTTTCGGAGACGGCGAGGTGCCGAAAAATAGTCCTGCAGGAGTTCTTCTACGACACGAGCACTTTCAAATTTAACCGGATTGAGCCAGGATCGAATCTGCCAGGTTAAGGTCAGGAGGCCAGCGCCTCTATCGTCTGCGCCACTCAAATCAGGAAAAACAAGCAAAATCACATCCAACGAATATAATAAATTGAAATAAGAAATGAAGGTTTTCATTTGACTCTCGTATATTACTCCAAAAGACAAAGCCTGCTTGAAATATAATAACGCTTGATGGATCATCTATTTGGAGGACTCTTCAGGACGTACGCGAAATAATTTGTTTCCCTTGGGACGTCAGCGCGCTCTTGCTTTATTTTACTTTTTTCCAGAGACGGCTATAGAAATGCATAACGTTAAACATCAAGTATCGTATCGTTATAAACTCCTAAATGTAAAGAAAGAATATTTTCAAATTATATCTAAGAAACAATGTACTGCTTCATTTACTACACTGCTAATCTAATTGAGCATCACAGTGGCGCACTTTCACTCACCAATGAATCTAAACGCAAAGGAATTTATTACGGCTGAAGAAAATCATGTTATAAACCTAATAGTTTCAAATTATTATTAGCATGACGAACTGAGTCCTACAAACTAGGTTTCTTTGCTCGTTCAGCGCGGCTTTGGAACGATCTACCCACCAACATTAAATGTAGAAATGGAAATATAGTTAAATGTTATGTTAGGAAGCACATACGGTGAGAAAATGCATGTGAATATGTGGAAGAATGAACGAGGGAGTGAAAGGTTGTATAAATGAGAAATATGTATATTAGGCTATACTTTGTTCCTTTACCTGTAAATAGTGTATATGACTGTTTTACTTTAGGATTTAAGTAATTATTTCGGTCAGGGGACACTACGTTTAGGGGGCTTTTCCTTTTCCCCTGGCCTTCCATATATACTGTAAAGGTTTATGGAAAATAAATAAATAATGAATGAATGAATGGGAATGAAATACTGTGTAATAACTTGATTCTTCCTACCTCAAGGAATGAAGAATAAGGACAGCAACTAACCTGAAAACGATAAAGAGACACCATTAAAAAGAGGAAAAGAACGATTTAAACTAGGTCCTATACAGTATTTTAAAACATGCAAACATTTACAAAGCAATAGACATGGCTGAATAGGCTTTTGGGCTTATGCCGTGTCAAGGAAATAAGGTGAAATTCTTTACGTTTCGCAGGGAACTGTGACCTGCGTCCTCAGAAGAAATCTCGACTGTCCACGAGAAAGGCTTCCTCGTGGAAGCCCAAAAGCCTATACACCCTCATGTCTATAAGTACGGGCCGTGAAAGCATCAATGGTAACATTTACAAAGCCAATTCAATAAACATAAAATTACCAATGAATGTGATCGAGATCAGATACCGAGAGAGAATTATCTACAATCTGAACAAAAGTCAGTCTGCAAATCAGAATCGAAGGCAATGATTCCTTTCACTGTTTGATTATTATTTTTTCTTCCGCGGCCTTAATTAAGGTGCAAACCCAGCATTTTCCTGGTGTGAAAATGGGAAACCACGGAAAACCATCTTCAGGGCTGCCGACAGTGAGGTTCCAACCCACTATTTCCATGATGCAAACTCACAGCTGCGCACCCATAACCGCACGGCCAACTTGCCCTGTGGCAATGAAAGAAAAGCAGCAGCAATCCATGAAGGAGTAAAGCAAGGCTGCAGTTTTCCTCTGTCCATTTCAATGTTTACATTGAACAGGTGGTAAAGGAAATCAAAGAGGAATTTGGGAAGGAATCACAATCGAAGGAGAGGAAATCAAAGCTCTGAGATTTGCCGATGATATTGTTATTTTATCTGAGCGCAGAAGATCTAGAGAAATTGCTTAATGGTATGGACGGAGTCTTGGGTGAGGAGTACAACATGTAAATAAATACTGTAAGTCCAAAACTAAAGTTATGGAGTACAGTCGAACGAAATCAGGTGATGCAGGAAATATTAGATTAGGAAATGAAGTCTGAAAGGAAGTAGTTGAATGTTGATATTTGGGTAGTAAAATAATTAACGATGGCAGAAGTAAAGAGGATCAGAAAGAAAGAGAATAGGAGCTTTTGAAATGTGGCGTTACAGAAGAATGCTGAAGGTCAAATGGGTGGGTCGGATCAAGCACGAAGAGGTACTGAATCGAGGAATCGAGTTTGTGGGAGGAAAACGATATGGCGTAATTTGAACAGAAGAGGAAACATTGTCAGGACAAATTTTAAGATACTCAGGACTTGTTCAGTTAGCTTTTTGATAAGTGTATCTATACTATTAATATACATGGGATGGCGTTCTTTCTTTCTTTCTTTCTTTCTTTCTTTCTTCCGGATAGGCTCTAAAACTACTGGACAAATTGAACTGAAACGTTGATAAGAATATAGCTTGAAATCCCGAGTCATACGTGGGATACTTTTGATTTGGATATATACCGAGTTCGACAGCTTCAGTCACTTAAGTGCGGGCAGTATCCGGTATTCAGGAGATAGTGGGTTCAAACCCCACTGTCAGCAACCCTGAAGATGTTTTTCTGTTGTTTCCCATTTTCACACCAGACAAATGCTGGGGCTGTACCTTAACTAGCCCTTAAATGGACAGCATTGCATATGTGTAAAGGAGAATATACTTGCTGGATGTATCTGATTTATGATTTTACAAGTGTTCATTGACTTCTGGCCTGCAGACAAACTCACTTGGGGGACGCCAGTGTATTAAAAATGAACAACATTTATTTTATGACTTTTCTTGCTAATCAGCTGGAGTAGTGTAAACTTCAGACAGTTTACCTCAGAGAATTCATGATTCAGGACATTCCTAAGATTGAAGTCTAGCAGTAGCTACAGTAATCGCTCAGCTTTGCATATACCGATGGGTAAAACATTAAAAATTCTGAACATTTTGACTGATCCAAATGTGTGTTCAGTCTTGAGCCCTAAGGCTGGTTGGATCCTCAGCAGCTCTGCCATCAGCTGTCATAGATGGCCTAGGCATCACTGAAGAAATATATTAATTTTCACAAATATTTGACAAATATTTTTAAAAATATGTTTCTGGTAACAATCTATCATTTTTGAATGAAAAACCGTCATATTTAAAATAAATATTAAATTGCGCATTTAAGAGTTAAGGCCGTAGCCGCTTGCGTCCCAGTCCTAGCCCCTTCCTGGCCCATTGGTGCCATAAGACCTTCCTGTGTCGGTACGACGTAAAGCAACTTGAAAATCAAATTTGGAGATATTTCACAGTTTCGAATTAGTGGGGGATTTCAGATAGAGTATGCCCCAGCTTTGAGCAAATTTTGCCCCACATAAACTAAAATAAACTAAACTAAAATTAAGTGCACCGTGCGGTTTTTGAGAAAATTTAGCTTTCTTGTGATTTGGCTTGTGTTCGCCTTCGGTAAAGAATAGGCTACACATTTCACGCTTAAGTAGGGGTCACGTGAATCCATGTTCGTCATCATTCGCGCAGAGTCGTTCGTTTGTTAACAGGCCAGCTTAAGAATGAGCGCACCAATCAGCGAAAAGCTTTTGGAGGCTGGAGTTTTATTGTTGAGTGCTTAGCGTGCTAATCCATATTTGATAAAAGTTTATGTGCCATAGTTTATTTACTGAGCCATTTTCAGTATCATCGTCATCATATTATATTTATATTCCGTCTTTCTATCTTTTTAAAATATTGTGTGCATAGATTTCGAATTCATTTTTAGTGAGGTTATAAATCACATTTCATTTTGGGTTATTTATTTATTTATTTATTTATTTATTTATTTATTTATTTATTTATTTATTTATTTATTTATTTATTTAATTATTTATTTATTTATTTATTTATTACAGGCCCCAACGAGCAAAGCTCACTTACAGGGGCTGCATACATTGGACATAAGCATTACATTCAAAGTGTAAATATTCCAACATATTCAAGGTAAGATGTCTGTTAGTTACAATGGAATATAAGCCTACTAAGCGACCGCTACTCAGCCCGAAGGGCTGCAGATTATGAGGTGTCGTATGGTCAGCACAACGAATACTCTCAGCCGTTATTACTGGCTTTCTAGACCGGCACTTCCACCTCACCGTCAGATAGCTCCTCAATTATAATTACGTAGGCTGAGGCCGGGCTGAGTGGCTCAGACGGTTAAGGCGCTGGCCCTCTGACCCCAACTTGGCAGGTTCGATCCTGGCTCAGTCCGGTGGTATTTGAAGGTGCTCAAATACGTCAGCCTCGTGTCGGTAGATTTACTGGCACGTAAAAGAACTCCTGAGGGACTAAATTCCGGCACCTTGGCGTCTCCGAAAACCGTAAAAGAGTAGTTAGTGGGACGTAAAACAAATAACATTATTATTTACGTAGGCTGAGTGGACCTCGAATCAGCCCTCAGATCCAGGTAAAAATTTCTGACCTGGCCGGGAATCGAACCCAGGGCCTCCGGTTAAGAGACAGGTACGCTACTCCTACACCACGGGGCCGTCAGAACTGAAACAATAATTTCCTTCTTCTTCTTCTTCTTCTTAATGTTTACCCTCCACGGTCGGTTTTTCCCTCGGACTCTGCGAGGGGTCCCACTTCCACCGCCTCAAGGGCAGTGTCCTGGAGCTTCAGACACTGAGTGGGGGATACAACTGGGAAGGATGACCAGTACCTCGCCCAGGCGGCCTCACCTGCTATGCTGAACAGGGGCCTTGTGGGGGGAAGGGGAAAATTGAAAGGGATAGACTAGGAAGTGGGAAGGAAGCGGCCGTATCCTTAAGTTAGGTACCATACCGGCATTTGCCTGGAGGAGAAGTGGGAAACCACGGAAAAACATTTTCAGGATGGGTGAGGTGGGAATCGAACCCACCTCTACTAAGTTGACCTCCCGAGGATGAGTGGACCCCGTTCCAGCCCTCATACCACATTTCAAATTTCTTGGCAGAGCCGGGAATCGAACCCGGGCCTCCGGAGGTGGCAGCTAATCACACTAACCACTAAACCTCAGAGGCGGACAATTTCCTTATTAATTGTTGAAATATTTTCTATTTCATGAGATAATTCGTTGTATATTTTAAACAAATATTTCTTCAGACTTTTGTGGCCACGTAGTTTGGCAGCTCTGAAGATGGTTTTCCATGGTTTTCCCATTTTTCATACCTTAATTAATACAACGGTTGCTTCCTTACCAATCCTAGCCCTTTCCTATCTTATCGTCGTTATAGGACCTGTCTGTGTCGGTGTGACGTACAGCACATTGTAAAGAAATAATCATAATAACAACAACAACAGTTATAATTTTAACTGCAAATTAATATTACAAACTTTCTCATATTCTTTCTCTGCTTGTTGAATATTTTTGTTACATCTTGGGCTCCATTTCGTCGCTTGATCTTCCGTCTATCAAGCTGATTCCTGGACGTTTTTCTCCGTTACCTGTAACTACTTAATATTCCATATTGGGGAGAACCTTTAGTAGGTCTTTTACAACATAAAGGAAGACGTGAGTGGAACACCGTTCCATACAAGCAGGAGGATAGATTTACTATCAGATGAATATTTCTTGAGAATATAAAGCATTAAATTAAGACATTACACCCCTCCTATACCACCACCATCAAAGTTCTGACGTCCCCGCCTTATTTGATGGTCAAACATTGAAAGGGATTGTTAGGGCTGCAGGTTTTTTTTTCCAACACTTTTCTTTTTTCAATGTTCATCCATAGCAGGTTTCCTTCACGAGAAATGTGACCATGACAGATTTACACAACAAACAGTTTTTTTTTTTTAATGTCTTCATCTCTCTCCCTGTCTGTTCCTCCGGTTCCCTTTTATGTGTGACTTCCGCTGCATGAAGCCGTCATATCGCTTTGTGTTCCTTGTCAGCGCCGCCAGACCTATTACCGCAGGGAGGGGGTGAGGTGTTCAGTTCCCTTATATCTCACGTAGCTTCGTAGGATTTGATAATGGGGTAGGAGATATGGCCAGCCACGTTGTGTGGGGGTAGCACGCTTCTATATTACTTGAAACTCCTGATTCGATTTGCGGCCAGTCCAAAGATTAGGGCATACAATTGTGGGCACTGCAATAATGCCTAGTTTACATGATGCCAGTTGATGAGACAGTTGTCCTCTAGACTGCGGGACAATCGCTGGCCAGTCCAGTTGAACGAGAACCCGCTCACACGAGGAAGCTATTGCCACGCCATTAGATGACGAGAAATGGCTGAGTGCGCAGCTTCTGTAGTACCTCGTGTGGAATTACATTTATTTTGTAATTATATGTGCCAGGAATTCATTGCTGAATCATGCAAAGTTTTGACTTCAATCACACCGAATCCTTGAAAGTTAATTGTATCGGTAATCTCGGAAAGTGCCGCTTGACAAGTATTTTTATCTTTGCACAGATCTTCGTGCTGGTCTCACAAACATCATTGTTCCCTATACAGCTCAACCCTATTGTACTTTGGGGCCAAAACTACGCGAACAGCTTAGAAATAATTTTAAAATTAAAGTATTTAAATTATCAAGACTACGCAGTCGGCTGCATCTCTCGGTTGACGCAAGTGAACTGGCACAAAATAAATATACAGCTACTGCCCTGTCACGTTCACACGGCGCCAACTGTCCCGACAATACTGAGCTCCGGGTGGTGCGGCCACTTGGTTGTCCTCAATCTCCTCCTAGAGACAAGCGATTGCCTGGACAACTGTGAGGGCAAGTGCCTAGACAATTAGACCGAAGTGTTCACACGTAGACAGTCGACTGTTTTCTGACAATTGTCTCATCAACTGTCATCGTGTAAACTAGGCATAACTGCAGGTCATTTAGCTGCGCAGGAGAGCAAGGCTATTAAGGTTCAGCTTGTTGTTGTTTGAGTCATCTGTCCATAGACTTGTTTGATGCAGATCTCCCTCCACGTCACCCTATCTTGTGCTAACCCATTCATCTATATGCAACTACGGCATCCTACATGTGCTCTAATCTCTTTGTCATATTCATGCCTTAGTCTACCCTTACCGTCCTTACCACCTACCTTTCCCTCAAAAACCATCTGAACCAGTCCTTGGTGCCTTAATATCTGTCCTATCATTCTCTCTTCTACTCCTCAAATTTAACCAAATTGATCTCCTCTCAGGAATTCGATTCAGTATCTCTTCATTCATGATTCAATTTATCCATCTCACCTTCAGCATTCTTCTGTAACACCACATTTCAGAATATTCAATTATCTTTCTTTCTGAGTTATCGACCATGTTTCACTTTCGTACAATGCCACGCTCCAGATGAAAGTTTTCAAAAACATCTAATTCCTATATAAACGTTCGAAGTGAGCAATTTTTCTTTTAAGAAAGGCCTTCTTTGCTTGTGCTAATCTCCATTTGACGTCCTCTTCATCTCTGCCATCGTTAGTCATTTTACTATCCAAGTAACAATATGCATCTGCTTCCTTTTAATACTACTTCTAATCTAGTATTTCCTGCAACACTTGACTTCGTTCGATTACGCTCCATTACTTTAGTTTTCGACTTATTTATTTTCATCATGTACTCCCTCCCCAAAGCTATGTCCATATCTTTCAATAATTTTTCCTGATCATGTTTAACACCTTAAAAATTATATTATTTTTCAAAGTATTTTCACTGGATACGTCAACTATAGTTAACGTGGTGAAAGAACCACTCGCACTCAAATATCTACATAATACCCATGATATTGAAATAAACGTTTCGACAGATAGGTCAGGAGGGAGGAGCATTGCACGTGCAATTGCACGGTGTTGCCACATTCCTCCATTCCTTTCTCCCCTTCGCTTCAGACTCACTTATTCGTTCAGATCGCTGCGTTTTGTTGTATGAAATTCAAAAGTGAGAGGTTTAGCAACTCCAAGCAACACGAGTCGGCGAGCAGGCTTATCTCCATGGCAACCGCAATGGATCCACCAACGTTTCCATGGCAACCATAACCCTTACTCCCTTCGCCCCACCCAGACAGGCAGTAAACTGACCTACCCCTATGAACTGTCAGAATGCATCTTTCAATACTACGACTATAGTTACGATTTTAACTGCAAGAGGAAGTACATGGCTGTAGTAATTGCCTATGGACGGCGGCTAGTTTCTATGTCGTCAATTGAATGTTGTGAAACTATCTCCATAATAATTCAAGAATTTCTGAACGCATTTTAATTAATCACCTTGTGTTCTAGGGAAATGACCGAAATTATGCCCTCCTGATTCATAGGTTGTGTTTTTGATAACAACATTAAAATGTCAAGAGAAATTATCGAAAAATGTAATCAATTTGATTTATTCACCTAAGAAGATGATTCTGGCCATTTCTCTACATTTAACTTTAAATTTCAAAGTGGAGAAAGCTAAATTTCAATATGTTGTAATTTAGTGTAGTTGTTGTAGAATAATGCCTTTGCTGGCGAGATGTAGTGTTTACAGTGAACTATGTCTTCTGGTATGGACTATATCACATTTGTTACTTTCATTGACCTGTCTCAGTCTCATCCTTGGCTTTGACTATATGAAAGTGACTGAGGTATGAGTGATGCTAGTAATACCATTCCTTATGCAGCCAGTCCCTGTTATGAATGGTGTGAAAATATCGCTCATAGGGTCTATTGGTGCATACATTTCAGTGGGATTGGCAAACTGATATGTAATAGCAACTGCTGGCTCGGTGAGGAAAGCAACGGGAAACTACCTCACTCCTCGTTTCCCTAGTACGCCTCTTCATTGACGCCTAGGCTATTTATGACAGCTGTTGGCGGAGCTGCAGAGGATCAAACCAGCCTTCGGGCTGATTACCCAACATACATATACAATGTAGAATAACCGCAGTTTTGACGAACTTCGTTTAAAAGAAAAGTTCTTTAACCGCAATGTCAACAGCTTTAAATCTGCCCAGAATGGGCGAGAAGAAAACGTTTGCTCACGGGCAGCTACGCCAAATTTATTCATGAGATATTTTTTTTTAATAATAAAAATTTGCACTCGTACATTTTCTCCACTATTCGGAAAAGTACAGAATCATAGATATGTTTGTAGGCATAGAAAACGAGAGAGGAAGAGTAGATTCTTTAGATGTTCCCCTCTCAGTAGCCTCTTCCGACATCCAGGGAGTACAGATAATGCATCCTTTGATTCCACCCACAGGGGAGACAAAAAGTTACGATAAATCAAAAGAAAAATGAGTGTATCCTCGAAAGAATGGTAAGGCTCATGAATTGTGAGAAAATGAAAGATATTCTACACCTCGTAAATATTATTACCAAAACGCTAACGTGTACGTTTCTCAATACTCAAGCTGTTAAGCCAGAGGGAATTAAAAGGTGCGGTTTTGATGTATCCACAATGACGCACACAAAATGCTGTCAACTTGCGTACACGAATTTATTCACAATTATTTACAAATTAAATACACATAACCTAAATCACTGCCATCACAACAAAACACTTCACTCCGAAACATCAACAAACCACCATTTTAACAACTGTCTATCACGGAACATATGGAGATTACAACCTTGAAACAGTTGACTGCTGACTGCCACAGCATGTCGGCACAAACACAACACGTGGTCACAAGTACAACTCCCGTTAAAACTCCAACTAAACAGTAACTCCTCTCACCATCGAGACTGCCTGTTTATGTAGGTTACCTGGCCAGGCTTCTCGAAGGATATGCCACCGAATACCTTCTCGTAAATTCTAGAGTGCTGGATACATAGATATAATGTGCAGAATATTCTACCATCATCCAGTGTCAAAGATACGTCATTCTGGATGTTACAGTGTGTTTCACAATACTGTAGTGGATTACACATCATATATGAAAACCTACAACCTGTTTTCCAGTCAATGACTGAGTGAGCGATGGGATAAATGAAGCCCCCAACTAACGGCGAAGATAGGAATTGTGCCGGCTGCTGAAGCCTGTCGCACTCCTCTGGGACAATCAATTACTGACAGATAAAACGAAACTGTAGTGGAGTGTTGCTGGAAAGAAAGAAAACAGGGAAAACCGGAGTACCCGGAGAAGAACCTGTCCCGCCTCCGGTTTGTCCAGCACAAATCACACATGGAGTGACCGGGATTTGAACCACGGTATCCAGCGGTGGGAGGCCGGCGCGCTGCCGCCTGAGCCACGGAGGCTCTTTTCAACCGAGCACGTGAATTTGAGTCGTCTTCTCCCGCCGCTTTTCCCACACCTCTTGGGTCGAGGGTGAGAACTAGATAGCACATGTGGATTTGGTCCTGTTTTACGATCGGATGCCTTTCTTGATGCCAACCATATATGGACGTATGTAATCACTATTGTGTTTCTGTGGTGGTTGGTAGTGTGGTATGTATTCTGAATATGAAGAGGAGAGTGTTGGGACGACACAAATACCCAGACCCTGTGTCAGAAGAATTAATCAGAAGCGATTAAAATCCCCTAACCGGCCGGGGATCGAGGCAGCGACCCTCTGAACCGAAGGCTAGTATGCTGACCATTCAGCCAACGAGTCGGACTACACATCTTATATACAGGGAATAAATTATATACTACAGGTTTTTACATTAACTGAATTCATATAAATGTCTATATTCAGCACATGTTTCATGTCATAACCTCACAAACTATGCGATCATCCGACTACGATAATAATAATTCGAGCTTGATACTTGCATTATTTATCCATGGATAAGAGGATATTGTTTTCAAGTTATATCAGTCTATCACACTTGCGTCACTTTGTATCATAATCTTGAAGATCGTCTCAATAGAACAGGACAAATCCTGCATTTCTTGAAAAGTCAACGGAAATATACTTATTTTCAAGATGAAATAAAATAAAATCCCTAAATAACCATTCCAATCATCGCAATTGAAGGCTTACCCTATACATTCTGTTCTTAGCAGGTTGCTAAGTGATAAAACACATTCATTAATATTCTGATATATGTGATTTTCGTCGTTAGTAATGTGATTGCATGCAGCCATGTTTGATTGCTACCTGTCAAGCCAGAGAGTACACACTTTCTCTGATCATGGAAGAATACTATTCTCTGCTAGATACTCTTTGATTCTCGGATCTTCCCCAGCTTTTAATATGCTCGACAGATTGTGGAACGTTCCTAATAACTTACATGCTGCCATGAAAAAACAATCACGAACGCACAGACGAGAAGCTGTCAATCAAGTGGAGAAGCCTTCTGTATGACCGTTAATAAAGCGCAGGGATAAACTCTTGAAAAAGTGGGTGTTTACCTACCCGAACCAATATTTAGTCACGGCCAGTTGTATGTTGCACTATTTGAGGCAAGGCGTTTGAAACCGGTAAGCTCCAAATACGCCCGAATGGCCAGTGAATATTGTATGGAAAGAATTACGAATGCATCGATTGTTAAATACCCATATTAAATGTTCATAAAATTATTTAAAAGGACAGGGAAAACATTATGGTTACGACAGAGTTATCTGACCTATTTATAACTACTGCTGCGGAGAAGCACGGGTCCACTAGTTATTATTATTATTATTATTATTATTATTATTATTATTATTATTATTATTATTATTAGTCAGTCCTGTGGTGTAAAGGTAGCGTGCCTGCCTCTTAATCCAAGGCCCTGGGTTCGTTTTTCACCCTGTTGAAGGATTTTAATTCTTGTCTGAGAAGTGGAACTCAATCCCTGCTGAAATTATAGGCATAGGCAATCCGATGATACTTAAATGTCTAATATGGTAGTCAAACATGTAGAAAGTAGATCTCACTAACTAAACAAAACTAATCTTTAGTTCTTAATCATCAATAAGGATATGAAATTACATTAATTTTAGTGATATTTAGAAGTATGATGTTTAATTAATGATTATATGTATACTATTCAGATTATTATATAAATTGCATAACAGTGTTACATAATGTGGTTTGGCATAATAGTAGACTTCACAGCCTGAGCCCTGTCGTATAAGAAGGTAATAAACTTAACTAGAACGGGGTTCAATTGAAACGACAACTTCTCAAGATCTTAGTTAAGCTACAGGAAGAAAGCACACAGTGGAATGATGGCGCTAGTGACCTAGTATACGTTAAGCACTAGTGTCATGGTTACAATGGTTTCGGGTAATTGATGATGGTAATTACATATATATCTCCAGTCCAAAAAAATATCCTTGTCAAAATGAAATGGTGTATGGCTTTTAGTGCCGGAAGTGTCCGAGGACAAGTTCGGCTCGCCAGATGCAGGTCTTTCGAACTGACTCCTATAGGCAACCTGCGCGTCGTGATGAGGACGAAATGATGATGAAGATGACACATACACCCAGCCCCCGTGCCAGCGAAATTAACCAATTAAGGTTAAAATTCCCGACCCTGCCGGGAATCGAAACCGCGACCCCTGTGACCGAAGGCCAGCACGCTAACCATTTAGCCATGGAGCCGGACTCCTTGACAAAAATGTGCCTGAATAGCTGAATGGTGGGATTTGTGTTCGTGATATCGAATTCACGAGATCAGAAACCCTACAGCTGCTACGTGATAGTCATAGTTAAAATACCACGGGCGAGGAGTCGAGTAGCAAGACCACTGTGCAAACGGGCTCCGTTCTCCTAGCCTCCATTATACCTCATCAGAGAATAATGAATTAAGTTACGTGATGGTTCCTTGAAGTTGGACTGTCCCTGTTGATCCTTGAACTCGCGAATGAGACCCTTCGTACCTTCTCCCTCTATTCTTCTTCTTCTTCTTCTTCTTCTTCTTCTTATTATTATTATTATTATTATTATTATTATTATTATTATTATTATTATTTACGAGGAGGTCTGCTATGGACCACGTGTCAATTCAGCCTTCCTTGTCGTTTTCTCTTCTGTTCTTTCCATTATTCCTTCATCGTTGCACTATGCTTTATTTTTCTCTCCTCAGAGCACTTTGGACCGAGTTTCCACTTCATTATTACTTGGAATCTTTCCACTCTTAAAACTTTCTTTATACAAATCTCTCTTCCTATAGTTTCTCCTTCTCATATTTTTATTTCTCTCCAAATTTTTCTTGACCTCCTGTATTCAGCTCGTTCTTGACTTTTTCTCCCAAAGGAACTTGCATACCTGGTTTGTCCATCAGCTATCATCCATTCTATTCATATGTCCAAAAAATAGCATTCGCCTTTTTCTTCTTGTTCTCTTAGGTACATTTTCTATGTTCGGGTATATTTAGGCCTACTTGAAAATGAAAATCTTCAACCTGTTTTCCAGTCATTGGCCGGGTGAGGGATGTAATGAATGGAACATATATAGGCTGTTATTACAATGGGGTCGCCACTCCCAAGGTGATTTTTATTAATGAGTGATAAATGCGATGAAATGATAATGGAGAGTGTTGCTGGAATGAAATATGACAGGGAGAACCGGAGTACCCGGAGGAAAACCTGTCCCACCTCCGCTTTGTCCAGCACAAAACTCACATGGTGTCACCGGGATTTGAACCGCGGTATCCAGCGGTGAGAGGCCGACGCGCTGCCGTCTGAGTCACGGAGGCTCTTTAGGCCTACTTATTACTTCTTATTTTACATTGTTCTGTTGTTTTCATTGGTCCTACGATTTTTCTCATGATTCTTCTTTTTAGTACTTCCAGTTTATTTAAAATATAGTTCTAAACTACAGACATTCACTTGCGTAAAGACATTCTTCTTATTATTCTTATTATCGTTATTATTAAAAACACTTGCTGCAGCAATCCATAAGAACCCTGGCTGGTAAGATGGCCTGCAGATACAAAAGCGGCACATGGTCAAGCTGTCGACATCCTCAGCTGCTTAGCTGTACTGATTCTCATTCTTGACGGGACCCACTGCCTCTCATATCAACTTATTCTCCTTCTTCTTCTTCTTCTTTTCTAGCCTATTTCTTTTTTTTTTTTTTTTTTTTTGCTATTGGCTTTACGTCGCACCGACACAGATATGTCTTATGGCGACGATGGGACAGGAAAGGGCTAGGACTGGGAAGGAAACGGCCGTGGCCTTAATTAAGGTACAGCCCCAGCATGTGCCTGGTGTGAAAATGGGAAACCACGGAAAACCATATTCAGGGCTGCCGACAGTGGGGTTCGAACCTACTATCTCCCGAATACTGGATACTGACCGCACTTAAGCGACTGCAGCTATCGAGCTTGGTCTAGCCTATTTCAATCCACTGCTGGATATAGGCCTCTTCCGTATGCTTCCATCGTCTTCGGTCTTGAGCCACTTGGAACCAGCGTGTTCCAGCCAACAGCTTTATGTCGTCGAGCCATCTCTTCTGGGGTCTTCCAATCCCTCTCTTGTGTTTCCATGGTCTCATATCAACAGCTCAACACTTATTCCCACGAGGCTGAGTGAGCCTCCTTCCAGCCGTCAGTCGATGAATGAAATCCCTCGGCTAGCCGTGAATCGATCCTGGGGCCTCCAGGTAAGGTCCTGGCACGCCAACCATACACCACTAGACTGACATTAGGCTATTATTATTATTATTATTATTATTATTATTATTATTATTATTATTATTATTACAATCTGGTATACGTCGCACAGACACAATTAGGTCATACGGCGACGATGGGACAGGAATGGGCTAGGAGTAGGAAGGAAGCGTCCATGGCCTTAATTAAGGTACAGCCCTATCATTTGCCTGGAGTGAAAATGGGAAACCACGGAAAATCATCTTCAAGGCTGCCGACAGTGAGGTTCGAACCCACTATCTCCCGAATACTGGATACTGGCCGCACTTAAGCGACTGCAGCTATCGAGCTTGGTATTATTATGTACGTCTTCCGTTTTGTTAGATAAATTTCCATGCCGCATTGCAGAGATCATGAATTTCTCGGAAATGTGAGTATTGTATTGAGAGTTATTTCATTATTCCCAATGTAATAAATTAAAATTCTCACATTCACATTGATATTGCAAAAGGTTTTTAAGCGACGCTTTTAAAACAATGAAAGCTATCTGAATTATCGTTTGTGCGATGTTGTGTTTTTGGGCCAGCCATTAAAAATAAGTGTTCGAGCATAGAAATTCAAGTAAGCTGGTGTTCGCCAGGAAGTGAAGGTACATGGTGCTCAAAACAAATTCATCCATCAGGTAATTAGTACTTCTCTTCTATAAACATTGTCACTGTTAATAGAGTGCTGTCAGGATCGATTATAAAGAACTGGACAGATGTAATGATTGTCGATTGAGTATTCAGCCCGAAGGCTGGTTTAATCCTCAGCTGTCAAAGGTGACCTAGGTATCATTTACTAGGTAAATGAGGAGTGAGGTCTTTTCCCGTTGCTTTCTTCTCCGAGCATAAGTTGCTATTATATATCAATCTGTCAACAGACTGTATGAGTGACATTTTTTGATCATTCGTAGCAGGGGCTTGCTGCATAAGTAATTTCATTACTAGCATCGCTCATACCTCAGTCACTTTCATATCGTCAAAGTCAAGGATAAGACTGAGACAAGTGAACGAAAGTAACAAAATTTTTCTATCCCACACCACACTAGGTCTTGCCAGCAAAGACACAGGTAATTATTTATAATTTTTAAGAACTCATTCACTGTATCCCATCATATGATGCAAACTTCATGGTTTTGCTACTTGTGATCACAACAATTAAACTTATGTCGTAATGATCCCCCTTTTCAATATTATATTATGCAATGTTTAAATTGCATACTTAATCTAGGGACTAGTTTCGGCCTTGGATGGCCATCATTAGCCATAAAATAAAACTGTACAAACACGAATTATGTGCACAACATGTAATATATACGATGACATTTAAATAAAGTTCTAAAATCGTTAGATGCATCGCATCATGTTAAAATATGTCCTTGGTGCTTCTTGTTAAAATACTTGAAAAATGCTGAAAAGTTCCTCTGTTGGAAATTATCAATGGTTGAGTCAAGAATGACACACGAACTATAATGCTTTTAATACCGTTTACGTCATTTGTGTATATTTATACATTTGTTGTCCGATTTGTTGGATCGTTCCCTTTGGTTCAGAGGGTCCCGAGTTCGATTCCCGGCCGGATCGGGGATATTAACATTTATTGGTTAATTCCAAGGGCTCGGGGGCTGGATGTTTGTACTGTCCCCAAAATCCATGCAACTCACACACAACACTATCCTCCACCACAATAACACGCACTTGCCTACACATGACAGATGTCGCCCACCCTCATCGGAGGGTCTACCTTACAAGGACTGAACTATGCTAGAAATTGCAACACGAAATAAATACATTTGTTTTGGTCATTGGACGTGTTTGTACAGTTTTGTATTATGACTGATGATGGCCAGCCAAGGCTGAAACAAGTTCGTAGATTAAAAATATAATGTAAACATTGCAAAACATAGTATTGGAAAGGTGGACCATTACGACATAAGTTTAGTTATTACTGTATTTCATCATATGGGCTCTCGTTAAATGGTTAATTAGGGCATCAAATCGTAACACAATCAGTTGGCATATTTATTTATTTATTTATTTATTTATTTACTGTGCACTACACGATTTCTAATCCCAATTAGACTGGCAAATGTTTACACGTGTTTTTATAATGTTTCATTCAGTCTAATTTCATAATATCTAAACTCTTCTAATATCATATTTACGTTGAGAAATATTACATATCTAATCCTTACAAGAAACAAGTAAATAAAACATAATTTCATATCCAAACTATTATTTTTTGTTCTAACACTTATTTCTTTGCTAGTTGTTTTACGTCGCACCGACATAGATAGGTCTTACGGCGACGATTGGAGAGGAAAGGGCTAGGAGTAGGAAGGAAGCGGCCGTGGCCTTAATTAAGGTACAGCCCCATCATTTGCCTGGTGTGAAAATAGGAAACCACGGAAAAACATTTTCAGGGCTGCCGACAGTGGGGTTCGAACTCAAACACTTATAATTACATTTATGGGATAGGACTTAATGTAGAATGTTTATAATACATTTTTGGTTCAAATCATCATTACAGAGTTTTCACGGAGATGGTTAATTGTTGTACAAACAGGTCTAGAGGTACACAGATCTACAGAATTATTTTTCTGAACTGCACTGTTGTAGACATTGCATAGCCTGTAGAGTGGGGAATTTTTGTAAGCGGTTGTTCTGACTTTTTTATTACGAAAAGTTACATTTGTCCTCGCATTAAAGCGGGGCACGTGGAAGCTGAAGAGGCATAAAAAGTCAGGGTTGTCAATAATATAGTTCACAGTTTTGTACAGAAACTTCATGTCATCCTTTTGTCTCCTCAGTTGCAAGCTTTCTATTTCAGAATTTAGGAGAAGTTCGTTGTATGCTATGTGTGGATAATTACCGGTTTTTTGAAATGTAAGTATTTTAAATATCTCTTTTGGATTTTTTCGATCTGTGCAATATATATTTTGTTTGCTGGATTCCATATAACGCTTGCGTATTCTACTTTGGGCCTGACGAGAGAGCTGTAGAGGTGTATACAGGTTTTTAGGACTTTAAAGGGTTTGGCATTCCTCATCACAAATCCTAATGTCCTGTATGACCCAGCAACTACCTTCTGTATATGTATATATGAGTTATGCGTTGGTAAGTACTTCAACAAGTTATGAGGAATCTCACTGGCTAAGATTCCAGCTTTGGACTGGCAGACTTGGAATTAAGGAGACGAGCTGCTCGACTAACCGGATGATTTGAGCTGTTGGTTGTGAGATGGCTTGGAATGCCATTAGTAGATGAATAAGCTGGAGTAGGGTTTCTAGGAGTAGAAAAGATCACAAAATGAAGATAAAATTGAAACTCAAAAAGGAAAATTGGGGTAAATATTCCTTTATAAGAAGAGGAGTTGGGGATTGGTATACCTTCCTAAGGGAGATATTTGATAAACTTCCAGCTACTTTAAAATAACTTATGAACCAATTAGGTAAATAACTGTCAGGGAATCTCCCACCTGGGCGACCACCCTAAATGTAGATCATTTTTCTTCTTTTTTCAATTTGCTTCACATCGCACCGACACAGGTAGGTCTTATGGTGATGAGCGATAGGGAAGGGTTAGGAATGGGGAGGACGTGACTATGGCTTTAATTACGGTAAATCCCAAGCATTCGCCTGGTGTGAAAATAGGAAACGATCGAAAACAATTTTCAGGGCTGCCGCCAGTGGGGTTCGAACCCACTATTCCCCGAATGCAAGCTCACCCTTAAGCGATACTAACCACACGGATAACTCGCTCGGTACGAAGAAGAATATTTGTTCCTGTTATTCAATTGATAATTAAGATAGAAATGTTATAAGTTTGAAATTGCTGTCATTAAAAATTTTAAAAGGAGTATTTTTTTATATTACCATGTGGAACGGCAATTTTAGTACTTCAAGATGGCGGCACAACTGCGTCACTCGATGACGTAATACCAGTAACAAGGTCAGTTAAACTGGTTCTTTCTCTTTAAAGTGAGATATTGAACACTATCCCCCATTGGGTGGGGGTGGTAGAATAACACCCACGGTATACCCTGCCTGTCATAAGAGCCGACTAAAAGGGGCACAGAAGCTCTAAACTTGGGAGCGTGGGTTGCGACCACAGGGCCTTTAGCTGAGTCCTGGCATTGCTCCCACTTACTTGTGCCAGGCTCCTCACTTCCATGTATCCTATGCGACCTCACTTGGTCAACTCTTGTTCTTTTCTGACCCCGAAACGGTATTAGAGCATTCGAAGCCTAGGGAGTCTTTTTCTCACGCTCTTCGTGGCCCTTGTCTTTCTTTGGCTGATATCTCCATTTTTCGAAGTGTCGGGACAATAGGTTTACAACTAACACCCTTCAGGTTCCACAGCATCGTACGGTAAAGTGCAGTAAGTCTTTCATTGTCACTGCCTCTCAATTATACAATGACCTTAAACTATATGAAATAAGTAGTGTCGGAACTCAGAAAAAATGCCTTAAATACCGCTACCTTTCCACTTATTAAGCCACGTAAGTGAATTTTAACCAAATGAATTAAATAGTACGAAATATCGTAATCTCCTAGATACATGCTAGATGCTCAGTTTTATTCTTAATTCATACTCGGCATTAATATTCTTAGGTTTCTCTTATGTCTTCTCTTCCTTGGTAGTATAGTCAATGTTTATGAAATGGTAAAAGTAATATTGTAATCTACTAGAGGTTTAGTTTTCACTATTATTATTATCCTCAGTGGGAAAAGGTATCTTACGCTTTTTAACTTGTTTAATTACATTTTGTATATTAATTAGTACATTTAAGATAAAGTGGCAGTTAGTTACAGCCAAAGTGACCGCTGGTCCTACTTGGGGGTGTAATTAACTTTGAATGTTTAGTCATCAGCCCGAAGGCTGGTTGGATCCTCAACAGTTCCGCCATGAGCGGTCATAGATGGCCTAGGCATCACTGAAGAGGCGTAGTAGGGAAATGAGGAGTGAGGTAGTTTCTCGTTGCTTTCCTCACTGAGCCAGAAGTTGCTATTACATATCAGTCTGCCAAGCCCACTGAAACGCATGCACCAACCGACCCTATGAGCAACAGTTACACACCATTCATAGCAGGGATTGGCGTCGTAAGAAATGGCATTACTACCAACGCTCATACCTTAGTCACTTTCGTATTGTCAAAGCCAAGGATAAGACAGAGACAGATCAATGAAAGTAACAAAATTTCTCTAGCCCATACCAGAAGACTTAGTGCAGTGTAAACACTAGGTCCCGCCAGCAAAGGCAATAATTAACTTTAAATAAATATATTTATATTATATTTCTATTCTATTATATTTCCTTCCTGGCCGATGACCTCGATGTTAGGCCCCTTTAAACAACAAGCTAGTATTTCCTTCCATCTTTTCTCTCTGATTGGTCTTATGTAGAGGATGGTTGCCCAGTTGTACTTCCTCTTAAAACCAGCACCACTATTGAACACGCACGTGTTGTCATTAATTAATTAATTAATTAATTAATGTATTTATTTATTTATTTATTTATTTATTTATTTATTTATTTATCTATTTATTTATTTATTTATTTATTTATTTATTTATTTATTTATTTATTTACTTTTATTTTTTGTATTTTTGCATTTGTTTCACGTCGCACCGACATTGATACTGTAGGTCTTATGGCGACAATGGGATCGGAAAGGACTAGAAGTAGGAACGAAAGGACCGTGGCCTTAATTAAGATTTATGTTGTATTTATTTTGGAAGTCACATGTTCTTGCCATCGTGCGTTTCGCAGACTTGCGTAGCGCCATTCTGGATAGTAGAGATGCGAGTGAAGGATGTAGGTAAGATGATATAAACACACGACGAGAGTGTGACGTGTAAGAGTGTAATAATTGTTATTAACTACATAACGTAACGAGCGACTTACAGTATAACAACAGCAGGTGCCAGAGTGTCATGTTAAAGGCACATGGCGATGTGTACACGATAAACTAACGAGCACACTCGACTGTTTAATATGAAGCTATTATTATTATCCCCGTTAGAGCACTCAAGGTGCTTTAGAGAATGAATTACCGCTTTAGTGGAGGCTGCGAGTAACTAAGCGAACCTTCATAGACACACATACTAAGGTGACGTCCACATCTTGTACCGCCCTCAACACAGACATTAGCCCTGCACTGAACGGCAAAACAGAACGTATTATTAAATTTATTGTAACAGTCGTAACATGATTACCTGATTCGAGAATGGGAAGGAATACAAAGGAAAGAAAGCAGCAAGACTCCAAATCTAGTCTTCTTACGAGCAAAATACCACGTGCTTGACTAATGTGATACGGGCCCGCAGGCAAATATAAAAACTCGGGCCCTCTCAAATAAAATGTATAAACCTATGAATAACTAATAGCCTATACATTTAATTACACCAGGTAGAAGAAATGCTTTTTTTTAGAAGTTGCTTTACGTCGCACCGACACAGATAGGTCTTATGGTGACGATGGGCTAGGAAAGGCCTAGGAGTGAGAATGAAACGGACGTGCCCTTCATTAAGGTACAGCCCCTGAATTTGCCTGGTGTGAAAAGAAGTAATGCAATACATTGGCAAGTTATATAAACAAAGGGATTATTCGTTATCGTAAGATTATCTATATGCAGTATGTATGTTCAGCCCGTCAGCGCTTCCGCTGGTGGGATCCTCAACAGCTCTGCCATCAGTTGTCATAGATGGCATAGGCATCACTAAAGAGGCATACTATGGAAATGAGGAGTGAGGTAGTTTCCCGTTGCTTTCCTCATCGAGCCAGAATTGCTATTACATATCAGTCTGCCAAGCCCACCGAAATGCATCAACCGACCCTATGAGCAACATTTTCATACCATTCATAGCAGGGACTGGCTGCATAAGGAATTGGCATTACTAGCGTCGCTCATACCTCAGTCACTTTCATATTGTCAAAGCCAAGGATGAGACTGAGACAGATCTATGAAAGTAACAAAATTGCTCTAGCCTATACCAGAAGACATAGTGCACTGTAAACATTAGGTCCTGCCAGCAAAGGCATCTATATAGATACAGTTAGAACCCCGCTTATCCGAAATAAAGGGGGCGGAGCCACTTCGGTTGACGCGTTTTTTTTTTCCGATAACACATGGTAAATATTTTCGGAAGTTAAATGTCGAAATACCGAGCTCGATAGCTGCAGTCGCTTAAGTGCGGCCAGAATCCAGTATTCGGGAGATAGTAGGTTCGAGTCCCACTGTCGGCAGCCCTAAAAATGGTTTTCCGTGGTTTCCCATTTTCACACCAGGCAAATGCTGGGGCTGTACCTTAATTAAGGCCACGGCCGCTTCCTTCCCACTCCTAGCCCTTTCCTGTCCCATCGTCGCCGTAAGACCTATCTGTGTCGGTGCGACGTAAAACAACTAGCAAAAAAAAATGTCGAAATAAAAATGCATAAACTCTGTTAAGCAAAGGTGCATACTGTATATTAACATTAAAATGTTTACATAATGTCACTCATTGTATAAAATCAGTGATTTTCTTCTGAATTTTCTTGGTGTAGCGCTGTCGTGCAGCTATGTCGCGCCACCGTTTAATCAACCATACATAAGCTGGTGTAGATTCATTGCTTTGTTCAACAAAGCGCAAAGAAATCTGAAATAATGAAACTTTTTTTGTTACTACTAAACTGAATACTGTATACAGTAATTTTATTACAGTACTGCAATTAATGCTCTGGTACTGTATTTTAATAAAAATTCAAATTCAGTCTTACCTCCAATGCATTAAATCCATCATCTAATGTAACTCGATTCTCAGTAGTGCTATTGTCAAGGTCGCAGTTGTCTGCATAATCTTCATGACGAATAATAGAGTAAGGCCTAATGATAATGATCATGATCATGATAACAATAATGCCTCAAAATCAGGCATTACACTACTGTAGTGAGACCGTCAGTACTACACGCCTCAGAATGCCCAAACATGGTAAGAAAAGTGCAACTTAGAAAACCGGAGCTGAAGGAAAGGAAGGTCATGAGAAAAATCATGGGCCCTATTAGAGAATAAGGCAAGTACAGAATCAGCCACAACAACGAACTGTACCAACAATTGGAGAGCATTACAACATCTATGAGGAAGAGGAGATTGAACTTCTATGGTCAAGTCATGAGAATGGACAATCAGAGGCTCACCTCCAGAATCTTCCACACCATCTTCTAGAGGGTAAGCGACTAATGTCAAGTGGGCAAGGGCAAGACTCGTCAGAAAAGACCTTCAAGAACTGGACATTGCTCCCAGTGAAATTTATGACAGGAATAGGTACAGGACGTTGATCAGAACATCACTTTCTCCAGTCACTATCAGAAAAAACAGTACGTCCGGGAGGAGATGTGAAATGGACTCAGGAGCGAAAAGATATTCACAGCGCAAGAATGAAGGAGTACTCGTCAAATAAGAAAGCTGCTAAAGATAAGAACCACGTGGTCCATAGCAGGCCAAACGGAACTAAAAAAAATACGGTAATAATAATAATAATAATAATAATAATAATAATAATAATAATAATAATAATAATAATAATTCCTACTATTTCAAGAACAAATGTATCATGGAACGAACTAGAGGGTAAGAAACTGTTCTGGTTTATGCTACAAGTGCATTCTGGCATAAGTCATAATATAAAAATAGCGTTTGCCTAGTGGCTCTCGGCACATATAGCAAGAGAATTACTAATATCGACTTCTAAGAACTAGAGGGTAAAAACAAAATAATAAAACAAAATTATTTTGCCAGAGCATTTCGGTTAAGCCAGGTTTCGATTAAGCGAAGTTCAGTTAAGAGGGGTTCTACTGTACTAGCATTTGTACCCGTTCTTCGCACGGCGATTTGCAATGGATAACATGTTTCTTTCATGAATTTATGTGAACGTACATGCCTCTATTCGCACGTTCAATACGGCATGTTAACCTGAACTCTTTCTCTGAAAGCAGGTGGCGGTGACGTGAAGTTCGACGAAGCTGAACAAAGTCGAGGCAAAATGAGCACGATTTTAGTATTTATTTTACGGTACAGTTCCTGGTCCGAAGTTGTGCGAAATTCTCCCTGCTTCTCAGTTACAAATTGTTTCCCTGACCACTGGCGTGGCGCTGTGACCGAAGACCCATGAAACCCATTGTTGATGGCACCTCCTTTATTATCTGATCTATCGAAAAAGGTATATTGGCTCATCAGTTCTTCCCATTAACCCAC